>NC_050518.1:10642476-10700404 GCF_002922805.2 Oryzias melastigma | reverse complement strand
TTTTGGTTGGACTTTGGTCACATAGATCGACCAAATGGCTGCAGATTCCTGCCATAAACAAAGGCTGTACTTACCAAAAAGCAGAGGTTTCAAGCTCAGGGTCTTCATCTCATGGGTTCTGTCCTGTACGAGTGAAAGTCTCTGAATGTGTCCAACCTGCAGGTGAGTAGATGTCATCTTTATTTAAGTAGGAGTTGGTGAAATGCATCTCAATCCAGTTTTCAAGACCTGACACCATGTTTCTTACCCGAATTCCTTCGATCCGAGGCAGACTGAAGATGTGACTGTAGTCCTCCACGTGTAAGTCTGTCGGCGGGGCAGGTTGGGGTACGTGGCTCCCGCTGGCGCTGACAGGTGCGGATGGGCTTCCACTACTACTGTCTAAATCTCCGATTCCGTTGTTATAGTGCACGTAGAGAAGCAGCGCGATGACATTCAGGATGTAAACGTGGAAGAACACCATAACCACAACGAAATAAGCCCGGGAGCACACATTGCTTCTCTGGATGTGCAGTCGAGTGGACCGAAAGGGAGGGTGGGGAAAAGGTGGCAGTGGAGAAGTAATCTCGCCGCTGTCAAATTCATCCTGCTCCATAAAAGGTTCCGCTACGTCTTCCATTTTCCCTCCACGCGAATGCAACCGCAAAGTGAAGACTTACAGACTATCACAGCAAGAGTCCATGAGGTTGTTCAATTTCAAAGAAACGTTATATTATGTTTAGCATTAGCACGTAGTAGCTAACTGTTTACGAAGCACATTCAGGAGTAAATCCTGTATTTCTAGACAAAGCAAAGCTGACGTTATTGCTACTAATACGTAGAAGGACAATGCAGCTACGTACAAGAAAACAAGCAAAACAGCGGCTGTTTTTCGTTAGTAAATACTTGAGTCATCGTTACCTAAACTTCATAATCCCTCGCTAGCTCACTAGCTGATGGATGTCCCTGACAACCTGCCTAACAACAAGACAGGCTCCAAAAACACCGCAGCTCAATGGCGGTAGTAAACCACTAGCGCCCTCTACTGGTACCCTCCAGAAAAAAACAATACTATTTGAAAATGTCATTTAAAAAAGCTTTAAATGTCATTGAAAATACAAATAAAACAGTATAAAATCTCAGTGAATTTAAGAACATTAAAGCAAGTGCATTTTTGAAATGCTTAAAATTTATTTTATCAGTTTGTTGACCCATAAAAAGATTAAATCAATGCAGACAATTTTACTGTGACAACTATTTACTTAAACTAGGCTTTATCCAGCTTACCTTCATTAAATAAATTAGGTCATTTATGATTATGACTCAGACAGGAAGAAAGTTGCTATATTTTGAATTGACCACAAGGTGTCATTGATTGCTGCATACTCTCAGTAGAACATGTCTGAGTACTACAAAAAAAAAAATTGTTAACATTATATTTGTTATAAAACTGGAATCAAATAAACGTAATTTTACAACAAAAATGTAGCAGATATTATTAGACCATCACAATAACACTGACCTCCTCTTTAGGGGTGGCCTTCAACTAATTCCTTCTTCATTATGCTCCTACACCTTTCTTTTTTATCATCACTGAAACTCTTGTCACATATCACTGCTGAAACTTTTTCTTCACCCTTAAACCTGCTTGCTCAAACCTCTCCCCCCCCCCCCCCACCTCCACACACACATTGCTCTCAACTATTGACCTTTGAGTGCTTATAGTCGTCCACTTTCTTCACTTCTGTAACCTCACTATTCCAGTTTAGACTAATTTACACACAGCTACTCTGTCTTGTTGTGGCAGATTTTTGTCTCTCTTCTTCCTAGATCAAACCTCCACCTCTCTAGATAATCCCACACCTGCTTCCTGTACTCGTTATAGATCACAATGTCATCTGCAAACATCATGATCCACAAAGATTCTCGATAAACATCATCTGTCTATCACCACAGCGAACAAGAAGCTGATCCTAGGTGTAGTGCTACCTCCACCTTGAACTCCTCTGTGACACCTGACATCTCACTACTGTCTTACAGTTCTCACACGTCCTGCACAACTCAGACATTCTTTTCTGGCACTTTAATCTTTCTCATACACATTTACTCTGTCTCTATTCTGTCACAGACTTTATTATGATGTGTTTTGCTGTTAGTATGTCTCATTAATTGACATAACTCAACGATACTGATATAAACTACACTGCAAACAAAATGGTACTACTGGTAGCTTGTACCTAACTAAATCAAAACTTGTGACAACCACAAATCAACACCACAGAGAGTTTAGCTCTTTTTGCTAAAGTTTGTTATATTGATATTAACTCAAATGATAATCAAATACTTAAGTTCAATGTTACTTTTCATCACTTTTTTGCATCACTTGACTGTAAATCCCTGAGCTGTCGCATGACAGTCTAGGGTCAACGGAGGCTATGGCAGCAGGGACAGGAAGTACCTTGACTTTTTATTCAAATAATTTCCACCAGATTCTTTTATGCATTGAACAAAGAAAAATAATGTTTTTTTTTTAAATCTTTTTTCCTATAATATTGAGAAACAGCTAATTATGCTTTATTGGAAGGGAGAGATGTCAATTCTTAAAAATATTAATATATATGCTTTTGGAGATTTGGAAGAGGATCCGTGCAGCAAAAACCTATTTCTTTGTTTTGTCTAAGACATTTTGTTCTTTACTACAATGACCCAACCAGTTTTTGTTGCTGTTATTCTTGTTTTACCTCTTATTTACAAGCTTCCTTGGAATAAATAACTAAATAGATGTATGTCAGGGGCGTCAAACTCAGTTGCACAGGGGGCAAAAATCCAAAACACACCTTAGGTCACGGGCCGAACAAGATAGACATTTATTAAACACAAATAAATTTAACTTTTTAACAAAACTACGAATAAAAACAGATAGGAATATTATTCCAGAATAAATCAATTTAAACCATACAAAACTTTCAATATTATACAAGTTAGAAATAAACTAAACGTTAGAAGAAAATAAAAACAAAATTTTATTTACTTTTATGTAATTTTACATTAAGAAAAATCAGCTGTTAAATTGATCTCCATAAAATACAATATATATATATATATATATATATATATATATATATATATATATATATATATATATATATATATATATATATATATATATAGTTACTATAAATCTGATGACACTTAGATCTTCAGGGAATTATTTACATATTTAATGATCAGAAATTTGTTTTATTTTGAAAATTTTGTGTTTTAGTTTAATAATTTATACTTAAATCCAAGCATTTTTTATTTGATTTCACTACTTAATATATATATATATATATATAATTGATATTTGTGTTGTAGTTGGGATGTGAAAGTGTGTGTGGGTCTGACACACGCACACACACGCACACCCCCCTTGCGGTGTTTTCCGGGATCACGCCGCTGCCCCCTCCTGGGATCCACGCAGCAGCAGCAGCAGCAGCAGCAGAGCCAGCAGATAGGGCTGATCGTCACCGGACGGGACGGAGCGAGGACCGAGCGAAAGTTGACACAAATGCGGGATAATAACAGTCGAGCTGTGTCCGGCGGCAGGACGCCTCGACGCTGCGTGTAACCCAGGAACAAGCGCCGTTTTCCGGGTAGTAGGCAGCCTGGTGCATTTTATGGCAAAGTAGCTGGAGGGACTTGTCGCAGTGGTTTCATCCCAGCGTGCTGCCCGGATTACCACACTCAAGTGGAACAATAGTCTGCAGCAGGAACACGAGCAGGTCGGTGGTAGTGGTGTGTTTTCGTCTGTTTTCGACCATGTTGGGCTGACAAACATCGTCCTTTCTCATGACATTGCAGGTGCAGCTATTTATTTATTTGTCTCTCCCCCCCTAAAGATGTATCAGTGATTTTGACCCGCATCTGTCGGGACTGCGCGTGCGTCGAACTACTAGAATGACTTTACCGGCAGAAATCCGCATCACGTAAAACAAGTTGCCCCGACACTGACTGAGTCCAGTCCGAATTTTCCCGACTGCTACATGTGTGTTCATTTGTAATGACGTTTTGGTGGTAAATATAAACACGAGAGAAGCGTCGCTTCTATTTACTAAGACTGCCCCCTCCGGCTCATGTTTCCACAGAGTTCCCAAACCGGCCGGGCCCGCTGTGGAACTTTTCGTTGCCCTGCCCGATTCTCCTCCCTCCCGGATACTTGCGTCAGGAAAGCACGGGGAGAGAGGGACTGGCCGAAAACCCGAGAGGCCTGCAAGGTAGAGGAATGTTTGCCAGGCCCGGCCGGTTGGTCGGTCGGTCGGCCGGCCTGCGGCGTGTCATGTTCGGTGTGTGCATGCTGCGCCCGTCCGGTGCGATTCATATGCTAGCTTCAGTGATGCAAAGGCTGTATGGATGTGCTCGTCCGCAGACCCGAGGGGCAGGACAGAGCTGCGGTCTGCAGAGCTGTCGATACCCCCTCTGCATAATAAACCCAGTGGAAACATGAACAGTCTCAAGCAACTTGATGTTGAGTATTGTTCTGTCCAATCTCAGAGAGATGCAGAAGCTACACACCATATAGACCTTTCTGTGTGTTGTTGTTTTGAGTTTTTAATGTTCACATGATTTTAAATGTATCTTTTGTTTTTCCATTTTTATTAATGACGTGCATATCTTTTCCTCGATTCTTTCCCGCGATTTGATACACATCGCGATACACGATCCATGAATCGATACACAAAAGATTCAGCTAACTTTGTGGCAATACGATACATTATCAATGAATCGATTTATATTCCTACGATCCAATCAGATCAATTTGTTTGTGGAAAGTTGTTAATCAAATTGACGTATACAATTTTGAAGTCTTTTTCAAATGAAATAAATCTATTATAATTGATAATGGAAAATCTATTTTGGATTGAGACATGATAGATTTATTTACTTTAACATAAAAACAATCAAGTGCCATTATATATATAAATATTATGAATGCAGAAGACGTCTTTTCTAGATGAAGCAAATACATCTACAGACATGTATCAGGAAATAGGAGAGAACCTGAATTGATCTCAATTCCATGAGGCTTCCAAACCTCAAATCAGATTCATCTGTCAAATCAAATCAAGAGCTATTTTTGCTCGACTTGAACAGAAAGGAATGAAGGGCTCATAATCTAAATCATGCCTTTAATTGATGATATGTGACTGAAGGAGCTCAATGACCTCTAAACAAGCTTGAAGTTGTAACTTCTGTTGAGATTTACCACCGCTAACCTAATGTTCACCACACTGAATGAAAGAAACGATTGTAACAGTGGGATTTGAGTGTCCTAGATGACTCTTACATGTGCAGAAGTAAACACACAACTCTCTATACATAGTAGAAATTGGCACTGCAGTTATTTTCCTTCATCCTTTGCAGTATGTGATTCATTTAGACAGTTGTTTATCTCCCTACCCTTTCCTCTTCTACCTCTAGAGATATAGGTTACCGTATATGATGGAAAAGGTTGGGTCTACAAGTGCAATGGACAGTTTTCCATGTGTGTTTGTGTGTGGGACTCTGTAGGTCTGCACATTACTCATGCATCCTCCGGCCGCTGTGCAAAAGCAGCATTTGGAGTGCCACTGAGTGCTCCGTCCCCTCTGCCACTCTGCATGTGTGTGCAAGCATGCGTGTGATTCCTGTGCCTGCGAATAGGACAATAATGCTTGTTTGTTCGAGATGACAAGAACAGAAAGACGCGTAAAGGACAAGAAGACTGTGGCGAAGTGAAAACGCAGCTTTGGAGGCATTGGTGGTGAATGGTTTTGCTGGGGCTGTCCGTTTTAGTTAGTGTTTGTGTGAGCGTGGCATACGCGCGGATCTCAGATTCCTTCATTATTAGATATAATTGGCATCGAAATCCCGAACCCAGGCCGGTAAGGACCAAATGATGCAGTGGCCCGTGAAGTTCAAAGAACCAGAGGGACGGAAGTTTCTAAAGCTGACATTAGCATGTTTGAATGTGCGCATGTGGGGGGTGGAGAGGAGACGTGAATTCTCAGCTCTCTCGGTCGCTTTTCTTCTCTTCACCTCAGAGACAGAATCTGCAGTTTCAGCCTGGGCCTGTAACCTAGCAACCCAAATTGTGTGTGTCTTGAATAAATCAGAGCGTGCTCCTCCTTCTTCCTCCTCCGGGCTGTGTCAGTTCACCTCACCTCCAAACGATCACATCCTACCAGCCACACTTCTTTGACCCACATAGATTAAAAAGAAGAGATTTTATTCATTTACTTATCTGTGTCTTCTGCTCTATTGACCTTTGGTCTCCTGTGTTTGTTTATATTACCCTTTTCATGTTGTATTGCACGGACCTTTTTATAGTTCATCTGAATATGGAGTGGAGCAAGTTTAGCTTCTGTCCTGTGTTGCACCTTCCTCTTGTTTATGTCGTTTGTCTGGTGTTCAGTGAATGCCTCCTACACATGCTGTATCTCTTTCTACTTCAGTTGTCATGTGTAAGAACGATAGACCTATGAACTTTTTTGGAGTCCAATACCGAAACATTTTGTAAAGAAAGACTGCTTCATTTTTTGTTGTTTTGTATTCTATTTCTTGTATGTTCATGGGTCAAAACAACAAATCTGCATGTATTTGTTCCTGTATCTGTCTTTAATCTCTTCTTATTCCTGTCCATCAGTTCTTTGTTTAGCATCTTTATCTACTTTCTATTTTTTGTACTTTTGATCAATTATCTCTCTGGGTTTGTCTCCAATCATCCTGTCATTGAAGTCAATCTTATGTATTTGTTCTAAATGCAAAGTGTCTGTCATACCCGAAGAAAACGTCATTGTCATCTGCCTTTCTTGTTACTTTTTCGTCAGTGCCATTGTCCTTTATATTTTAGTCACAACTGCCCTTACAGGTGGCTGCAGGCGAAATATGGACAAGCCTGTATAGTGCACTAGGTGACCTGCTCAAAATTATAGTCATCCCATATAGAGCAGGGGAGTCTTTAGGCCTTCAGGTCTTGAGGAGCGGATTCTTGCTGGTGTCCAGAAATCCTGCCTTATCTGCTGTTGATTACCTAGATCGGGGGTGTTTTAGCCAATTAGGAGATTCGATGGCAGGTTGTTTGGAAACATTAACTGTATATAGAGAACTGAACTTAGTGCCCACCCCCCGCGCGCTCCAAATAGAAGGTACCCGCTGGCTCCAAGAAGCCAAAATCCCATAGACTTCTATTTAGAAACAAACAGAAATTGCTAAGTTATTCTATTTGTCAGAATAACCATTCCTGCTCAGATACATATTTCTTAACATCCTTTTGCCAATCCTATTTTTTTCATAGTATTTTTTTTTGTAAGTTATTAAAGTTATAAACAAACCAATCAGATTACTCTGTGCAAGCTTACTCGTGATTGGCGACAATAGTTGTCTTAGAAATGGTGACTCTGACCAACTCGGACCAATGACTGTTGTCTGGCTACAACATGGCAACATCCGTAACGCAGAAAAATGGCGGCTGAATTGGCTTCATTTCACTGGAGCTGGAGGTAAAGCATTTTCTATGGGTGACTTTACAACAGCTCTGTCCAGTTCTATTGTACAGTCAATGGTTGGAAATTGTGTAGGACACCGACCCTCGAGGCCTGGAATTTGACACCCCTACCATAGAGCGAAGATGTTCATGCCCATTTTATTCTACGGGCATGTTGCGGGCGACAAGTTGTAGTGAACACTTAGGAAAGGTGAGACGCAGGGACATCATATGGAATTTAATTTTTTTCAGTTCCCCGAAACCTGCGTAAAGTGCAAGGGGCCCTTTAGTGCTGTTCAAGTGTGTGCTCCTTGTGAGGCCCTTGAGGCCCGTTTTGGACTCGGAGCACTAAGCTAGCATTTCGTTTTCCCCTTTACGGCTGCATTCTTCTTAACCACTCGCAATCTTCTTTCAAACAACATTATAAATTCCTGTTATACACCATGTACAAAAAGTGAAGCAAGAAAAAGACGAGCTGCTGGATGACCTCCATTGTTGTGGCTTTTCTAGTCGTTGCACTGTAATGATGCAATGACACGCTAGCGGTCTACACCACACATACGCCGTGGAAACAAACCGTTCAGTTGGAGTGAGGCTTAAGTGAGTGGAAACAATCGCCAGAATTAACTGGACTATACCGTGCCAGTCTGTATCGTACCATACTAGATAGGGCTGTGACGATTAGTTGACTAATTGACTATTATAATAGTTGACAACTAATTTAATTGTCGATTAGTCGTTACCTAATATTAAATTGAGTCAGAGTATAGTAAAGTTGAAAGTTATAATGGCAAATATTTCAGCTGCAAGGTAGCTATTTTGGCTAATTTAGGCTTTTTTTTCATTTTTTAGGCTATTTTGGAGCTGAGCTAATTTTTCAGCTCCATGCTAGCGGTTTTGGCTAACTTAGGCTTTTTTCTGTTTTTTAGGCCAATTTGCCATTTAACTAATATTTTAGCTGGCCATCAGCTTCAGCGTTTATAGCTATTAGCTTCAGCGATTTCAGCTATCAACTTCTGCATTCTTAGCTATCAATTTCAGCATCTTCAGCTATCAGCACTAGCATCTTCAGCTAACAGGATTCACACTAGCATTATCACAAGTAATGCTATATATGAAGTTTTTAGTAAGTTTAAAGCTAATGATGGTTAAAATTGGTGCTTTACATCCAGTTTGTGCATGACCTGATTAGTCGACTAATTGGAAAAAATAATCGATGATTAATCGACTATTAAAATAATAATTTGTGGCAGCACTAAGTGGAAACGAGGTGCAAGGGTACTACAAGACACTCTTGTGCTCCCTTTAAAAAGTGGCTGCCCTCTATGAGCCCAAACAAACCCAAAACTTACAACACCGGCACAGGTCATCCCCTGTACGGGTGCTAGTGACTAGTCAAACAACTTGGCTGCTCTCACCACCTTCTTTTTAATCATCCCTTTGACGCATGCTGACGCTTTTTCTTTCTTATAACTGCTCATTATTTTTCCTTCCAGCTCCTCAAAGTTCATGTTTAGTTTATTCAGAATCACTCTTCTTCACACATGCCTTTTAACCTTACAGAGTCAATATTTCCCTTTCAGCCAAACAAACCCTTGTCGTGCCGCTGCTTCCCTTATCATATCCTCACCTCCTCTGATTTTCTCCATCCTCTCACTACTTCCACAGCCTATGACAATGTCATCTGTAAATATAGTTCATTGAGAGTCCTGCCTGTTCTCATCTGTCCATCACCACAGCAAGCAAGAAGACGCTCGGAGCTTATCCTCCACGCAGTCTCATCCTAACCTTGAATTCTTTCATCACACCTCACCACTGTCCTTTCTCTTCATGCACCACCCCAGCTTTCTTATCTGCCACTCCACATTTCATCATCCTGTACCGCAGCTGCATCCAGTCATTTTTTCTTTTTTTTTTTTCCTCAGAAAGGCTCAGTGCTGTACCCTCTGGCCTTCCCTTTACTTTTCCATGAGTGTTCACAAAGCAAATATTGCATTTGTAGTTGTCCCTCTTGGCTTAAGAAAACCCATAGTAGCAAGTTCCATTTATAAGATAGATATCCGGTAATAGGTGAGTAACGTGTTCACACAGAAATGAGCACAACTGTGCATTGATGATAACAGGTTAAGTATTAACTGGAAACTCGGTGATAAGTAGCACTTTATATCACCTGATTCCTGTCATTTGACTCACTTGTTTCACATAAGCTTGCAGGTAATCGCGGCACATTTGGAAAGTCCTTAAAGACTTTCTCCAATGAAAATTGTTATTTTGGTGTTTGTAACATGCCTTTGTGATATTTTTCACATAATGAAGACATATGAATATAGAAAAGTAGGCTCAAATTTGCATTTCTGAGTATTTCCTCAGTCTGTATCAAGAGCAGATGAAAAAATGCAGTTTAAAAAAGATTGTAGTCTAGACGAAAAAAATAAGCAGGCCACAAGCTTCCTGCTCCACTCCATTTTGATTTTTGTTGCACCTGTAATGTTAAGCTGGGGGTGTAGGCTAGTGGGATAGCATGAAAACAGATGGGGGGTGGGAAGGGGGGTGGGGTTGATTTGCACCAACAATGGCACCAAAAATGGCATAATCATAATTAAAAGAGCACTGAGAACACTTTTAAAGTGGATCAAAAGTGGATTGTTTGTCTCAAACTGATTGTGTTTTCTACACCGGAAGAAGCAACACTGTTAGCAGTAAATATGAGGTCCATCCTCTGGTGGTAGAAAAGCCAGTTTTCCTGCGTGAAAAACATTTAAAATGATTAGAGCTGTTCTTTTTCTCTCTATGAGTTTGAAAATGAGTTTTGAAGCGTTTTAAAAGTTTGAAAGCTGGAAAAATAACATATTTCAGAGTCAGCTCCAGAGCTCTAATAGGTTATACAGAAGACGCAGGAAGCAGGAGTAGGCAATGTACATACAGCTAAATACATATTGACTGATTCCCAAAGAGCACTTACAAGAGCTTTGAAGAATTGACAAGCAAAAATGCACCGTCATGGACACCAGAGACTAAATGGATTTTAAGGAAAGCACCTTCCATTCATTTTAGAAATGCTTTACCATCAACTGGATCTGTGCGGTGCGATGCTGTATTTAAAACCAGTTTGTCTTCATAATTCGGTTGTCGCAACACCAAAGAACACAGGTGTATGCAAGGTACATGCTGTGATTTAGTTTGATTTCTGCCAGTTTCAACAGATATTCATTTAAGAAAATCGCTCATGTTTAACCTCTCGGTTACATGTGTACCCTCGTGTTTTTTTACTTTTTTTTTTGTAGTTTTCCTTTAGTTCTCCCTGCTTCTCTGGGTTTGTCTGTCATTCTTTGTCTTTTACTGTTTGCACCTGCAACAGCGAACAATGAGAGCACACATGCTGTGTGAGCAAACACAATAATCAGAAACCAAAAGAACTTTAGTAAAAGCACAAAAGCTTCACTGCACTAGTTTCACTGGACAGTAAACTTACATTGAAGTATTAGACAGACTGGATAGTTACACTGATCATTTTTCTTTTAGGTGCATTCAATTATTTTATTCTTATATGAATGCTTTTTTTTGCCATTGCTCCTCAGGTCGGTGGGCCCCCGTGGTGTGGTTGAGAAAATGGACAGGATGAAGATAATCAAGCGCAGGCTGTCGATGTCGCTACGTAGCGCTCGCCCCGTCGATGACTCTCTGTCCGAACTGGCAGAGCAGATGGCTCTGGATGAGACACAGAGCGCGAGGGAAAACGGTGAGACGTGTGCACGCACTCACACTTTCTACACGTACCTCTCACTGTGGCATCCAAGGGGATCTTTATCGCGTTATTGCAGGAATAATATCTATGCAATGGCATGCAAAAGTGAATAATCAAATACGCCATATATACAATTAGTCAGGGATTAAAAGACTATTATCCTTGTTTAATACTATATGTTGAGGCCGAGGCTTCTACAGTCATTTGTCAAGGATAAGGATGCAATATTTTCCCCTTAAATCGTGAAACCTTATCCCTGCAGTCTATAGTCAGTTCTGTAGGAAAATAACTAACTGTGAATAAAAAAGCATAAAACTTCCACTGTATGTACCATTTAGTTAAAGTTGCCTACAAGAATAGTATAAAAATCTATGAAAAGCAAAGTAAGATGCTCCGATGATAACAAAAAATAAATCACCTCCCTTTATAATGAGTTAGTAATTAGAAATCCCCACGTAATTTAATTATTATCATCATCCATGGCTTACTAATGTTATGTTCTCTATTTATTTCTCAATTTTTTTTAATATTCACATTTTATTTGAGCTAAAATGAAGTAATTTGTGAGTATTTTGAGAGGTGCATAAAAATATATATACTTACTAAGCCTCTTTTTTTTCTTTAATGGAGATATAACTGAGTTCATGAAATAAACAACCTAAAACATAATACATCTGCACTCCAATCTCTTGAAATTTTGTTGGCACTTGCAAGGGAAGTGTAAGACCGGTTTACACAAATTTCTAATATTTTTCCTGAGCTTTTTTTGTATAATTTGCTGCAAACAACTTTATTCATTATCATTATCAGTGTCGTCACAGTTTGTCCATCTTCTATATTTAATTTATTATTTTACAATAATGATTAATTACTTTATAGCTCGAAATCTATTTGATGTCCTAAACTGGCATCATTGTAAACAGGCTGTTTTGCATCAGTTTGCACAAGAGGAAGCATGTGAATGAGATACTTTGGGTGCCATCTGCTGGTCAACTTCCAGAATTACACGCCCGACTTGGGATAACAATCAGGACCTTTCACTCAGAAGAGCGTGACCACACTTGTATGGTTTCAAAACCAAGTAACACATTGAAAAAAGGAGGTCACGACTTAATCACTACAGATTGTCTTTTCTAAGAGCAAAAGTACAAAAAGAAATGTTATTTATAACTAGCTTTGTTTTATTTTGCTGCTTTATCAAACCGATACAAGAGAAAATAAGATACGGTTGCTGTTACTTGTCCAACTCCCAGGTTGTGGTGTCAGTTATTTAATAAGAGTCTTTTCTTTTATTTTTCTTTGCCATCTCATCCTTTTATCTCTTATTTTTGCACCTTTATTTTTTCTTTTAAATTGCTCAGGCTTTGTCAGTTCGTTTTCAGGGAGCTCAGCCAGCAAGGCTAAGGGAAAGGAAAAGAGGAAGTGATGTAGAGAGGAATGAGAGCAACATTAAAGTTTTACAGCTGCTCTACATTACTCTCCTTCTTTGTGCGTTTCTCGAATATGCATTTATGTTTTTCATGTTTCTTTTCAAAAGCAGTTTTTATTTTAATCTTCAGTTTTTACTCAGACCTTAGTGTTGAATTTAGGTGTATTTTAATGATCTGCCCTCTCACGGTTTAACTCTAGAGGACAGGAGTCATGTGAGAATTGGTGCGAAGTCTAAACCTTAATCTCATTGAAATTTAAGCTGGAATGTAGAGGAGAAGGGGAAGTGTTTTATGGGCTTTCATCTGCTACCTTCAAAAGCAGATTAATTAACTCAACTAAATCTGGATTATAGACAGTGTAGTTTGCAGTACTTTTTTCACAATTTTTAAAAAGCTAAAACTTAGCTTTTAATGAATGACCAGTCACCGGCAGAGCCCGTTTTCACCGCCGTGCTCCAGTTTTCTGCATGCATGCCTGTCTTTTCCTACTCCTCTTCTAATCAGTCTTCATCACTCATAACTCCAGGTATATCTCACTTTGCATGCCACTTGCATCTAAACATCTCATTTAAAATGGTATTTGTGTATTCCTTAGTAATACAGCAATTGTTTCCCCAACTTATACAACTATGTATTGTACTTTTTGTACATGCTCTGCTGCCTGCCTGGTTTTTGTGACTTTATGTCATCTTTTTTCCTCCTTCTCCTGTTCTCTCCTTCCCTCTTCTTGTATGACCCCCTTTTTAAAACCTTTTCTTTCTTGCTCTGCATTTTCTGGTTTGGACCATCATCCCATTTTTATCTTTCTTACTTTTCTTGGGACCCTTTACTTTTTTTTTTTTTTTTTTTAACTCCTCCCTCTTTTCCCTTGCCGCCCCCTGTTCGTCGTGTGTCTCAGTCCCCATGGTGGTGTGCTCAGTGCACCCTCCTGCCTCCCATAGCGCTCCCTCCTTCCTGCGTCAATATGCCGGTCATCTGGGCCGCACAGCTCTGCGCAGAGAGCCAGGCGGGGCGCTGGAAAGAGACAGAGCCTTCCTGAGCCTGCACAGGACTGGATCTCTGGGTATACACACTCAAGCACATACAATGGCAATGCCATATGAACAAAACTATAACAAGAAAATACAACTGAGAGGAACTGCAGTTAATCGGATTGTCACTTTATGCTGCTGTTTAGAAAATACAACTTTCAGCTCTGCAAAGAAAAGCAAAATTGTTGAGAAGTTCAAATAATATTCAATATACTTCTCAATTGTTTTCCCTTTTTTTTAACTAATGGTGCTTTTAGTCGCTGTGCTGCCATATTTTATGTCAATTTTTACAGCTTTTATGCATCTGTGGTTTAAATGTACATGCCTCTTTCTGAGATTGTATTTTGCTTCACATCCCACCAGATGCACATAGGATCTTTAAGATCTTTCCATGCCCCGCACCTTGGATTCTTAATGTTTCACAAGTTTCCGGTTGCAGTATTTAAAGTCTGCTTTTGAAGGTTCCCTTAAACAATATTGGTTCATGTTAATGGAAAAACATGCAGTCAGTCAAAAAAAAAGAAATCCCCACTTGGAATTTGATGCTATTAGAGATTAATAAATTGAGATGAGAGATTTTTAGGAATGTATTTTGATTCACCTACAGAATAATCAAAGTTATGAACTGAAGTAAAAGTTGTGACCTTTTGTAAACATGTTGAGATTACAGATTATTGTCATAATCAATTTAAAAAGTTTTCAGAATAATATTTTTTCCTCCTGTTTTCTAAAGTTGGTTAGCCCCTGTATATTTTTCTTTCCAAAGGAGGGATATAAATTCTCTGTGCGTGTTTATCTAAGAGGTTTTTCACAGAGTAAAACCTTATTTAATGACACAACTTGACTATCCCTCCAGCATTTACTACGGCTGTGGAAGGATAAAGCTGTAATGACCTTAATCCAACATCCACAAACAAACACATACATGCTCATGCTCCTCACACACATGCTAGCACAACCAGTTTTTCCTTCTGCATGCATTATGTAACGTCGTCTGTGACTGTATGGATCCCGGTAATCTCATTTCCCAGTGTGGCGGGATGGCTTACATCAGGACGCATTGAAGAGAAGAAAGTCAAGGATGCATGAATAGAGGAACTGAAGATGATCATGCTGGAGATGAGTTCAGCATGAAAACGAGCTTATTAAACGGGAAAAAGATTGATACAATTCATGTTTTTTTTTAAATTATTGTTATTTATTATTTTTTAGCGATTCTTTTGATCCACTCAATTCAATTTGATTCAATGCATTTCTGAGCTTACATGGTTACACATTTAGCTACTTCGGTTAGAATTACATTAATAATCTATGTATGTTTTGAAGATATTCAGATTGATATGATGCAGTTCACATACTATAATATTTATTAACAAACTAATAATGGGATTATTAATAGCATACAGTGTTAAATGGTTTCCGAAACGGAGAAGCTCCAAGAAAAATGTGCAGGTAATTTACAATGTATCTCCTGGATGGCGTTTCAGTTTAGCCACTAGGTGGCACTTGCGGTTTAGCATTACACTTAATTTCAAAAGAAGAAAAGAATGAGCAAAACAAATCGGTGCATTAGACCACAAATGGTTGCTTTAAAACTGTTTCATTAAAAGAGTTTTAAAAGTGAAGCCCTGTGAGTCTATAAAGCTGTTTATTTGTCAGCAATGTATGTTTAGGTCGACCGAGCGTTAGCATTAGCCGTCTTATGGGAAATTCCATTAAACGTTAGCATCAAGCTAGTGGACTTTAGCTTTATGGGTTAGAGAGATCTCTACTTTTATGGATCAATTTATCAACTCATCCCTAATAAAAACAATAACACATATTTCTTGCAATGCAAAATAACCAAATATTTTACTTTTTATTGAAGTTCTATTTTTAATTATTCTTTAAATTTAGTTTTTTGCACCTTTTAATTAAGGATCTGGGATTATTTTATGTTGGGGGTGTTTTTTTTTTTAGTTAAAGGATACCCTTGTCAGTACTTTTCTGTGGAGAAACTAATAGTTAGTCTATCCTCCATGCAGGAATACACAGTGATATCTAGATGGATGTGAATGTATCAATTTCAAGCCCACAGATTGCTGTTGTGGTGCAGAGACTCAGAAATCCACAGCTGTCTTTAGGCTTAAAAAAGCCCCAGAAAGAACCACAGTTCGACTCAAACCTTAGAATTGATGTCGCTCTATTATTAAAGCCTCTATAAGGTGCAGTTTGAAATTTTTTAAGAGGTTTGTTGTATGTGCTGTGCATTTCCCACTGGTTGGTCTTGCTGACTCACTGTGTGCCACTCGGCAGTCGAAGCACGACGCAGCCTTTAATAGAGCGACATGATACGATCTCTCTTTCCTGCTGTGCTAAGGAGATTTCTCACCTTTTCTACTGGTGTTTTCCAAATTCCCTATTTTCAACCATATGTGTTTGTAGTTAGAAATCGTTTTATATTAGCTTATACTTGTCTGTTTACATTAGAAGGGTGTGGCTTGTGTTTCCTCTTTTTGCCAATCTAACACTTTTCCAGACAAGTGTGATCTTTTTCTACCACGGCCTGATCTCTCCCTCTCAGTTTGTTTGAGTATCTGTAGTTACAGTGCTGAGGATTAGAGGACCGGCCTGTCTGTTTTTGTAGAGAGCAGAACAGCTGAAAGCTGCACACTTTCTGAACAAAAACCCACCACAATCTGCTGCTCTCCACGCCGTGGAAGATGTCTTCCCCTCTGCTGCTTCATCCTTTTCTCATCATCATTTCACCGTATTAGGAAAGACTGTAGGCTTTTCTCTCCTTGTCCATCGAGGAGGAGCCTTGTCTGTGCAAGGGCTTTAATGTAATGCATTAACATTGCATTAATAGCTGCAAACTCTCCCCTTCACCCCTGTCACTCTCTGCCATCCATTTGCTCCAGGATTAGATTCAAAATGAACAATGAAGTGGACTCCTTTTATGTAGTTGGTTCCTGGAAGCTTCTAATGTATGTCAGGGTTTGTTCACAAGTTCATGCTTGCAGCTCGAGCAAAATGCTTGTTTTCATGAAGACGTAGACTAATGGTGGGGTTTGTGGCGGTGGGAGTGTCAGGGGATTATAGGGTTTGCCATAAACGGAGCTGGTAGATCCCGTAGTCCCCATAGATTAATAATTTATCTAAGATGCACATAAAAGCGTGCAGTAATTATTCAACTCTTAAACTGTACCACCTCCTATTTGCCTTGGTGGAATATTTCTTTTCTCTTTCATGTGTTTTCCTCTGGGGTGATAAAATACTTTTTAGTGTCTCTTTAGCCTCTAGTCTAACTGCTTATGGATTTATGAATTAGGAAATGTAAAAAGGTTCTTAGAAGGTGACAATAAAGGAGCCAACGATGAAGGAAGGCCGTGAGCAGAGGGAAAAGTGGCGTGAAATGGCTGCAGAGCAAGAAGGAACTCTTTGATGTATGCGGTTGGGAATATAAAGCGTGATGGCTGTAGGGCGAGCTTTTGTCCTTGACTTTTGAAGCCCTCTGAAGCTGAAGAAATCTTTCCCATCAACAAGCTTCTTTGATGTTGCACCGTAAAAGACTCTAATTCATCTAAAAGTGTGCGTCGTTGGCCACAAAGCATCAAGAAAAAGTTTATTACTATGGTGATTTGCTGCTTGAAACAAAGTTTTTGTTATTAATTTAGACTCTCTAAAACATTCCCACGATGCTTCAATGTGCAAAGCTTTCATGTTTAAATGTTAAAGAAGGCGAGTAGATTTGTAAATGAGATGGTGTGTGTAACAAAGGGTGTTTTTACAAGTAGTCCTAACATTAAATTTGTTATATTTACATGAAGGGTGGAAAGGCTTTTCTGTATTTTGTTAACGTTTAAAAGACAAAACTAAAATTCCCACAAATGGGGATGTACCCAGTAGGTACAAGATGTTCATTAGATACCTAATATACATCTACAGGACATCTCTATTTTGTTACTCTATTAGATGTCTACCAATTTTATCTACAATTTTACATCCATCCATTCATCTTCAGAACCTATTGAATCGTTTTTTGGGGTCACAGGTTTGCAAGTTCCAATCCAACTACTGACCTCATCAGGTCAGCAGTTTGTCACACAAACACACAGGAGCTATTTGCAAACAGCAGTTAACCTATGAAACATGCTATTGAACTGTGGGAGGAAGCAGGAGAAAATCCACACCAGTAGAGGGAGATCATGCAAACTTCACACAGAAAGGTCCCAGCTGGAATTTGAAGCATACTCTTCAAGCTGTATGAGAAAAGAGATCACCACTAGGCCACCATGCAGCCGACGAGGAACCACAGAGTTCTACATTTCAAGAAATAGCAAACATTTCTACTGAAATTTACCTGGAGTTAAATGTCTCTACATGTTTGCTTAAAAACAACAATCCAACATATTTGTTTCTGCTTAAATTCTTAACTCGTCAAATAACTAAAAAAAATGATGATAAAAGATTTCTTCTGTTGTCAAAGTAGCTTATTATTAGTATAAGCATATGCAGAACACTATTGGTAGACGCCTAATAGAGTAACAAGATAGAAGTGTCTGAGAAGTCCAGTAGACCTCTGCAATAGTCTTTTAGTTATCAGACATCGATTGTAATTATCTACTAGATAACTAATGGACATCAACTGTAGATGCATGTTAGTTATATACATCTATTGTAGACATTTATTAGATAACTATAGACATCATGTGTCCGGTGAAAGAAACTACCCAAATGGCTAAAACGCGCAAGGAATTATGGGAACGGGCTGCAATTAGCTGTGGGAGAGTCGTCTACTAGAGATCAAAAGAGCAATATTCAGTAGACATCTATGAATCGATGGCTATAAGATGCATAATGTATATCTATAGCTTTAAAATGACCATGATTTATATATCTAATAGATGTGTCCGTGCCTAGTGGGTACTTGCTAAAAGCGTTTAGGCTAGAGATAGGCGACTCCAGAACTCGATGGCCACATTCCTAAATGTTTTCCGACATACCCTGCTCTGGCATGTTCTAATTAGGTGGACATACCTGAACTAGGTAATCTGTTCTGAATACCCTTTGAGTTATTTATTTTTTTTAACTTTCTGATCTTGGTCCTTTTTGACACATTTCTGTTTATAGAAATGTTTTAGTTAATGCTGCCCTGCGACAGACTGGCGACCTGTCCAGGGTGTACCCCGCCTTCGCCCTTCAGTAGCCGGGATAGGCTCCGGCACCCCCGCGACCCCGAAAGGGACAAAGCGGTCAGGAAGATGGATGGATAGTTAATGCTTTAGCACCATTTTTCCACTAATAACTCTGAAGTGAAAAACGGTGAAAATCAAAGCTAACAACCTGCAGTATTGTGTTTGCAGTATTTTTTACCCACATCATACAAGTGCTGTCATATTATTTTAACTAGAGATCATCTTGTGATGCAGTCACAACAGTTACAACATCAAAAAACATGTCAACACATTAATCTTATTAATATTACTCAGATATGAAAGATTTGCGTCAAAAGTGCCTCCAAAGTCTATCTCATATGCATTAGTTATTCAGCTTTATTGGCTTCATCTCTTAAAAAGATGGCTATGAAACACAAACACTGAAATATTTGCTGTTATGTGTTTTTTTTGTTTACAAATTGTGTAGACAGATAAAATAATTGCGATTTTGATGAAAAAAACACAAACATTAGTTATAAAATATTAAAATTAAAGCTACTGCTCCAACCCAAAAAAATAGGTTTAGCATGAAATGTATAAAAAGTAAAAGAGTTTATTAAAGACTAATGAAATGTAATGTCAAGACATCAAGTTCTGATAGGAAATAAAATCCCAGCAGAAAAGGAAATTATTTAAAGCCCCAGTAGGACAGAATCCATGAAACTTCAAAGATGCAACAATTCTTATTAATTTATTAATTTCATGGGAAGCTATATATATTTATAATAAAGCATCAAACTGTACAAGTTATTAGTAGCAATAAAACCACAGGTGTACTACGGCCCTAACATTTTATGCACCTTATGGCATATGACAGTTTTATTGTGTGCAAGAACTGGGCTGGACTGTGTAGTTTCCCTGTTTGTGTTCTAACTTTTGATAAGAGTGTGGAACAATCTCCAGCGTATGAGTGCATCACCACACCCGTTCATGGCTTGTTGTTTAGTTAAGCATACACAGTGATGATATCAGCGGCTTTATAGTCCTGGTACTGCTCTATTTATGGTGTATTCCTATCAGTTTGATAGTAAGTTAAAGCAAGTGGGTCACTTTATCTTCTTTTCTGTAAATGTTGAAGCTAAAGACATCATTTTTCCTTCTTTCCATGAGAGTTGTGGTTAAAAGGTTCTTCCTCAGAAAAACTCATCAGACACACACAGCTTTTCAACCAAGGACAACATCAATAAACAGCTGAAGGTTTTACAGTGGAAAAACATCCCCAGAAAAAATATTGAGTCATCTGTAAAGAGAAAACTTTGATGCTTTGTAACCTGCTGTTGTGTTGTTTTATATGTTTTTGATTGAAGAGGCTCTATATTCTCTAGCAGATTGTCAGTGCTATGTGGAATGTGTTTTCTCTTGGTGCAAAGGCATCAGCATGGCAGGCTGGATGCTTGCGCTGCTCTGCTCGAGCATAATTAACTATGTCATGTCCATCAGAAAAGGCAGAGACAGGAAAGCAGTTTGGATGCCAGAGGCATCAAAATCAAAGCTTCAGGGTTTAATCTTCCTCCTCAGACAGTGATAAGAACAAACAGGAGACAGGGGAAAGAGAGAGCACCAGGGAGAGGATAGAAACATAGCGAGAAAAGACAAAAATGTCATCCGAGTGAAAAGACGGCCAAGAAGAAATTCAATACCGTCTCCGAATCCTAACTGAGACAGAAAATGAGGGATGGAAAGATGGAGACAGGAAGAGGTGGAGGGAGAAGGACTGTTGGCACATGAGAGGGAGGAGAATAATAGCAAGGTGAAGGGAGGGGCAAGAGCACTAACAACATTGAAAGCACTGATAGGGGTGCCACAGGCAAGGAGGGAGTGGTGGAGGGAGGGGAGAAGACGACAGCACAACAACCTCAATAGACTGGTGAGCTAGAAAACAGGGAAGAGCAAGGACAAGGCAAGCCTTCCGATCGAGGAAGACCATTGGATAAAGAGGAATGAACAAAAACAGATAGATGCAAGGAGGAGATGTCGCAGATAGTTGACTAAGTAGATAAAACTGTTATTTTTTAACTGCTAGTTTAGGACATCGTAACTGTTTAGGTTGTGATGTTTGAATTATACAGGTGGAGACGAAACACTTGTTATTCTCTGAGTTCTGTGCTGGCGTGAGTTTAACTGTCTCTGCAGCATTTTTCACTTGCACAGTGTTTGACCTTCCTTAGTCAGCAAGCGGTGTGACTGCAGACAGGAAAAAAAGTGAGAAAGGAGGAGAGGTGGAGGGAGCATCTACTGAAAAAACAGAACAGAAAGAGGGAGAGCGTCAAAGTGGAGTAGCAGCCCAGGGAGTTGTTGCGTCTTGATCAGTGTGCCGGTCCAGTCTGCTTCTGTTCCTGCAATGTAAGACTTACTTTCCTGTGCTTGGGACGCTCCTGAGCAGGTGCACTGGGTTGGATTTTTTTTCTCTTTTTTAATAGAAGTTACTTGGATGCCATCAAGATTGCCTGACTAAAATCTGGACTTTAATAACGTGAAGTACTGGAACAGACTTGATTATTTTTTTGTCTCTTTTGAGAAATACATTTTTCATCTTTTTTGATGCCACCTAAATGGTAGTGCATTAAATACAGCAGCAATGGATATGTCAAACAACTCTCAGGGGAACTCTGCTCATGCTTCGTGGATGGGAGAATCCAAAGGGGGAGAATCTAGAATATGTGAGGGGATGAGGACAGGGGAGAGGGACACCCCACTGAGGCTATCACCTTTCCGCATGCTTCGAATGCTAGACTCATGTCGTCCTCCAGGAAACCGCATTGGTGAGTCTTCCAGCGATCATCTCCATCCTTGGGTTCAACAATATTCTCATCTCACAGGTCCCCAGTCATTAGATTTCATCTAAAAAATGTACGTGTGTGCAGGTACTATTAGTAACGTTTACTTGACGTTCTCTATAGGTTCATAAAGTGAACTTTAGTAATGCCAGCGTCTAAGTCAAAGATTGTGCCTGGGCTAATAATAGTGGGTAATGGGGACGTCAAATATTTTAGTGCAGCCTCAAGCAGTTAATGGAATTTTATTGTCTGGCTTTGTCAAATGAGAGCTAAATACTAAAATGCCCATGATGGGTATTATGCTTTTATTACCTTTTTCGTGCAAGCATTTGTGTATTTATGCTGACATTTCTGTCTAATGTTGATGATATATTTAAAGCCAACTGGAGTTCATTCAGATCTGGGTAATTGCAAGATATAAAAATTAATATGCCTGTAACCAAAAAAAAAAAAAAAAGCAGTAATAATATTAAAAAAACAAGGACAACAATTTAATTTGAAGCCAGACAGACATTTAAAATGACGTTCTAAGCCATTGGTTAACCTCAAAGAAAGATTCCATGTTGCTCCATCATACATCTGTGGAACTATACAAAAGCTTGCAATGAGCAATTACAATGTTAACAGCTAGTTTATCCTAGCAAATTATCACATCTAAGTTTTTATGTGTAAATAAATAAACTAAACTCAATTTTATGATGAAGGCCAATCTCCAAGATACTTTGCAACTTTAAGTATAGAAAAAGTAAAGAAAGAGAGATGGAAAATGAATAAATGAGAGGCAGACCATGCTCAAATAGAAAAATCATGATATACTAAACACTGTCCAGCTGCTTTAGGCTCAATAGCAATGTCAGTCTACTCAAGAATTTATGAATAAACTGAACAAAAAAGAAGTAAAGACATCAATAACATATAATTTCCACAAAAAAAAAAACAACCAGCTGAACAACTGTCCTTATTTGGATCATCTCAATTAAATCATCAAGCCCAGTAAAGGCGCCATTATCAAAATAAATATGGTTTGATGAACTAAAATAAAATTAGAAAAGCAGGTCCCATTCTTAGCTTTTGCAGAAACCCAACTCAAAATACTACAAAAAGCCAGACAACTTCCTTTTTTCCTAAAAAAAAACTTTAACCACCAAGTCCAGTCAATTAACAATATTAAAAGGTTAAGAATCAATACACAAAAAGCTACACAGCTAGCAGGCCTAAATCATGTCATTTTCCGAGTTGGTGCAACCTAACTTAACAAACATTTCATTAAGATGCAACAAACAGCCTTACATTTATTGCTTCTGCAACAAGACATTAAAACCAAACCCAGTAAATCTGACAAGTCACTCTTTAGCTTGGTACTTACCTGACTCTACCTCATAAAGAATTCATTCTTTGTCCTCAAGAACTCACTATAGCCAGTAGCAGAGGCTGACATTTTGTTTATTACCTTCTTTAGGTACCTTCTTTTAATACTCTGGTCTCTCAGCAGAAAGCAAAATGGCGAACGCTGTGTACGTCAATTTTCTGCCTTCCTTGAAGGCC
The DNA here is from genome assembly GCF_002922805.2 of Oryzias melastigma. Classification (NCBI taxonomy): domain Eukaryota; kingdom Metazoa; phylum Chordata; class Actinopteri; order Beloniformes; family Adrianichthyidae; genus Oryzias; species Oryzias melastigma. The sequence continues at coordinate 10,677,195 of NC_050518.1, read as the reverse complement.
CAAAGCGCTTTACAGCCACAGTACCATTTAAGCATGCACACACTGATGGCAGCTTCGCTGCAGAACACTGGTGCCAAACTATAACCACCAGGAGCACTTTGACACATGGATAGACAAGGTGGGAACCAAACCTGCAAGCTTCAAATCAGAGGTTGACTGCTCTACTTCTACACCACAGCTATCCCGCAAGCTGACTTTGTCACAAACCAATCACAACTAACCTCAAACGGTCTAAACTTCATCCACACTCTTATGCTTCTGTTCTAACTCAGACCACAACAACATATCTTGCTATTAGTTGGACTCCAAAGTCTATTTTTAGTTGCCAATCTCTGGTTTCATCCAACTGACCAGTAGTTTCACCATGGACTGCATGTGGTGCTCTTTACTCCTTCAAAAGCTAATAACATTCCCTGTATCTTCTCCCACTTAGCTGCATTCTTTCTATTCAATAGCTTCTTCTAAGGGTTTTCGCACTTGAATATACCTCCATGCTAGAATGTGCCCAATAAACTGTATGGGTCCTCACTTACCCATCTTTTCAAAATCTGGGAAGATGGAAGAACATCATACATTTTCCCAACATAAATGTCCTTCTACCTTCCTGCATAGTAAAAGAGACTCTACTTTAACTAGTAGTACCCTCCCTGCATACTGGAATGGGCAGGTAGCTCAGAACATTTATGGTCTGATACACTGTATTATCATCTCCTTACATTTTTATAGGTGAGAAATTGGTTCACTTCAGTGCCTGATTGAAGTAAACATACTAACATGAAAAATGACAAAGCACTTTTGGTGTTCAATCGCTGATTTCTTGTTTGTGTCCCAGTTCATGGAATTTTCCTTCTAGTTGAGGTCATTGTGTCTCATCTTCCCTAATTGGCTAGGGTTTACTGAAACAGAGAAGATCAGCACCTCTCAGAATGGAGAAATACCTAGTTGTATTAGGATACGCATCACAGGATACTTAACTCATCACAACCATGTACACTTGTGTTTCTATCTGTGTGTAGATGACCTGGATCGGTTTCCTTTTGCTTGAGTATCAGTTACCTCCAGTTTTATGTTTCGCCATCTGGGACATAAGACTTAACTCTTGCTATCTGACAGCTGACTTCTCGGTTTTCTTACCACCGCACTTTCATTACTGTAACCTTATGTTTGCCTCTTATGCAACAGGATGACGGTCAGACTTTGGGATTTAAACCCTTTTCCAAGGATTAACCCACATCGGGAAATGTTTTACTATTTAACCATTGCTCATCAGTTTCAGCATTAGTACAGTGTACGCTAAAGGTATAAACAGATGTTTTTAAACATATGCGAGATAAAATGTGAAAAAAACTGTTTATCACAGGAAAAGCTACATCATTTTTAAGCAGAAAGCGTTGGAATTAAGCTTAAATGGAGTTTCTTTAAAACATTTAAAGAACTCATCATAACAGGAAGTCAAACTTTTATATTTGTTAAGACACATTCGTTCTGTTTTTTTTTTCTTACTTAAAATGAGTTTGTTATGGAAATCAGACAACATTGATTGTTCCCTTTAAAAACAATTTCCTAATTTACCAAAATAAAAGCACCATGAATTTGCTTGGGTAAAAGCAACTTGTATATGAGACACAGTTGCAGTACTTAATGTTGTGATCATTAAATAAAATGGATTTTACCATTTTATTACAATGAAAGACATAGTAATATTCAGGTAGAGTTTTCTTTAAGAAAGTGAAAAATAGTGCAGGTACATTCTTGATATATATCGTGAACGGTTTGGTATCGTGAGACACCAGATATCGGGATATGTAACATATACACACACCCCTAGTTAAAAATTGCTTTAATTTTACCTCATAGAAAATATTCGCAAGTTAATCACATTTGCAAGGGAAAATTGTTATTTGTTGTGGTACAAAGAGTGATACACAGATTAGTAGTGCAATTTAAATAAAACATGTTTTTTTGCTGCTATTTTATTTCGGGGTAGAATTGAAGCCTCATTGAACTCCAGGTCTCCCAGTGATGCCAAAGCAGCCATAGCAGTAGCTCAGTTACCTCATTTGCAGCTAGGAGAATGGCAGAAGGCCAAGTACTGTCTGTGTTGGGGGCAAGGGCAGTTCAGTGCTGCCTACAACTTAACAGTGGATGGTTTTGACTTGTTTTAAAATAAAATGTCATTTAATTGATTTGATCAGTTTGCAATTTGTACATTTATCTTTGTTTACTCAAGAATTTCTAATATTCTTTCCCTAATCATGAATGATGAAAATATATGTTATATTGATGAAATAAAAATAGTGTTGTTTAGAAAGGTTGTTGTTTTTAAAGTCTCTGATACATTTTTTCTTTGCATTGTTTCACTAAACTAAGAGTTTAAATGACATAGATGTATACAAATGACCCAGAATCAGTCGTATTTGCTCTGTGGTTCTTGTACATCACACAAACAAGTGTTCTGGTCTGGCCTACAGTTATTATATCCCACCACTGTGTTGTCATGAGCACTTAAGGGATTTCTTTTTCTTCCTAATGAATCTTATCTGTTGTTCTTTTACCAGGGTGTGGCTGCTGCTTATTTAAACTCTACAGTCAATAATATTCACACTGCATTAGATCCTTTTAGAAGACTTCATAATTACGAAAGGGGAATTTATGCACCAAACACAGACTTCCAAAGGCACAATACGTGACCCAGACTCTGAAGCTGGGAGCCACACAGACGGTTCCACCCTCCCCCCACATTTACACACAGTAACACACAGACAACATGGAAGGAAGCAGTCCTGTCAGCTGCACCGTGACTCATTAATCAGATGGATTCTGGGTCAGATGAAGGTGTGGGGGCGGTAGAGATGGGAAGGCTTCCGTCGCATGCAGCTACATCGATCTTTGACCTCTTCTTATCTCACCACTGCCGTTTTATACACACTTGGTTAACTCTCCGTTACATGTAGCACAAACCCTTAAAGTGGTATTTAACTAAAGAGTGACGACAATCATATAATGATAAAAAGTGATGTTCACCTAATATAGCATCCTTTAAGGAGATAAATTGACCGGCTTAGTATCTATCTGTCTAAGAATCCTTTCAAAAGACTCAAATTTTTAATTGCTGACTGTTTTATTTATTGTGCAGGTATCGTTCATGAAAATGTGAAGATGGGATCAGATGGTGAGAGTGATCAAGCATCTGGAACATCTTCCGATGAGGTCCACAGTCCAGTGAGGGTTCGAATGAGGAACAACCACCATCGCCGCATTTCTAATGAGGTATCACCTGCAAAAAGATCTTATAAAACGCATCTTACTCCCACAGATCTGTCCAAGAAAAAACACACCAGTAAAAATAATTCTGTAAGATTTGACAAAATGCCAAAGACTGTCAGAAAATCTAATAAATGCTTTTTACACTTCTGAAAACTGAAAAACCTTATAAATTGGTTCACACAGCTTGTAGCAAACACAGAGACACCATGTATGGATGAAGTAGGTGCATATGCCGTATGTATATTTCCATTTTGAGAAATCATAAAATTAGACAGTCAGAGCGTAGTTGCCTCACAGTAAGAGGGTCCTGGTTCAATTCATGGCTGTGGGACCTGAAACAGAATCATCAATGTGGGACCTTTCTGTGTGGAGTTTGCATGTTATCCCCGTCCACGGGTTTTCTCCAGGCACGCCGGCTTCCTCCCACCGTCCAAAAACATGGTTTTATAGAGTAAATGGTTACTCTATTGTCTCTAGGTGCGAATAGATGTGTGATCATGGCCCTAGAAGAGATTGGCGACCCATCCACCTGCCTTCGCCCATGAGTGGCCGGATTGGGCTTCGGCACCCACATGATCCCAAAAGGGACAAAACGAGTTTAGAAAATGAATAAATTAACTTACGTAACACGTGCACACCCTGTGCGTAAAGCATTTGCGCGCGGTCAGTAAGGAGCCATATCAACCGTGCAAAAGCATCAACCGTACCTCATAAGTGCGTGTAACTTTGTCCTTGCAAGTACTTCACGATACACTTACCACACACATGACAATGGCATGTTCCATTTTCTTGATGTTTGTTGAGATGGCCATACAAGCCTAGAGGGAACTGAAAAAACAAATCTGCACTCACTTTAAGAGGCAGCCCCTCTCGTCTGTGACCCACCTTGAGCTCAAATGACCCAAAAACCACCCATTAGGACAGGGGTGTCCAAAATCGGTCCTCGAGTGCTGGTGTCCTTCATGTTTTCCAACTATCCTGCCATTGAAGCTCCTTATTGGCCAAACACACCTGATTCAGGTAATCAGGGGGAGGAGGCCGGTACTTGAAAACTGACTCTGGACACCCCTGCAATAGGGTCAACCCCCGAACGGATACTTGTGACATGTGACTTTAAACTAAGATCATTTTGCTACTGTAAAACTTTCTTCATAAGATTAGGTTCTTGCAAAATAGAAAAGAAGACATTTTCCTTTAGACAAGGGTCTTTTTTTCCCTTAAGTTTCAGTTTTTGCAGTGTGCATGTTTAAGTGGGATTTGACAACAATGTACATGGATATGCCTATTTAATTGCATTTCATTTTATGTTTAGGTACCTCTCAATGAGCCAGCAGCTGTTTTAGCGCTACACATCCCTTACATGTTGATCAGACTCGGTGGGTTTTTCTTACAAAGTGCAGTGGACACAGCAGCACTACTTGAATGCCTCTGGATACCCAGGCTCTGGCTGCTGTGAGCAGTGAAAGGGACTAATTTGTGCTCTGTTTATACGAGGATGGAGGGGCAGTGTAAGAGAGGATCATGCAGGGGTAACAGACTAATTATAGATGGTGGAATGATTCTTGCCAAAAGCAGGGAGATCCAAAGGAGCAGGTTCAGGAGAGTAGTTTGAATGCTTCTTCTTATGATCAAAGACAAAAAGAAAGTGTAATCGTGCCAGAGTTAGCTAAAAGGCTTTTTTCCCATTTGGCTGATATTATTAGGATATGATGCGGTGGAGAGTAGGTTGATGGAAGACAAAATGATGGTAGGGAATAATGTAAGAGCTACATTTTGTCTGAGCTACCCCCATCTGCCTTTTTCCCCTCAGGAATCTGTCCATTCTTTTCTCTTCTGCTCCTACTTACCCCTCCTCCTCTTCTGTTTTTTCCTCCTCCTCTTTCTGAGTGTGTGGATGGCACTCAGCACAGTGCCAGCCCACTCTCTCTCTCCCCATCAGCCTGTGTGTGTGTGTGTGTGTGCAGCCATGTGTCGGGTCAGAGACATGCATCGCTGAAAGCGTGCATGTGTGAGTGCATAGAAAAACACATTATAAAGAGGACAATGAGGGAGCTACTAGAGCTTTTCTGCATTGTGAGTATTGGAAAAGCACGTGTGTTTTTTTGTTAGTGTGGGTCTTTATTCCATTTCTACAAGTAAATGAGTGGGCATTGCTGTCAGTGTCTTTGTGACCTTGTGACCGTTGTTACCCGTTTGGAAAAGGGTTTATGTCTTCCACTTGTACGGAGCTCTTTTGTTTTGATAGTCAAACGTCAGTCGTCTTTATGAATCAGCTGTAGTGTGTCGTTTGTGTCACATTCGCCGTTACTATGTCTTTTTATTGTATTGTTTTCAAAATTAAGGCAATTTTTGGGGATTTTTAGTAAACATACTTCACATGCAGTGATTGTTTTTCATAGTAGTTTGTTGCACATTTTGCAATACATTGTGTAAATGCATGCATATCAAACGTGTAGCATGCATAAAATCTTGTCCAGAAGGGGGAGATTTGTATCCTATAAACAACGTTCTAATCTACTCATCTCATTGTGCATACTAGATATATTCCTTACATTGTAAAGGATTGACAACTAGAAAAGTCATTCATAATATCTGTTAAAGTTATGTTTTTTGCAACATGAGGGGTATTTCTTTTGCACTTTAAGAGCAATGCCCCATGGGAAAATGTGATTTTGTACCTAAAAAGATGCATTCTTAAATCTTCAAAAACCAACAGACACAAAATGTTCAGACTTTTTTTTTTCCAGGAAATCTAAATACCAATAAATCCAGCAAAAAAAAGCAAAAAAAAATTAATACAGTTGATTCAACTTCCCAATTGCAACACATTTACTAACTGAAAGACATCTATAAATAATAGTTAATTTTTCATTAAATATTTTGTTTAAAAAAAATCATTTTGCTTTTTATTAAAAAGAGTTCGGATAAAACCAGTAATTAAAATTTTTAAAACATTAACTTTTCACAATAAATATAGGAATCCTTACAATAAAGTACAGAAATAATTATTTGACTGAAAGAAATTCAGTTTAGAAGGATCTTGATGATGTTTTATTTCAGACAGATACTTTAAAAGAAGATCAAACCCATACAAGAAATATCTGAAAGACTTACTAGACCAAGACTAGACCAAATTTGATACCAACTCTTTATCATAGTCCTCTTCCCTCTCTTGATAAGTTCACATTTAGTTTCAGATACCCATATACACACACAGAACTACTAGGGGTGTAACGATTTACTTCAACAATTCCATTATATCATAATTTGTGGTTACCAATATGATTCATAATCAATATTGATTAATTTTGAACAATCCAATTTGATTCAGTTCACTGACCTGAAATTGATCCAAAACATTTTTAGCCAAAACTTCAACCAGTGTGACTCAGTGATAAATACTGGTACTGAACAGTGCAGGTGAAGTTTTCCAGATTTCTGTATTTCCTGCAAGATAATTTAGTGTAAATTATAAATGCATACAAACAAACAACAAACAAGAAAACATGAATTAATATCAAATCCATTAACATTTGAGTTTCATAATGTTCAGCCCACTGTTCTTTTTTCACATCAAATTAATCCAGAGGGAACATAATAGAACAATCTACCACACATCTACACATTGGACTGTAATGATGGATTGATGCTTTTTTGCTGCCATCATATGTGTGTTTTCCGCTGTGATGTCACTTAGTCATTTTTACATTGTACTAAAATAAACCCTACTGTGCCTCAATCCAAATGGTATTTTCCAGAATCAATTATCAATTTTTCTATTTTCAAAATGTTCTTTCAGTGCTATAGAGTCAATTCGATTCTAAGCTTACCATAAACGGATCAGTCTGGTCAGATTTTAGGAATATAAATTGATTCATCAATTAAGCAATAAATTATTACATCCCTAATAACTACACATTTAGGAAAATATTGACATGGAAACATTTAACAAATTTTTCATGTGTAAACACTAATTTTAAATCTTGTTCCACAACACATCCAAGTGCATCATTTTTCTTTACTTAAGCTTAAAAAACATTTGTGTCATCAGCAAACAAAACTAATTGTACTATGTTGGATACATTAAATAGATAATTTAGATTTAAAATAAATAATTTAGGTCCTTGCATTGACCCCTGTGGGACACCATAAACAATGTCCAAACATTAGACACAAGCACTACCTATCTTCACAAACTGCTTTCTGTTGCTTAAGTAGCTTTTAATCCAGTTATGGAATGCCATATTGTTCCAGTCTATTTAATAATATACTGTGGTTAATTGTATCAAAGGCTTTTTTGGATCAATAGATACTCCCACTGCATGTTTCTTGGTATCAGTTGTAATTTTTTCTATGACATAAATGAGGGCCAGAGATGTTGACTGATTTAATCTGAGTTTCAAATTGTTTTTCTTTATGGTTTAATGGAGCAATTCAATTTGTTATTATTATTATTAGTTGTTATTTGTGGAAGCCGCTTTCTATAAATTAACATTACTCAGATAGGATTACAAGGTCGCAAAATGTCTGAAACTCCTAACCCTCTTTTTGTTTCCTTTTGCATGTTTCTTTCTCAGGACATAAACAAACGTTTGTCTCTCCCGGCGGATATCAGGCTACCAGAGGGCTACTTGGAGAAATTTGCCATGAACAGCCCGCCTTTTGACAAGCCCATGAGCCGCAGGTTACGGCGCGCATCATTGGTCAGTACTAAATGTTCTGTTTTTATTTGCATCTCCATTCACAACTTTCCAACTGAAAGCATTCTTTTTGTCAATTCAGCTGTTCAGCTTTCTTTTAGTCTGTATTGTTGCACAACAAAACTAAGATGGCCCATCAGGTGCGTCGCACAAAATGGTCCACTAATGCCATTATACCGTCTGACATGGACATACAGAAGGAGTAGACGGAGTGATCCCCTGTTATAAACAGACGGTGCGTTATTCTTTAGAGCATACAATGGCTCAGCAGGAGCATGAAAATGAATACTGTATTATGTATCCAGGACAACAGCATTATGGGTAAGAAAGGATGGGTGTGGGGAGGGGCTCACTGTGAGACGTATCAAGACGGTATATTCTTTAGCTGTGTCTCTTCATTCTTAAAGCCCTCCTGGTGTTTCACTTGGTTTCTGTTGGCTTACGATATTATTTTCTGTAGTTATCCATGTTTTTTTCAAATGTGAAGGCATAAAGTGGGGGTGCATTCATCTTTGATTCCCTGGTTATCTTCTCCTTGCATGTGCTGTATTTTAAATCAAATTAAGCGTGCCTCACCCTCATATTTTCGTTGACAAGATTACCGAAAGCCTCGTATGTCACTGGGAAAGCTCAAAGATTAGACCATTTGTGCTGTAACTGTTAAAAAGCTTTCAGCCTTCTCTTGGTGCAGTTTGGTAGCAATGTTGATTTGATAAAGAAGGTGAAAAAAAAGGATATATAAAGTGGAAATTAGACGTTAGAGTTGTCTGCGGGGTAAACAAGCGTCATTTTCGTAGGTTTGTCTACCTGTGTGCTGCTGTGTATTTCTGAGGTTGTTTTATGCATGTGATGTAATAGCTAAATCAATAATTCAGTATCAGTGTCAGACTCATCTGCTGCAGCTCCTCTCATGAGTGGGATTACACCACAGGACACCTTGAAGTGAGCTGGCAAACAGGGCGGAGAGGTGGGAAAACGATACAAAAGGGAAAAAGAGGAGAACACTCAGAGCTTGTATGACACCGGGCCATTAAGGGCTAATGAAAAAGGGGAAAAAATGCAAGCAAATAAAAATGTCCCATAACCAAAAGTGATGAGCTTTTATAAAAGTGGAAATTGCAGGAATTTCCGCTCTGACAATGGTACATATTTTCCACAGCTCTTACTTTTGCCTGTTTAGACACAAGAGGATGTTCATATTGCTCGCTTTTTTGCCTTTCACCCGAGCCAATCATCTACATCTATTTCTTTCCTTTTTCCCCTCATCAGACCTTCTCTTTGGTCCTCTTTCCTGGTAGCTTCAACCTCAGCATCCTCTTACCAACATAGTTATTCTCCCTCCTCTCAGTGTGTCTAAACCATCTGAATATGGAGTCTCTGCATTTATCTCCAAAACATCTAACATGAGTATACCCTCTGATAGATTCATTCCTGATCCTCCTAATCCTCATCACTCCCAAAGAGAACCTCAACATCTTCAGTTTATCAACCTCCAACTCTGTCTCCTGTGTCTAAACCAGGGGTCTGCAAACTTTAACAGTAAAAGTGCCATTTAGGCTTGTTTTCTGCTAATAAAAACTTAGTTGGAGCCACAAAGTCTTATTTTGACACTCCTGTGTATTCATTACAATGTATTTTTTAACAATAAATATTAATTATGTGTATATTAATTATTAATTATGCTTATTTTGTGGCATGAATAAAAACAAAAAATATAAAAAAAACTTGGACTCTCGCAACATGTGAAATTATTTTTACGTTTGACAGAAGCTCCTATGATTTCCTTTCAAAATAATAGACGCTTTGTGCCAGAGAGCATCAGACGATATGTTCTTTAAATTAATAAAGGATCAGACTTTTTACCAAAGTTTTGCTAGAGCAAACAAGACCCATTTAAGTCAGCTGGGATGTAAAACTTTTACAAAGTTTCATCTATCTTCAAGGTGCACCTCAGCCATAAATGTATAACTTAACTACTGTATTTTCCGGAGTACAAGTCACAGTTTTTTTTTCATAGTTTAGTCAGGGGTGCAACTTATACTCAAGAGCAACTTATTATTATTATTTTTTTTACATAAATAGGCTCATATATTTGTTATTTTCCCAATAAACATCAGTTGTCTTTTATTGGTTGTTTCTTCTAACAGCCACTAGAGGGCGCTGCATCTGAGTATAAGTATTTGCTACTGACAGTGGCAGAAGAAGTGTTGTCCAAAACAAACATGGAAGAGAATCTAATTGTTCTCCACTTAAACTTTGATATTTTTCTCATACAGTTCAAAATATTAGTATTATTGTATTTATTTGTCACTTTTCTCCCAAAAGTACGACTTATACTCCAGAGTGATTTATACTCTGGAAAATATGGAAATCTAGATTAATTAAATGCTAATTTAATAACCCTTACTTAAAAAAACTATTATTTTATTTTTACTTAGCCAGAGAGCCACTATGAAGAGGTACAGAGCCACAAGTAGCTCCAGAGCTGCAGGTTGCATACCTCTGGTCTAAACCAACATCATGGCTGCTCTCACCACAGTCTTCTACACATTTGCTTTGATTCTCGGTGACACTCTTTTGTCACACATCACACCTGAAACATTCCTTTACCTATCCCAACCTGTCCCCTGCTCTCACTATAGATCACAATGTCATCTGCAAACACCATGAACCACATAGATATACGTATTAACCTCATCTGTCAGTCACCATATCACCACAACAAACAAGAAGAAGCTCAAATCTAATCCTTGTTGCAGTCCCACCTCTACCTTGGACTCCTCTTCTCAGGCATCCACTCACTCTTTGAGATCTTGCTAAACAGTCAGAAACTCTTCTGACTCTTCTAAACACTTAAACACCTCCGTATATGTGTGTTGTTAGGACCAACTGTCTTTAAATTCTTCCTCATCTTCCTTACTGATGTTATTACTTCCTGCTCCACCTCTTCTAGTCTCTGCTCTCCAACATTAGCCTCGTTCATCAGCTCTTCAAAGTTCTCCTTCCATGTCTCCATCACACTTGAGGAACCTGTCATCCAGGTTCCATGCTGCTCATCCTCTGTCTTCCTTATCTTTACAGATCAACCTCTCCCTTCTGTCTGGCCAACTCATACATCTTTTTGTATTGCCTTTGTCACGTCCACCATAATCTATGTTTTTCATATAAAAAAACGGTTGTCGTTATGCAGTAAAATAGCAATTTTTTTCAATTTCTCATTATAAACATGACATTCACTTTAATTCATTTATTATAGACATAAAATTACTTTTCACTGAACTCAGAAAGCAGATACATTCCATCAATAAAATGATTTATTCTCTTTTTCTTTGCTTTTGTTTGGCTGAATGTCAAAATGTTTTTCAATTTTATTCCTCGTTATACTCTGAAATGTCAGAAATGGTGTTTATCCAGAAGGCGTCTGAAATATTCATAACAGCAAGTAAAACGTGCTTAAGTAACAAACTGTCCATCCCATGCTAACTTGAATCTTAGCTGCAGACATATTTGTTCATACATTGCTGGAGTCTTATCTTTCTCTTCAATTCTTGCTGTTATCAAGCCAAACACGTGTTCAGGTTCTTTGCTGTGACTTTGTGTTGTTTTATTTTTGTCTCTAAAACTTGCTTTGACCCAGTTTTGCTGAGTAAGCTCACTGGAGCGTTGGGAATGATATGAACCCGTTGCCATCAAACGTATACACACACACTCACACACAGGAGCAAATTGTTCCCCGAGATTTCTGTAACCAGCTTTTAATAGCAAATGCTTCTTATTTTTGGCTTTCTTTGTTTTAAAGACACTTTTGGCGCGTAGGAGAGGCCTCACAATTATTTTAAAGAGTAGGATGAAGGGAGGGGAGGTAGCCAGAATGTTCGGTTTTAATTTTAAACGTGTGTGAGGGTTTGTTTGCTCGTGAGACCAGCTTCGTGCCAAAAGAGCAGCACGGCTCAGCAACACCTCTGACAGACACTGTAGAAAAAGCAGACAAAAGCAGCACTTTAAGATTCAGAGAGCACATCTATTTTTCTCTATGTGAATATTCTATTTTGTTCTTCGCACATACTCTGCACATCCTTACTTCTTCTGTAATTATTCTCGGCAGTTTAATCCTCTAGCACTATATTTGTACGGCTGCGACACCCAACAAAGTTTGTTCAGACGTACACACTGACTCACCTCGGCGTGTTGTTTTGCGTCATCTCATATCCAAGCTCGCTCTGATGTTAGTTTTCAGGGATGCCTTTAAAGAGATCACATGCTTCAACAGCTAACTTGGTCACTTGGATGGCCCCCTCCCCAACACACACACTCAGCCATGAAAGGAAGATGTGAGGCTGCACAGACATGAACACAACTGAAGCATAGTTAAAGCCTCTTTAATAGAGATAGAAATATAAATGAGGACAGGTAACAAGCAGGGGATGCAAGGAAAAGGGCCTGTGGATCTCGCAGCTTGACTTAGCTATAATCATTTATAATTCATAACTTAAAACCCAGGAAAAGCATAAATTATACACGCTGCATTTGAGTTGGGGCTTGGATTGATTCAGCATTTATTCCTGTCACAATGACTTCCTGTGGCAGCTGACAGTAGAATCGAAGTAAAGCATTAAAAAGTCATGAAACAGGTGCAGTAAAGTAAGTTCCAACTCTCGTATACTTGAGCCATAAAATTCTGATGCAAATCGAGCATGTGCCTGTTTACAGGTTTTAATGACACCTTTGGCCTCAACGGGTTAATCGTCAGCCGTCTGCATTTATCAGATGCAGCTTCCTGGAAAAAAAAAATCCTTGACCCAGACAAGTAATGATCACTTACAGTTATCCCTGCAATTTGCACCTACTGTATGTGTCAACAGGAACCTCACAGGAACAGTCCTCTGAGATTAGTGCGCTTATAATTGGAGCATAAATTGTTTTATTGACAAACGTTTGCAGAGATGTCAAGAATGGAGAAACTGAGTTCAGATATGGGCACACATGAGACCTGGTGGCTGTAAGACCTCTTTTAAAATGAAGCAACACTGTGTTGTGGAGATATCCTTTCTTTAAATCTGTGTCCGACTCTAAGCTGACTCTAACTATTTGTTGTTTTTCTCTTTCATCTTGTCTTTTGTAGTCAGAAATTGGCTTTGGGAAACTTGAAACTTACATCAAACTGGACAAATTAGGGGAGGTGAGATCAGCGATAACGAACGTATCCATCATCATCAATTATCGTAAATGCATTTGTGACTCGTTCTCCATCCGTGCAGGGCACCTACGCTACGGTGTTTAAAGGCCGAAGTAAATTAACCGATAATTTAGTTGCTTTGAAAGAGATTCGCCTGGAGCATGAGGAGGGAGCACCCTGCACAGCCATCCGAGAAGGTACTGAACCACCACCCACAATCTGAAGCTGGTATTTATAGGTAGTTATTTATTAGTAGTTAGTGAAAATGGTACAGAATCTTATGCTTCTACTCACTTTTTCACTGATTATCTCTGATTGTTCATTTCCTCTTACAGTGTCTCTACTCAAAGATTTAAAACACGCCAATATTGTCACGTTGCATGACATCATCCACACTGACAAGTGCCTGACTCTTGTGTTTGAGTACCTGGTAAATATAAGTAGAATATTTATGTATCTATGTGTTACTAAAAGTCTGGACTTTGCCATCATCTACTTTGTTTCTTTACCAGGAAAAGGATCTCAAGCAGTATATGGACGACTGTGGGAATATCATGAGTGTTCATAATGTAAAGGTAGATATCAAATGTTGCAAAAAACACAAAAAATGTACTTTGAATTATTATTTTATTTATAATTGAGTCTTTTTTTCCCTTTTAGATCTTTTTGTATCAGCTTCTAAGAGGTCTGGCATACTGCCACAGAAGAAAGGTCCTCCACAGAGACCTCAAACCCCAGAACTTGCTTATCAGTGAAAAAGGAGAACTAAAACTGGCAGACTTTGGTAAATCACTCTCGCACAAATTAGAATTTCTTAGTCATTGTGGACAAAGATATGTTAATAAATAATCTTAGGTTTTGAAAACTCTGGTAATTAATTTTTAATCTGAACCTCCTTGTTAGACCCACATACCTTTTTAGTTTTATGCAAATACCCACCCAATGCTGCCCCCTGTTGGTATGTTTGGGAAAGATGGCATACATTACCCTCACACTCTTGGGGTTTTCTTAGATTAAATGGGTTGAGCTGAGATTTAATCACATTTTCTCAAACAAGACATTATTTGAACTGTTTGAATGTGGTTTGATTGATATTGAAGTAAAAATGTAAAAGTCCAAATGATTACGATTTATTTCCTTTTGTTTTACTTTGCTGGAATTCAGGCTTGGCTCGGGCTAAATCGGTTCCGACAAAAACCTACTCCAACGAGGTGGTGACGTTATGGTATCGTCCTCCAGATGTTCTCCTGGGCTCCACTGAGTACTCTACTCCCATTGATATGTGGTGAGCAAATTCTGCCTAAAAACGACTTACAGCAGCATCACTCACGTTTGTTGTTGACTTATGTCACTGCGGTATCAGACTAATCAATGATTTAACAGTTTATTTTGTCCTTGGATTCCTAAAGCACTTTTGTTATTTGATATTTTGGTTAGGTTAGGTTGTGATTAGCTTGAGGAAAAATCAGCTTGTAAATTTCAATACAGAATCTAAGAAGAAACTGTGATTTTGTTAAAGACCCACTTAACTGAAAATAGTGTTTTTGATGTTTTTAACATGTTCTTGTGGCATTTTTTTTAATAATGGAGGAGTTAAATAAAGAAAAAAAATCAACTTAAAATTGCATTTCTTAGTATTTCTTTATTCAAATCGTTGTAAATCAGAAGCAGACAAAGAATTCTGTTCGTAGTTGTGATGTAGAAGTTACTATGAGAGCCATTCGTGCTTTTCTCCATTCTGATTCACTTGGAGACAACTAGTTCCATCTTTGTATCCCTTATCTGAGCTGGCATCTGGTTAAAAACTGTACGGCTGTATAACTCCAATATTGTTCACCATTTTTGTTCCACTGATAGTGTTAGGTTGAGGGTGTGAGTGGCTGAAAGCTAGCGGGAAAGTATGTAAACAGATGGATGATGGGAAATGTAGATGGGCTTACTCCAGGGGAGTCAAACTCACAAATCTCACAGTTTTAGTATTTCTCACACTATTAAAACAAATAAAACCTTTCATTGACGGCTAATTTTGAGAGATACCATGTGATTCTTATTTTGTTTCTTAATCAGTGCCTCTGTTCTTTGTCCAGGGGTGTGGGCTGTATATTCTATGAGATGATCACAGGCCGGCCTCTCTTCCCCGGATCTACTGTGGAGGATGAGCTTCACCTCATATTCCGCGTCCTCGGTGAGTCCTGTATATCATTCCTGACTTTATGTGGTTTTCCCCTACACACATCTGTGGACTGATTCACTCATTCTTCTCATAACAGGCACTCCCACAGAAAAGACTTGGCCCGGCATCACCACCAGCGAAGAGTTCAAGACCTACAATTTTCCTCTCTACCGCGCAGAACCCCTCGTCAATCACGCACCCAGGTATGCAGAGATTGATGTGTGCGTGTGTTGTTCGTGAAATATAGAAGCGGTAGGAACTCCAGCAAACACTTCTTTCTCTTGTTTTTGGTTACAGAATAGACAGTGATGGCCACGATTTGCTGTCAAAGCTCCTTCAGGTGCAGTACATAGTTGTTTATTGATGGCAAAAACCTCCACGAGATTTCACTGCATGAAACATTAACGCCGCTTGTCTGCATGTCTGCAGTTTGAAGCAAAGAACCGAGTTTCAGCCGAGGACGCTCTGAGACACTCGTATTTCAGGAGTCTAGGGGAGCAGGTGCAAACACTGCCTGACAGTGAGTACACATCGACTGATCCAAATGTTCTCTTTGCAAACGCACTGCCTATAATTAATCTCTTTTTTTTTTTTTCAAGCTGCTTCCATTTTTTCTGTAAAAGGAATTCAGCTTCAGAAAGATCCAGGGAAGAGATCTTCAGTCCATCCAGAATCAAGTAAGTCCTCCCACGATCAAAAAGAATGGAAGTATTTGACAAATGAAGAGAAGGAACTCGAAGCTTTATGCTGCTCCCTGTCTGCCTCCTCTTCACTCTCTTCTGAGCGTTGGTTTTTCCGTGATCTCTCGTGGCACTGTGTGGTTGTGATACAAATGATGCTCAATAACTGGGCGGATTAAGCTATAAAAACCCAGAGTTTCACTGCCAGCAAAGCAAACTGCCTCACACTCAGTACACACAGTATAATCTTTAATGCTTAACTTTTGACCTTTTGCTCTGTTTACATCCTGCTGGAAACAAATACTCCTGCTGCTGTCATTCCTTTTAAGATACCTCGTTTTATATTTTAGGCTTAAGTTTTCTTAAACATTAATTTTAATCACCCACAGACCAATCTGCACAGTCATTAAATAAACTTTCTAGGTTTTAGTAAATTCCATGACTTGTTTTAAGGTAATTTGAAACTCTACCTTTTTGTTAAAATTTCATTTATTTATTTATGTATTCATTAGTTTTGACTGGAAGGACTCATGACTCAGTTTTATTCATTATTTTTTTAAGTATTAAGATGATTTTAGTTTATAAGAAAACATTTTTATTTAGAAAAATTGAACCAAAACCTCAGTTTTTCATGTTATTCTGATGACTATAAACCCTGGATCTATTTTACAATTTAATTAAATTTGAAAAAAATGTTACAGCCTTTAAAACACTTAAAATTAGCTATAAATGTGGCATGTTTGAATTGATTTAAAACAGATTTGTTTTTGCAACTAACCCTGCGTCAGTCATTGTTGATTAGCTGGATTGAGTGATCCCAGTTTCTGATTGACTAAACCCGCCTAATCCAGGTGGTTAGCTGCTGCAAAACAAGCAGAGCAGCATATCTCATGAAGAACAGGGTTAGAGATCCTGATTTAAGATGATTTGTTTCCCACTCCAATCATCTTTTGATCTATTTTAAAAGCGTTCCAAGTGATCTTTAATCTTCCACTAGCTCACAACCCCAAGCTAACATTAGTGCAGCAACAAAAATGGCCTTCTTGCTCCCCTCCTCAGCAAAGTGAGGGGGGAGGGGCTCTGCACCATTGGTCCCGCCCACAACTTAGAGGCTAATTTCTAAAGAACTACTGCCGCTCTGCAGAAACGTATGTCCTAGAAAATGACAGTTTTTTTTCATTTGGACCTAACTATTAGGGTTTTTTGGCAATAAATCATTTTTAAATATTAAAGGGTTTTCTTTCAAGTACTATAGACATTGGAAATTTTCATTTTTGTCAACATACACTCTGTGTATCGCTTGTGTCTCCAGCATCTGCTTTGATTTACTTCAGTGTTCCTGTCTTGAATCATAGTCTCAGTGTGTTTATGTGTCTCCTTTTCTGATTTCATTGCCTCTTTATCATACTCCTCCAAACTGTCCCTTCTCTTTGGAACCTTTACTCTCTTCTTTCATCTTTTCTCTAATTCGTTCTCTGATCTCTCTTATGTGCCTGCATCTTCCTTCTCTGTCACACCTCAATCCTCTCATCCTTCCCTTTTCCCCGTGACCTTAAAAAGTGGTGGCCCATAAGCTAGGCTCCGCACCCTCGCAGTACTTCCAGAGAGAGACTACCAATCCCAGGGCTCAGAGTCACAATCTCTCCTCCACTTCCACTGGCTGAGTGGCCCCTGCCATTCTGGTAAATACTGTCTTTCTTTCTGCCTTTATTCTGTTCAGCTTTTCTTTTCTTTTCTTTTCTTTTCTTTTTGTTGTTTGCTCGGCTTTTCTCATTTTTTTTCACCTTACATGTTGCTCTGAAACTTGCTGAGCTTCACTGAATCTCATCACCTTCCTCCTCCTCCTCTTTTGTATTTTCCAAATTCAAATGAGCTCAAACATAGGATTCATTAAACTCACACATCTGATCACATGAGCCACTTCTGTTTCAGGGTTCAGCAGAGCCACTTTTTTTAATTTTTATTTTTAAAGCAAAGAGCGTGATCACCAGGAGTCATGTGACTCTTCTTACTTTCAGTCCTGTTTAGGTTTTTTCAGCGAGAGATGTAGCATTGTCACGAGGCTGCAAGTAAGGGGTTGGTGAAGCATGAGTTTGACTAGTTGCTCTTTCAGTAGCGTGGTTGAGTGCTGTGCAGCTTTAGTTCTGTGTTTGACAATGAATGGTAAGTATCACAGACACACATGCACACAGATGTGTGATTCTACATGGTCCCATGGGTGGAGGTTTTTACTTCCCCTTCTTCTGTTTTATGATTTTAAGTGTTTTGATTGAAAGATATTATTAGTTCACAATAGGTTTTTGTCAAGTTTCCAGATATTTTACAATATCATCTCTGGTTATGAGTAATGAGGATGATGTCCAAATTGCTTTTACAATCCAAGTCACTAGATAGTCCTGCGCTACATAGTTTTTTAGTAGTTAAGGATAAGGATGGGAATTCAGATATAGCCCATTATTTTTCTTAAACAGGGATTCTTGGTAAAAACCATTTTTCTTACCCCTTTGACAGAGTTTTTTGTTTATTTCAAGAAATTAAATGTTAAGATTTTTTGCTGTAATTTTAGGGTGCCTGTTTTTGCAGTGTATCAAATATTTGCCCCTTTATAAAGCCTCTAATTTGCTAGGAGGGTTGTTTTTTTTCTATTTGGTATAAAATGTTTGAAGAAGTGTGGATTGAATTTGATTTATTATTAAATTGCATATTTTTCAAAAATAAAAACTACAAAGATTTGTCAGCTTGATGCTGAAAATGGTTTTCCTTGAAGATGCTTTGGTTTGAACTGACTAACCTGTGAGGAGACTTTGTGCATTCAGAGCAGCAACATTCTGTTGTTTCACTTAGTAGATGCAAAATTAAAATTATTCATATAAAATTCATTTTTTATATCTCTCATAAAAAAAGTGTAGTTTTCTTTTATGTCTTTACAAATGTTTGCATTTAATCTGGAAGGAATTACATTTTTTTAATTTCAGCTCCAGATAACTCACTTGATTTTAAAATGACTTTTATTAAAATGTATTTTTATTTTAAAACCGCTCAAGTTCAGTCACTTATTAAATTTGCTCTTGTATTTAATTGAATTTATTCTTGCAGCTCTAAATGTACAGCGTTTCCTGGTTTGTAGTGTTTAGGTTGTGTTTGTGGCATGAAGTGAGTGACTTTGCAGCTTCTTCGAAAGTTTTATATTTGTCCAAAATGATTCCTAACTGTGTCTTTCTCTCCTGTGTGTGTCCTTCTCAGCCCAGGGGAAGAGCAGGAGGCAGAGTGTGTTGTTTTAGTGCTGGCAGGAGCGATGAGAGGAGGACAGCGATACATGGAGGAGTCACGGATTCACTGACCCTGCCACACACACACACACACAAACTGGAATACTGAAGCACATCCTGCCACATAGAAAGACACACACACCTGTGAAAAAGTTAAATCAAACAGAAAACCACACAAACGTAAACCTTAAGGAACAAGGACTCTGCTCAGCCCCGAACATGAATAGCAGAGGAAATGAGGTTGTTCGTAAAGCTGGAAGAGAAATAGGAGAAAATGTCTCCTTGCTGCTGCTACTGCTGCCCAGAAGAGGGCAGCACTAGGATGGGAGCTGACTTGGTTTTGAAGTATATTTTACTGTATCAGTGAGCTGTAAAGATGGAGGAGCTGAACACAAGCCAAAGGCAAGGAGAGAAACAGGTTCCCCCCTTTCACTCTCTTGTGTTTTTTCAAACTATTGTGCATAAACAGACTGAGCTGCAGAACTGCTTCTTTTTCTTAACAGCCTGAATCCCCAAGTATTTACACCCCAGCACTAAAGGTTTGCCTAACCTCTCGACCCTTTATTACAGACAAGATCCTTCTTTCCATCCTTTTCTGTTATGCTTTTGTCTTTTTTTGTGATTGTTTTAAACATCTTAAACACTCATTCACACTTGGAGTGTGAAAATCCTTGGAGTTTACAAAGATGAACTGTTGCACCTTATGTCCTGCAAAGGTCAAGGCGGTCGTCAGTCTGGAAGCTCGTCAGTCGTGGTGGCAGAGAGGGGAAAAAAGAGGAAAACCCTTTTAAAGAGACAAAAAATGTTACAACGTGCTGCACTACTTCACCGCTTTGCAATGAACACTGCTGTTGTCACACTGCTCCTCATTTATGAGCCGTGTATGACCTTCTTCAAGATGCCGAAGAAGAGGACTAGGAAGTGTGCGAGTCTTCACCTGTTCATCCCTCTCCTCCTTCCCCTTGACTGAACTGAGAAGTTGTCTTAAGAAGTTGTTGGGTGGCGTACCTTGTCTCTTTGCACCTGATTTTACCTCCATTACCTATAGAAAACCCTTGATCTGTACATTTAAAAAAACTTTTTTTCTAATACAAAAAATATATGTATATATGATTACGTTTTACTTTTGTCAGAAGCAATGATATTTCCAGGATGCTGTTCTCAGTCTGCACAGGGTGGGCGACTGGCTGGGCACGTGTTGCACATTCCTTGAGCTCAGGACTTATTGCTTGTGTTGTTTTGTTGGTGATCTGAGATGCAGATGGTCTTGTGTGTGTCGAGCCCTCCTCTATTTGATGGATTGTTTAAAAAAAAAAAAATTCTTGGCACCAACTTATGAGTTTTTGGCGTCATCCATTTTTTGTTTCATTTGACCATGATGTCACTGTTCCGGAACCTGTCATCTCTTTAGGCATGTTTGTGTATTTGACATGATTTTACATTGTTCTGGGAAATGGCTGCTGCAGGAAAAATGAATACCTCCATAAAGTCTTGCATGGCACATAATATTATATGATTTCACTCCCAGATACACATGCTCACTTGAAGACTGTACCAAAAATGATCCAGCTGCAGTGCAGCGGTGCGGCGGGCTGGCAGGAAACGATAAAAATCTGACTGTTGAAATTGGTATGTTCTGATTGGAGGATAAGATGTCTCGTTTCTTTATGGCGTCGTAAAATGTGTCTTCCCAAACCTGTGGGGACCCGATTCCTCCTAAAAAGCACACCACCAACCTGCTGACGTGTAAAGATGTGCAGCCTGCGAGTGTAGATCGGCTTTTCTCGTACCTCAGGCACAGAGCTCGGCTCATTTCTTGCATTTTTTCCTTTCCAATAAGTTCACAGAGATTGAAGTAACACCCAAGTTCTTTAGAAAAACTACTTTGTTGTTTCCTAGAGTGTGACGGTATGTAGCATGTACATAGACAATCCCCTCCACTCTGTAAATATATATATAAATAATTATAAAGTGTACAGGTTTGATACAGCTATTCACAGTCTGGTTTTCCTTTTTCCCAGTTTCTTTACTAAGAGTCAGCAATATTTCTGTAATCAATAAAAAAAGCCATGGAAATAGAATGATTCCTTTTGTGTTCATTTAGGACTTAACTGAATGATCAAACGGAGACTTCAAAACTCTTGATTCTTTGTTTTTTTTTTCCTGTTTTGCATGCTGAATCTAGAGAGGTTGCATTGATTTCTCATGTTGCAAAAACTTTTTTTTATTATGTTAAGTTGCAGAAAGCCATAACATTGAGATAAATATGACAAAGAGCTGTTGGTGTGTGAGGAGTGTATGCCATGTTTGAGGACAGACCATGAGGGTCAGAGGTGATGTGAACACCTAATAAACATAAAAGTAGATCATTATGTGTGTTGTGAAATCATTTTAACATTTTTATTATAGGGGGATTTAATAGTGTGTAGTGCTACACCTCTTAAGAATAATTTGAGATTTTTAGATATAATTCGCTTAGAGGGTTCTTTAGAAATGAAATGGTTTTGAATGAACTTATTCAAAAGTTGTGATGTAGGGACTATTATGACAGAAACAAAATAGTTTTACTGATATACATGTTAAATTTTAATCACAAGTTTAAAATTTTACCTAAATTGTCATTAAAACAAAATAAATTGTAATTCAGGTGCCTATTGGGGATGTAACAATTCACTTTTCCTACGATTCGGTTTAATGGTCAATTTTTGGGTCATGGTTTTGTTTCAGTTCGATATATTACTACTGTAAAACAGCAAAAAACCCAAAAAAAAATGGAAAAAAAAACTTTTTTATTAAATTTGGCTATCGGCAAGCAAATTGAAGAAAAACTCTTCAGTCGACTCATATAAGGCTGGTGTAATGTAATATAACATTACATTCTATATCCCTAAATTTACCAATTGTTTTGACAATTTCAATGTAACTATGCTATAAGTATATATACTAGTATCGTATACTATACTAGTATGTAATAGTCTATATTCTATGTTTAGATATAAAATTTAGATTTAGATATATATTCAGCATATATATGTATTTAGATTTAACATTAAGATATATTTTTTAACATTTGCATTCATATTTAGATATGTGCTCAGATTTAACCCACTTATTATTTACATATAACTAAAAAAAGACGGTTATATTTTACATTTATATTTTATTCTTTAGTATTTATTTAGATGTATTTATTTAGCATCGAGTAGTATATACCAATGAGTTATTCGTTGGTATATACTAGTGCTGTAACGATTCTTCAACAATTCGATTCCCTTTAGATTTTGGTTCATTTTGAACAATCCGATTTGACCCGATTCACATACATAAGATTGATCCAGGACATCTTTAGCCAAAAAAAATACCCAGTATGATTCAGATAAATACCTGTTACTGAACTTTACAGGTTAACTTTTAGAGATTCCTTGAAGTGTAAATTAAATGTGTACAAACAGGTAAACAAATGAACACACATCACATTTAAGTTTTATGAAGTTCAGCCCACTGTTGTTTTTCTATATTAAAACAATAACAATGGAACACTGTTAGAACATTATACCACATTTGTAGAAATCTAAATTGATTCATCAACTCATCGTCACACCCTCAAGTCACAGATAATGGATTTATGTTTAAAAGGACTCACAAAATGTGACATAAATGCAGTGATCATGGAAATAAATGTTTAAATATGGTAAAATTGTCACATCATTTTCAAGAGGGGAATTTGTACATTCGGCGACCCATAGTGGGGAAGCAACGATTCCAATTGCCCTCCATGCCAGTAGGTGGCAGTCATCGCAGTTTAAACTTGCTGCTTCCACGCGCTTTCGAGTGTCGCGCAGGTAAACAGCGGATAGAAACATGGCGTCCTCCGTGAGAAAAGCAGGCCATGATATCGAAACGCGAAAAAGGACCGAGGACGTGCTCCTGGCGGAGGGTATCGACTTCAGCTCTCTGCTGCTGTCGCAGCCCGTTCTGGACGGACTGTCCGCTGCTGGTTTCCAGAAACCTTCGCCAATACAACTGAAAGCGATCCCGCTCGGTCGATGTGGACTCGGTGGGTAACTAGTGGCTCTAACTACCGTTTTAATCAAATTATTAATGAAAGTAGTTTTTACTCTAAGATATCTGGTTTCAGACTTAATTGTTCAAGCCAAGTCTGGGACAGGAAAGACATGCGTGTTCTGCACCATCGCCCTGGACTCTCTGATCCTGGAGAATCCTGCCACTCAGGTCAGTATTCTAACACTTCCTCTGCAAGAAACCTATTAGTTATCATCGTGCAATTACGAACAAAAACTTCAGCCTCACTCATTCTAGTAGAACATTTAAGCTTCTTACTTGCCAAGAAAAATAGCACACTAAAAATGTTTTTTAAATGTACTATGTGGATCTTAACGACATTTTCTCTTTTTTTAACCTCACATTATTTTAGAAGTACTTTTTTAAAATACAAATCTCAACTTGTACATTATGTCCCATTTTGCACATAAACAGTTTGGGTTCTCCTGCAGGTTCTTGTCTTGGCTCCCACGCGGGAAATAGCGGTGCAGATCCACTCGGTGGTCATGGCTGTCGGCTGTGCCATGGAAGGCTTGGAGTGTCACGTCTTCATCGGGGGCAGACCTGTGAGCCAGGACAAATCCCACCTGAAGAAGTGTCACATTGCTGTGGGGTCACCCGGTAGGAGGACATTCCACAATCGGCTCACGTAATCCTCTAGTTTGGTATTTGATGAGGATGCTCCTGGTCGTCCACTCAGGTCGCATCAAACAGCTGATCGAGCTGGGCATGCTGTCCACCGCCAGCATCCGACTGTTCGTTCTGGATGAAGCTGACAAGCTGCTGGAGGAAGGGAGCTTCCAGGAGCAGATCAAGTAAGGGGGATGCACGCACTGTTCTGTCTCCAGTTCTTAGTAGCTGTAGAAATGTTTATGTCCACATTTAACCAAAAATATAGCATGACATTTTGTACCCACCAATGTCTTTCCTCAGCTGGATCTTCTCAGCTCTGCCTGTCAACAAACAGATGCTCGCACTTTCTGCCACGTACCCAGAATCCCTGGCTCAGCACCTTACCCGCTACATGAACGAGCCCACGTTTGTTCGACTCAATCCTAAAGACATGGGACTGAAAGGTGAGTTTGCTTGAGAAAAAGATTATTTTATTCCCTGAAAAAAAAAGCAAAATTTTCTTTGTTTTTTTTTCACTAAAATGCTTTTTAAGATTGAACATAAGATTAAGCATCAAACCTGATTCTCGACTTTTTTTGTCCCCCTGGCAGGTCTGAAGCAGTTCTACAAGCTGGTGCCTTCCCATCCTCTTCCTCACAAGGTCTTTGAGGAGAAGGTGCAACATTTACTGGAGCTGTTCAGTAAAATCCCATTCAATCAAGCTTTAGTGTTTTCCAACCTGCACACACGGTGCGTGCGCTTTTCCGTGTTTACCTTCACTCCGCAGCTGCTGCTGTCGGTTAATTGTTTTACCGAGCACGGAGAGAATGGATTTCTTGCTGAAATGTGCTGTTTTCTGTGGCAGGGCCCAGCACCTGGCAGACATCCTGTCCTCCAAAGGCTTACCTGCTGTCTGTATATCAGGTGAGAAAGAAACTGTAATATCTTTGTGCAAGAAAATCAGTTTTAGGGGAAAAAGATTTATTTTCTTGAATTATTTTTGACAACCATAAACCAGGTGTGACCATGAAAGTTTTTAACAGTTTAGCTTTGTGCTTTTGTTTGTTTTTGGCAATGATAAATAATCTACATGCTCTGTGTCTATGTGTACAGGTGGACTTAGTCAGGATCAGAGACTGGAAGCCATGTCAAAACTAAAACAGTACCAGTGCAGAGTGCTCATCTCCACTGATCTGGTGAGAGAACAGCTTTGGAGTCATCACATTTTTTTTTTATTTACTGTATTTACTTTGTCTTTTTTTTTCCTCATTCAGCTTTTGCAAACAGAATGCAGGAACTCAAATTTGGACTTTTCCTTCAACCGTAGCTTATTTATACGAGAACTAAAGCATATATGTAAAATATCTGGCTTCTTTGCTAAATAATGTCACCTGAGTTCTGAATTTTATATACAGTGGGGAAAAGAATTAATCGGCCACCAATTGTGCAAATTCTTCCACTTAAAACGATTAGAGGCCTTTAATTTTCATCATAGGTTTTCCTCAACAATAGTAGACAAATTCAGGAAAAAAAAAATCCAGAAAATTGCATTGTCTTTTTTTTTTTTTTTTTTAAGAATTAATCTGCAAATTATGGTGGAAAATAAATGTAGTCATCTTCAAACAAGCAAAATTTCAGTCCCTCACAGACCTGTACCTTCCCTTTTAGGATCCTCTGTCCTCCACTCGTTACCTGTATTAATGACACCTGTTTGAGCTCGTTAACTAAATAAAAGACACCTGTCCACAACCTCAAACAGTCACTCCAAA
Source organism: Oryzias melastigma (assembly GCF_002922805.2). Taxonomy (NCBI): domain Eukaryota; kingdom Metazoa; phylum Chordata; class Actinopteri; order Beloniformes; family Adrianichthyidae; genus Oryzias; species Oryzias melastigma. The sequence goes on along the minus strand of NC_050518.1, from coordinate 10,651,487 downwards.
CTCCACTATGACCAAGACCAAAGAGCTGTCTAAGGACACCAGAAACAAAATTGTTGACCTGCACCAGGCTGGGAAGACTGAATCTGCTAAAAGTAAGCAGCTTGGTGTGAAGAACTCAAGTGTGGGAGCAAAGATGTACAAGACCACTGATGATCTCCCTCCATCTGATATTCCCCACAAAATCTTACCCTGTGGGCCTGTATGCCCGTCTAAAGTTTGCTAATGAAGATTGGGAGAATGTTGGTCAGATGAAACCAAAATAGAACTTTTTGGTAAAAACTCTACTCGTCGTGTTTGGAAGAGAAAGAATGCTGAGTTGCATCCAAAGAACACCATACCTACTGTAAAGCATGGGGGTGGAAACATCATGATTTGGGGCTGTTTTACAGCAAAGGAACCAGGATGACTGATCCGTGTAAAGGAAAGAATGAATGAATGAATGAGGCCATGTATTGTCACATTGTGAGTGAAAACCTCCTTCCATCACCACTGAAGATGAAACGTGTCTGGGTCTTTCAGCATGACAAACACACTGCCGGGTAATGAAGGAGTGACTTCGTGAGAAGCATTTCAAGGTCCTGGAGTGGCCTAGCCAGTCTCCAGATCTCAATCCCATAAATAATCTTTGGTGGGAGTTGAAAGTCTGTGTTGTCCAGCGACAACCCAGAAACATCACTGCTCTAGAGGAGATCTGCATGGAGGAATGGACCAAAATACCAGCAACAGGTTGTGAAAACCTTGTGAAGACTTAGAGAAAACATTTGACTGCTGTCATCTCCAACGAAGTATTGAGATGAACTTCTGTTATTGACCAAATACTTATTTTCCACCATAATTTACAGATAAATTATTTAAAAATCAGACATTTTTTTTATTTTGTCTCTAATAGTTGAGGTATGATAAAAATTACAGACCTCTTATCTTTTTAAGTGGGAGAACATGCACAAATAGTGGCAGACTAAATACTTTTTATCCTCCACCGTATATCTACACACATCTAACTCCAAATAAGTGTACAGGAAAGCCTTATGATGTTATGTTGGTGCTGCTTCCCCTTTGTTTCCCTTTGGACAGACGTCCAGAGGAATCGATGCTGAGAAAGTAAACCTGGTTATAAACCTGGACGTGCCGCAGGATTGGGAAACCTACATGCACAGAATCGGACGGGCTGGACGTTTCGGTGAGCCTCAGATCTTTCATCTGTTCACATATTCAGAAACCGGCAGGTTTTTGCTGCAGATGTTTTCCCATCAGCTTGACTCACTGAAATACCTTCAGGTCAAAATGTCCATCTGAATTTGAAGTGAAATAATAAGAAATCTAAAATATGAAAAAAAGGACACATTTTTCATTTTTATGACCTAGTTGTGGCAAAAGGCAATAAAAAAATCAATGTATCACTGCAGTTTAGTTTTCCAAGAAGGAGCTTTCTTTATTGCTTTTCTGTTCCTTGTTTTGTTTCTAGGCACTCATGGGCTGGCTGTGACCTACTGTTGCCATGGTGAAGAAGAAAACAAGATGATGGCCATTGCTCAGAAGTGTGGCCTTAGTTTGTGTGCTCTGCCATGTGAGTGCCGCCCACTTTTTTGACTGTTTGACAGGAAAATACTTCGCAGTCTAACGACTCTCTTTTGTTTCAGTGGTCTTAGAGCCCGGGCTGATGGACGAGTCATGTGACTGGGATGTGTGCGCAGACGCTTCCATCCCAGTGCCCCCATCTGTGCTGTCATCCAAAACTGAAAAGAAGAAGACATCAAGGACTGTCGTCCCCGCTTCTGATCAGAGGAAGGATCAAGCTGTGGAGCGGAACAGGCAAATTAAGGCTGACAAGATCCAACCGTCCACAAAGGATCTATATGCTGAAGAAAATGTAAGGAGCGCCGTGCGACCACAGAAACCCGACGTAGCGCCGACTCGAAAAGAACTGCAGGACGCCCTGCCCAAGATCCCTCCTCTGAGCTCATTCAAGAACTGCAGCTTGAAGTTTGTGACTTTTGAGGAGGCGGAGCGGGACTTTCACGCCTTCATCACCACAGGGCTGGGGAGATCTGTGGAGGTAGTAAGAGAGTATGGAGGTCGCGATGGTAAGGACGTGCAGAGGGAGTTTGTCATGCTCCATGAAGATGGAACGCAAAGTTTACCACAAGATAGTACACAGTTGAAGCCTAGTTTTAGCCCTCAGAGGTCACCTTCTGTGTCCTCTAGCTCCCAGTCAGACGTGGAGGATGAATCGGCAGAGTCTAATCATACTGAAGGACCAGTTGAACGTAAAACGGTCAATAAACCTCCGCTGGAAACTAGACCCCCTGTGCGGAAACCCCCTCAGCCTTGGACAAGAGATCAGACGGCCCGCTCGAGCGGGAGAACTTTGCCTCACCCCAAAAGCAGGGATTCTGCACCAGGCACCAACCGGACAGCTCCAACAAAGACTCGCAGGGATGAAGTGAAGAAAGAGGGTAAGAAGGACGAGATGAAAGGGAATCGGAGAAGAGATGAAGAGGACAGCATGGACACGGATGATGAGTGCAGCTCTGAGGCGTACTGGAGAGCCTATTACAAAGCTTGGAGTGATTACTATAACTCCATGCCCCATTTTCCAGAGCAGGGCTATCAGAGCTACTACAATGTGGCTCACAGCTGGATGGCAGCTTATCGCATGAATGCAGTTTACATGGAGGAACTCATGAAGCACTGAACCAGCTGGAGTTTGTTTGTTGGGTCGGGAATTCTCTGAAAAGGAGAGCTTTTTGTCCATTCAGCAGGATTTCTTGTTCTGTATTGATCTTGTTATGTATGTAATAAATCATCTCATTTGATCGCTGTATTACTGATTTTTTTATGTTTACATACCAATCTGGCTTTTAAATGCAAAACAAAGTATTAAAGTTTTGATCTTTTTTTTTTTTAGGATGCAAATATGTCTTTGTTGCTTTTTGCATAAAAAAAACTCCTGTTTTATATTAATCTAATGTAGACTTTTGTCTTGATCAGGGGTCTGTAACCTGAGACTCCAGAGCCACATGCTAACATCCTTCCATTGCTTCTCTTTGTCTTAAAAGAAAAAAATTAAGGATTTGAGTAAATACTGAGTTTGTAGTTTTTTTATTTGTTATTTCTTGATTGTATGTTATTTGAGTAAATCTAAAGCCCATATTCTAACATCTGATACACAAATGTCCATTATTGTTCACAAATTAAATTCTCAAAGTATATAGTTCCATTTAATAATTCGATTATTCACCAATTCTGTGTTTATATTTAATAGGAAAATGAGAAGAAAAAGAAGACGCATCAAAGAAAACACCATCTCTGACCTTCTTGCATCTTAAATTCAGTAAATCTGCTGCAGAAGGATTCTGTTTTGACACAGGATGTATTTTATTTTGAAAGGAACTTGTATGTTAAACAAAAAAAATAGCTGCATATAGAAAAAACTAATGTAATTCAATCATTTTATATTTAAAAACTTCATTTTATAAATGAAAAAAGAGACAAAAATGGTTATTTTTTTTAACAGTGAGGTGGGACTTTGTAGCTCTGGTGGATTTTGGTTAGTAAGAAACTGGGCCAAACGGCTCTGTTATCGTTAAAGGTCACAGACTCCTGGTCTAGATTGTCCTAGTTTTGATTTTCTGTTGTCCATCTGATCCTGTGAGACTAAATTCTCATAAAGTTGGTTATTTTAGGACTTTTTATTCTCATCTTTAAATTGCCTAAATAGGAAACTAAACTTATTTCACTCTGGAACAAAACCTCTAAAAGTTCTGATGGAACATTTTTATGGTACATGAATAAAAGTTATATTTTTTTAAGCCTTTATCTCTTTGTTGCCACTCTTGGACACGTGGGGGATACAGAGGCAAAGCAGAGAAGGAATTTGTGGCAGATATAGATGTTTTATCAGGCGATTCACAGTCGGGACACAAGACAAAGTCATAAATAATATCCAACACCTGACAAAGATACGCACAGCAGAAGTCTCAACAGTGACAGGTGGCACAGGAAGGCAAAGAGTGAGAGGAGAACCGAGTGAGTGCCAAGAGAAGACAAAGGAAACTACGTAACAGAGAAAGAGACAAACACAACCACAGATCTGTATTTGTTAAGAAATAAAAATACAGTCTTTTTGACACTTTTGAGCGGAATATAGTCATCTGAAAGTGAAGAAACCTGTAGTGAAGCAGGAAATAAGACATTTAATCGTTCTCAGCAACAAAATGTGCAGAGCCTTACTTCTTTATCAACCTAGACATCACGTGTGGAATTTTTTTTTGTTTTTTTTTTTGATTATCCGACTTGTGGAGACAATGTCTTTAAACTTACTTTTAAAATACACTAAGCTTTGTCTGCCTGTGCTTGTTTTCTTTTTTATACTCTATGTAAATTAGAGCACAGTCGACCAAACATCTAAGGGGATGAAGGCAATCGTCACAGTACCAACGACAGTACTAGGTCACTACTATGAAGATTGGAGATCAGCACACCCCGATTTTGTATAGTAGTTTTGGCTTTAGGTTCACAGGATCCACGAGGAGTGAAGCAGGAGTTCTCAGGATGCTCAGATATAGTTATGCTCACATTCTGCTTCTGTGGAATAGATTACTTAACAGTTGTTGGTCTGCTCCCACTGCATCTGTTCTTTCCTGTTTGTGTAAACTGGGTTCCTATTAATGAGATGTTACAGTTCATACGAGCGGCAGCAGTTTGGACTGAATGTCCACCATTAGTCATTAGTTCTTACAAACTTTGGTGATAGGAGCTTCTCGTTTGGGAGGGACAGTCAGACCGGCATAGCTTTTTTTTTTTTTTTTGAAGGTGGCAGAGATCCACAGATCCAATGTCCTTTGAGTCCTTGCAGTCACCTCAACAACAAACCTTGCTTTCAAAGTCTCCAGAAGAGAAAGTAAAGAATAATAATTCAAAAATAAAATAAATAAATAAATAAAATCCCTTGAAACAGCAAGGAGGACAGAAAGTACAAACACCAAGTTTCCTTACCACACAGAGTACACATACCCAACAACTCTGAAAAATGCTCGCTGAGTTTGGAAGATAAAACACTGACGGCCATAAAGACTACTGAAAGCATACTGTTGTATACATAGAAGGTTAGGATACAACAGGACAACAACAAGAAGGGTGCAGAGAGGAGAGTTATAACAAGAGGACGGCTTCACTGGTTCTGCCAAACGATGGTCAAATATTACAAAATATTCTATTAACAATATTCACAAAGATCACAGGCTCAGGGCAGATTTGTGTCAGAAATTCTCAGCAAACGCCTTGTGCTTTTATTGTGGACATTAAGATTTAAACTGATTTTTTTTTATTTTCCATTCCTTTGTTAAAAATATACTGAGTCATCTGAGGTCAGAGGGGGCTTTAAAAGGGAAAAGAAGGAGAAATAATTTACAAAACAAATATATTTCTTTTTAATACGCTGGCAAAAGAGGCACATATTGTTTTACAAGCCTTGTAGCTGAGAATTTTGGACAGAAACATGTGCGATGAACCCCTCAGAGTGGCAGCTAGGCAAATATACCGGATACTAAACCAGAGAGACCCCTACAGAAGAATCGAAACACACGTTTGCAGTCGGCTGAGAAACACTCACACACAAACGCGCTTCCTTTCAGGAACACCTCTATTAACAAAGATGCACATACACTCTGTCACAAACCCTTCATGTCATCACAGAGACACTCAGTCACTTTCACGTATTAGCTTGAAATAATATTAAATTTGTCGAAATGATAAAGCGGGCCAAAATGTTACCAAATAAAAGGGCAGGGTTACAGATTTGCAGAAAAACATCAGATTATGTACTTTTTTTTCCTTTCCCTTTGAGTTTTCCCTTCTTTGTCCTGTTAAAGTGAAGCAGGAATCATTAAAAAGGTGCTTTTTTTTGCACAGTGACACATTTGGGAGAATCACCCGACACAACAGGAAGCACTTGCTTCCATACTTTTTCTTCTGCTGTCTCACTTACACACTCTTGTATGTGCACACTTATGCCAAATACTAACATGAAGATCCTAACAACCACCCGTCTGTACTGGGAGTCCATGTTGTTACAGCGCATGGCCAGCAGGGGGCAGGCTCCGCTTGGGCTTGTCCTGGTCTCTGAGCGCCTTCTCCATCAGTCCTTGTCTGTCTTAATTAGTCTTAATCTGTCTTTCAGTGTGGACCCCCCAGAACTCCAGTCCTCAAAGTGCAGACACTTTCACAACATTTTGATGACTCGGGCCAGTGGGCAGGTGGGCGTCGCCCTCAGGAGTTGTCACTGGCGGTGTGGGAATGCTGATGATTGCTGTGGTGATCTGGCTGCTCTGGCAGTTCAGAGGTGCTGGCTCATCTATGCGCATGTTCAAACTGGAGCGACTGCAGGAGAAAATGTCAGAAAATCTTGGATTAGGATAATCCTAGAGAAACGTTTTGGCCAAAAGATGAATAGAGAGAGCTTCAGGGGAATTTTGTTTTGTCCCAGACCAGCTGCTGAGAAAGAGTTATTGGGACTTTCTTTGGTGGAAATTTTCTGCAAATCTGGAAAACGTTGGCTCATTTGTACAGAAAAGATTCAAATTTTGATACTGTTTTTTCTTCACAAATTTGTATTATATTAAGATAATTTATTATCTTTTTACCAATATATGTTAATATCACTATTATTTCGCTTTTGATCCTTTTTATTTGCTTTTTGGTAACTTTCTTTTGAGATTTATGTACAATTTTTGTGATGGTTTTCTTAAAATGTTACTGATTATTGATTATTGACAGTAAACATCCTAGACCAAACAGAAGGCTTTTTTGTTTAGTTCTATCTACTATTTTACTATAGTCCAATATGTTTTTTTGGCATTACCTATCATTGCTTACTGGTGCTCTGATGTTGGACTCATGTAAAAAGAAGTTTGGATTTTAATTTTTAAAAGACAAAAGTGTTCCAAGAAGTATTTCAAAGCCTGATTTAGATGATCTTAGCTTCCTTCATACTATTGAGAGGGAAAAATAACTTTTTTTATGCACTTAATCAAAGTCATGTCTTCAATTGAAGTTTAAAAGTCTAATCTTGTAATGTTTACTGCTGTTTTATAGCTAAACTAATTCATAAGATTTTGAGAATATTGGTTATGTTCACATACTATTGGAATTTCACCAACATCAGACATTTATTTAGTTCTTTAAAAATGATTACAAAATAATAACACTAATAATACTAATAATGAAGTTGGTATAAACAAATAATAAATTCATCCATCTTCAAACTCTAATTAATCCTCAAATTTCCTTAACTCCAAATTTCCCCCTTTCATCTCTAATACCCCCCTCTCCTATGTCCTCTTCTTCTTTTCCATCTGGTCTAACAAAAAAAAATTATACAAATATAATCAATATAAATAAAGTTTAGCCTAAATTACAAGAAAGGTTTATACAAATATACACCTTATGTGTCAAAAGATTCATAACCCCCATTTTAATAGTAAAATATGTCTAATACAACATTTAGTTAAAAAAAAGTTAAAAGGAAAAGTTAGTTTAAAAAAAAATGTTACGTTACGTGAAAAAAAAAACAAAAGCAAATCCAGCTACTGTTGGATGATGGTGGGGTACACTCTGGACAGGCCACCAGTCTTTTTCAGGGCCACACAATCACACATATTTATACCTAAGGACAATTTAGAGTCTTCAAACTTAAGAAGCGTGTTTTGGACTCTGGGAGGAAGCTGGAGAGCCTGGAGAAAACATGCAAACTCCACATAGAAAGCGCCCAGCTGAGATTTGAGCAGCACATTTTCTTTGTCTTTTAAAAGCACAAACTACCATGTCATTATGCAGCCTGTATACATAAAAAAATGAAATATTGAATAAATAATACATACTTGCAATAAAATGTATCAATATTTATTGGTTTCCTTACTAAAAGGTTTTTTCTTGTATTTTTGTAACTATAATTTGAATAGTTAAAAAGGGATTTTATTCTACACAATTGAAAAACAGATGTTATACTTGAAACATTTTGTACTTTTAAAGATTTAGTTTATTTTTTTACAATTTGACTAGTTTGTAGAGGCTGAAACTTTTCTCACCTGTTGTGGCCATAAATGCAAAAGTCATTATGATAATTAATATCAACAATAATATCAATCAGTAATGTAATACTTTAAATAAAACAAGGAATGCAAGTTTGTTTAAAATTCCTGCATTCACTCATGACAACCAAGAATTAAATCAATTCAGAATACTGCCATTGGGAGCAGTTTGAATTACTAGTAGAAAAAATATCATCATCTGGGACTCAGATGAAAGATTTTGGCTTTTAGAAACAAATCAGTCAATAATTAACAGATTTTGCATCTTTCACTTAAAAGAGATTAACTTTTACCCAGAAGTTTTCATACTTTAACTTGTATTTTGCATCCACTGTGGTAGAGGGCGACATCTGAAGAAACGTTGGTATTTTTTGTCCACTGATGGAATGTCTTTTGTCTTCTCCCGTTACCTGGTGCTGAGAGGCTGGATGTGGATGGTGCTGAGCTCCTGCAGGCCGTGGTGGTGCGTCTGCGGGTGAGTCAAAGGCTGCATGTGTGCTGGGGCACTGGCGTTCCGTAAAGGTGTGTTGTGCTTCTTGCTTCGGCGGCTGCAGCACGTCCCCGTCACGCCGTCTTGGCTGGACAGGGAGGGGCTTCGAGGGGGATAGTTCTGCAGCCCCCCCTCCAGGTAGCTCTGCTGGTAATACTGCTCATCCACAAACTCGTGGTTCTACAGGAAGGAAAATAGAGACACAGAACAACTGTTCTTTATTAAGGGTAATATAGGTTAATAGATTAACTAAGTTAATAGGATCAAAATTAAACAAATAAACCAAATATTAAATAATGATCTGAATTGGCTCTAAATCCAAGAGATTGACCCTTAAAAATGTGTTCTTAAACCTTTCAGATTGTGTGATAACAGATATTTCAACACCCCCCTGATGGAAGCTGGTCTACAGTTTCTTTTTTTTTTTTTTT
>NC_050518.1:10636199-10642410 GCF_002922805.2 Oryzias melastigma | reverse complement strand
AGGTGCCCAAGTTGCCAAAAATACTGAGCAGCCAACTCTGAATGTTTTGCAGAAATACCAAACTTTCTGCTTCATTCTTTTTGAAAAAGTCTTAGAGAAGTTCTGCTTTGTTGATCTGCTTCGAACCACAAATTAGAAAAATGGAAGGATATTGTATTTTTCATTATAATTTTTTCAAGTTTTTATAGTGCTAATATTTTTTTCATGATTTTTTGTGCAATTTTTTTGTTATTTTTCTTGCTAATTTTCCTTTAATAACTTCAAAGTCAAAGAACTACAAAAAAGCTGGGCACTAATCTCATCTGCTCATGAAAACTACTAAATGACCTGCAATTAAAAGTTAAAACTCCACAGTACCCGTGTCACAGATGCTTATGTGTTCATTATGATTTTGTCAGTTTTTTGGGGGGTCTTACTTACTGTATCCACAAAAATTGCAGTATAAAGCCTTAAATATTGCCAGTATAAACTGTTTATTTTTGTTTGTGGAGACAGAAAATGTATTAAAGCTCAGTTTCTTTTTTTTTTTTTTTAAATAATTAGGAACATCTGTTCTGAGCTTTGATGTTTACCTTAGCACAAAAAAAAATTACCACAAAAAAAACATTAAAAAATTAGAACAAAAAACACCCTTTTTTTATTGAATTATTCCATAATTTTGAGAGGACGGATGAAAAAAACATAAATAACAAGGAAAAGGAGGGAACAAAAACACACATGATAAAGAGTGAATATGTTTAGATTAGTAATGTCCAGTGTTTAATTTATCCCAGCAGGAAGAGGAACAGAAAGGCCTGGAATGTCATGTTAAACAATGTGCAGCGAGTGAGACTAAAAAAAGACATTCATTTAAAGTCAGGCATGATTGCAGATGTCACATAGATCTTCCGATGGGCCTGTACGGTGCACATTATTAAACGTACAAATCTTAACACCCACATCACTGATCTAGCCTTGAGTCATTAGAATGTCAAGATGACTTATCTTATTACACACTGTAGTTAGTATAAAGGGAGTTTTTTTGACAGATTTTTACAAGAATTTCAGTTTTGCATCCTTTCTTGTCACTATAATGTCATGAGTGGAGCTTTGTTGTGTTTATCTGTAAAATTTCAACTGCAAAAAAAAAAAAAGAGAGTTTTTCCAGCAAAAACAACAAAGTGTCTGTGTGCACTCACAGTGGTTTTCTCCAAACAGTGCAGCAGGTGGTGGTGCTGGCTCTCTAAAAGAGACGAAGACTTGCCTAAATGTTGCTCCTCCTTGGTGGAACTCTGAATCAAGAAGCACACAAACACACAAGCACCACATGAGTGTTCGGCTGCATTCTCCTTCAGAAAAGAAGCTTACGTGATGTGCCAGGTGTGCTGCCAGCTGCTGTCTCAGTACCTGTTCTGAAAGGCTCATCTTGTATGGAAGTTGCTTAAGTTGGAGAAATAGACAAAAGGAGAACAGACAGGGAGAGTTTTACTTGTATTCATTATTTAGCACTGAGAAAGCCAGCCGTCAGCCTGAGATACATTTCATCTGCAGAACTCCAGCACAGTTAACATTTATTAATGTCACTCAACAGAAGCAGTTCAGTGTAATTCAATTAGGACATTTTCACAACTTGAGTCTCCATAAGCAGATCGCTAATTACTCGTTTTCCATATTCCATATGGCTCCACGTTTAAGCAAAACCAAACAAAAAATTAAAAATGATGGAAAATCTATGGCTGAATCTCAGCTATATTGCAATAATAGTTCATTATTAGTCAAATGATTGCATAACTGATTCCGCTGTAACACCCCTGAAAATTCCTAGATTCACATTTTTAGGAACATAAAAAAGCAGGTGTTGTGTTTGTGGCGGATACACTTTATGTACTTTTTTTATTTTGGCACCACTGGCCTTTATTTAGCACAAGAAAAAGGTCAGAGAGGGGATGACACCCAGCGAAGGGTGACAGGCAGAGGTTTGGACCTGCGCAGCCTGCAGTGAGGACTCAGCATCAGTGCACCTGCAGAAGCAGCTGAGCTAGAAGGCACCTCACAAAAAACGTCTTTGCATTTCTGGCATTCAGCAGAATCAAATTAACCTAGAAAGATGTTTCTCTGGTCAGCGTCGAAATGCTCTTGTCAAAGTTGCAGCTGAGTTTCACTTGTAGACTTTCAATGAGTTGCATCAGTCTTCCCATGCAAAGTCCACAGCTGAGCTGTTTATGTAAAAAAAAAGGAAAAAAATCTAGAAAGTCCTGCCCTCATCTCACATGCTACACAGCAGCACAAAGAGGGAAGCAAATGCCCTCTTTAGAAGATTTGTAGCAGCAATTTTCTGTTTAAGTGTGTAGCTGCTGTTGTTGGCAGAGGTTTCTTTGCTGAGAGGGAGCATTCTTTCTGTGATAACTCGGTTCTCCTCTGCTCACCTGTGCTCACGCTGCTTATCTGTAGCTAACGCAGCAGTCGAACGCAGGTGTTTAGGGCTGAGCTATTTTTATCCCTCTCCAGAATAAACACCATACACAAGAATACTCATACATGTGACTGCTGCCTAAATCAGCAATCTGTCTGGGGGCGGCCACGGTTCACCACCCAGGTGGCCACCATACTGTTTTGTGGAAACAGCTTGATCTGCCGGGTGACAAAACACACTGTGTTGCTCTGTGTGATGCCGGGCATATTGTTTGAATAAAGCCTCCAAACGTTAGACAGCAATTAGGATTTTATTAAGCTTGGACACAACAGCAGCATTAAAACCATCTGTCTGATATCATGTAAGAGTCTCTCATGCAGCCAGAGCAACCCAGAAATGGACTCTGACTCTTGGATTGTAGCTTCACCCAAAGTCAAATCAGAATGCAGAATGACGGGGTTGTAAATTCAACATTTCACTGAGATTTTGACTTTCCTGTCTTCTAAGCTTCATTAATTTCTACAGGAATCTGCAAGAGATTCTTTATCTTCAGGGATGTTTAAAGGGTAACCAAACAGGACAGTTGGAGGCTGACTCCACCCACAGCTGAGGGGTGGGGCTGGAGAACAGGACTGTTATCATTACTGGAGCTGAAGATCTTGATGTGGGACTTCTGAAATGATGTGGGATGTACATAGTTTGAGCAATCACACAATTCAACAATAATACCTTGTTTCAACCTGTAGGGGGCAGCACACGGGTGGCTTTAGACCATTAATTCTAAGATTATACAAGGTTAATTTAAATTTTATAAAATTTGTCAAGGACCAACAGTCAGCACTTTTAAAGCCCCATTTATACAGGTAAACAGGCAAAAAAAGTTATTTACTGTTTGGTGCAATGTATTTTTAGTTCTTAAAATGTAATAAAATAGAAAGTATGTGCACATTTGACAAGGTAAGTGTTGATTAATATCTAAAAGTATTCTGTCCACCTGCTCTTAAATGCAAATTTTTAATTTCAATTTCTTGGAAGGTGGTATCATCTGCCTCAAGGTGAAAATTACGTGAATGTCAAAATGCCTCATTTAATTAGTCCTTTTTAGAGAGGACGCCAGATGGATGATGATGAGTAATTTCTCTATGACAACTGGTTCAGTTTTTAATGTCCACATTACTCAAGGGCAACAATGAGTGTACCGTCCTCCATTTTCATTTGGTTCAATGCTGGGAATAAAATCAGCATATTTTTATTTTGAAGGCAGATAAGATCACAGAAAATGTAATTGATTAAGATTTTTATCATTTTAAAAAAAGCAATTTGATGGACACTGTTAACTCATTGATGCCTGAATTTATTCCTACCCATAAAATGAATCTAGATGCTAAATGAAGGTAATTTTGGAGCCGAGGTTGCATCAATAAGTGTCAAGGGCTAAACAATTTGCCATGTAAATGTGTAATTTTTAGAAGAAGGGGTACAAATTACACTTCTTATTGTTATTTAGTAAATTTAAGCATGATTGTAATAATTTTATAAAAACTAGGGAGACAAGTAAAAGTCCTCCTGTTAAGTAAGTTTTTCCTGTGAAGGGAAGCAGCTCCCAGAATGCCTTTCTTATGATCAGTAAAATAATAATAAACATACTTATATAAAAAAGAACATTAAAAAGTGCAGCTTTCCTAAGTTTACTGTCACTTCAGGCATTGCCATAAATGTGTTACATTATTCAGCCATAGCTTGAGTCTCACTGGCAGCGATCTGATTTTGTCGTCAGCACTGCTGCTTAGGAGAGATAAAGCAACACAGAGATTGAGTGAACGAGGGGAAGAAGCACTTGTTTTTGTGCTATGTCAGGCCCTAGGCCAGTATACTGTTTGGGAGCTGCAACATTTTGGTAAAGAAGGAAACATCCTTGAGTCGTGTTTACATTTGATGCATGGCCTCAAGCCTGTTCCACGGCTGGCCAGCTGGGCTTGGAGATGCTCACATTAACCGCTCTGCCTAATAAACGGGATCGCACTCAGCTGCTCTGACGGGATGCAGGGATAATGAGGGGATGGATATAAAAGTTCAACGTCTTTACAGGAGCTATAGTTGCTGTTCCATCAATTAAAAGAAAATGAAACAATCGTTATGTGTGCTGTAAGTTCCTGGTATACTGAAAGATGAGGAGTCTTACTGTGAGCTCCAGAGCTTCGTTGAACAGGCCGTTCCGCTTGCTGTGAAGGAAGGCACTCGAGCTTCCTGCCTTTGACAGTCTTATCCTGGCCAAACGGGCTTTCTGCAAATGAGTAGAAAGATGAAAAGATGGAGTTAGTAATAGCCTCCACCACATCCTTTACCTGAATGACTGGGGTAGCCTCCCTGATTCCAGTTTCAGCGCGCTGGATATCTCAGCTGTGATTTCATAGATCGTATCAGGAATGGGGCGCTAAAGCATTCACTCTGATCTTTGGTGATAAATTCATTCTGATCTCCAGATATACTTATGAATGATAGATGGATGGAGACTGTGAGATAACACATTCCTAAGGCTAAAAGATGAGTTGGAGCAGCAGGTAAATCCTGCATAAATCCATCAGCTAAGGCTCATTATGCAATTTGCATAATTTAAAAGACCAAATTTATCACCCATGGCAGTTTGTTTGGGCTTTTTTTTTGTTGGAAAAAAAAGCAAAACAGATTATGAACACATGGTGACCCATGATGCTCTCAGCTCTACTATGACAGCTTAAAGACAGTCATTAGAAAAGTTCATTATGGTGATAAAAGTATCTCTTGTCTGAAATTGTTAAAATTGGTGTTTTCAGGCACTCATCAGCAGGGATATGCAAGAGAAAATGGAGAGAAAAGGGGAGAAACTGACGTAATAGTTCATGTGAAGCTAGTTTTCTACACCAGGGTCATGACTTTTGTCATTCAGCAGCAACCATGGGAACATGTCTTACTGGATTTTAGCACACACTTATAATACAGCTGTATGACAATGCTGGTCTTAATAAAGCTGTCATTATCAATGGTGGCTAAAATCACACGTTTGTTTAATCTGAAAGTCTTTTTTTTACAGACCAGCCATTTTCCTATCATGTTGTTGCTGAAAGGTCTGTTGTTTGTCACTTAAAGTTCTCTATGTTTATATTGATTTTTTTTCTCAAATCCCCAATTTGAATCATGTTTTGATGTATTTTCAAAGTGTTCCCAGTGGTTTTTCAATTGTGGTTATGATGCTTTTAGTCAAAATAGAAATAAAAATAAGTTTTTGCAGAGCAGCAGTAGATCATTAGTCAGTAAGCCTGCACTGACTTCCCATCATCCCATTGTTTTGTACTCTCTCCAGCACCTTCACAATCCTAACCTAATATTACCAGAAGAACAAAAAAGCCGAGCTATCCAGTCATCCAGTTCTGAGCTAGATGTCAGCTCGGTTAAGGAAAACCAAGAAATCTATTTGTCTGCAAGTGGATGGATCAGAATGGAGCTTTTGGCCCGCCATCTGTAGTACCTACACCTACAAAGGTGCAAGAAATACTTCTGATTCACAATGATTTGAATAAAGAAATACACATCAAGAGTCAGTTGAGATGGCTCGGGTGTCCTCCCTGAGGAGGTGTTCTGGGCATGTTCCACTGGGTGGAGGTCTCTCGACTATGTCACTCGGCTGGCTCGCCATGGGGTCCTCCTGAGGAACTGGAGGGAGTGGCAGAGAAATGGGAAGTCTTGGTATCTTAGCTTAGATTGCTGCCCCTGCAACCGGGTCATGGATGAGTGGAAGAAGATGGATGGATAAAGAAATACCCACAAAAGCACTAATGTTTT
>NC_050518.1:10624271-10636135 GCF_002922805.2 Oryzias melastigma | reverse complement strand
TTTCCTGGAGTGTATCTTTAAATAAACTAGTTGGACAAATAATTCGAGCCACAGAAATAATAGGAGTCTGATTAGAGCAAGGCATGAGTGCCACTTAGAGGGTTAGCAGATATTGCATATGAATATTTGCTTATTTCCATTTGCCCATGCATCTAAACCCCATCTTTATCGCCAAATTTCCATACATCTCCATACAAACCATAACCTATAAAGTAGCATCAGGAATTCCTGCCTCAGTACGAATATGGTAATAAATGATAATTCGAGCTCTGCCCCTTCCTGAGGTTTTATTTAACGCATGGAAATGCGGCTGACCTGCAGATAGCTCATGCTGTAATTTAGCAGTCTAAAGTGAGCAAGGGCGGAATAACAGGACTGCAAGCAAAAACTAGCGCCTATAGCGGCTTCATTGAAATTGTTGGCATTGTACTGTTTTGTCGTATCATTATCTCACCTCCCCTCTTGCTCCCCTTGACAAGTCTTCTTCACTCTTTCTGTGCTCTCACTCTATGTAGATTTGTGCCGCTGCAGCTCTCCCACAGGCCTTGAGAAAAACAACTCTATGTGATGTAAAAACAAGCTTGGGACTGTAGCATTGCAGAGATGGGTAACGGGCTGTTAAGGACATATCATGCTGAATGCTATATTTTACAGAGGACCAGGATATCGCTCCTGTTACACCAACACTTGTGTTTAAGGAGCACTATACCCCCAAAAATTAGACGGTGAGCCTCCCTTGTTAAGTTCACAAAGAGGTTCTTAAAAACAAGTACATAGACGGCAGGCTATATCCAAATATAAATATCTAGGATGAAAGATTTTTTTTCAAACCTACAGAATAGCTAACACACATAAGCACCCCCTCACACATACACACCTATACCATAGCCACAGAAAAAAAAAATAAATAAAAAATTAAAAAAACACACAGCAGCTGCCTGAAATGTGTTGAAATAAGTACGTAATTATTTTTTACTTACAAGGATTAAATAACAACCAATTAAACATTTTGTTAGGATAATAACTAATAATTATAACTATGCTCCCCAGGATATGAACTCCAAACCTTTGCAATGGAAGGTACCCACACTAACCGCTGTACCAACATTTGAGTCTGTTTTTGCCTCCTCTTCCTTCCTATTTTGGCCATAAAGCTGTCCCTGAGGGCTTGTTTTTCTGCTTTTTCCTCCTTAAAAATTTAAAGAAGCACTAACAGCAATCACACCGCAGTACCCGGCAAAATGATTGATTATGCCAAACTTTTGAGTTATTTGATTTTTAGTTTTTTATTATTACATTTTTTACACAAAATGAGTTTTGTGTCAAACTTAAAATAAATAAATAAAAAAGGAGGGGGCTCAAAACAAACGTCCATATATGACGAGCTGGGAGTAAGAATGTGTAGAAACAACATGTAATGTGGGATGTGGATTTTTCTTTTTTAACCCCCCTGAAAGTCAATCAGTGCTCTCCAAGTGCGTCCGTTGCATCCTCTGTTCTTGCAGCCCTTTAACAATCACTACGTACAGTGGGGCAAAGTCACTGATTTGCCAAGTTGTCTATCCTTAAAGAGGAACGAGGTCTGATGTTCATTACAAGGACACCTCAACTGTGACAGAGAAAATGTTTAAAAAACAACAAGAAAATAACATTTCATTTTCTCACAACTTGAAATATAAGTATAATAAACATTACAGACCACTCATCTTTTGAAGTAGGATAACTTGCAGACAAATACTTTTTTGTCCCGCTGTTTTTAGCATTTTTGTCCTCCGTGTACAAGAAGACATTGGGAAATTGGCAGAACGCCATATAGAATCTGGCAACCATGAAAATTAGGATCCATGATGAAAGCAAGAAAGACTCTTTGTATTAATAAGTAGAAGCTTCTGCCATAAGAAAAAAGGATTGTTATGTCCTCTCATTTTCTTTTCTGTTTTTGTATGACTTGATAATCCGATTTAGTATTATAGTTAAATAAATTCTTGTGAAAAGATGAGATAAACCAACAGAAGAGTAAGTGGATGATAACATTACAGTTTCAACCTGGGCGGATGGGGTCTTCGCATTCTGAGAAAAAAAGTCTCCACATTTGCAGCTATTCTGTAACCGATGAGGCTGAACTCTATTCTTTGCCACCAGCCTGGAGTTTCTGACAAAGTGACCTAAAGTCATCCAGACTGGGGAGAGGACTTCACACACAAAATGTCTGACCACTGGGGCCCTTTCAAGGTTATTTTCATCCCTCCCCATGATACTCATCGCATTCCCCGGAGAGCCGTGCAATCACAAAGTGGTTCTGCAATTGTATCAGCATGGACAGACGAGCTACCCAGAGGACTGTAAGGACAGCAGAAAGAATCATCAGAGTCTCTCTTCCCTCTTCTGTGGACATTTATGCACAAAGCCTTTGTAGGGCCACCAGCACTGAAGATGATCCAACACATCCCCATCCTTCTGCCATGTATTATAAGGCTTCACACTACAAAGACTTATCCCACAAAGATGGGGAGCAGTTTCCTCCCACAGGCGTTTATTTAAAATAAAAGACAATCTGGCACACTGGAAAGGAAACTACCCAGTTTGCTCTTTGCAAAACATTCATCCTTGTTAGCAGTGTAAAACACCCTCTCCAGTATAATTTCACTTTGTATATGTACCTATCCATGCCTGCCTCTTGTATGGAAGATGAAAAACACAACATTTTTTACTCCTCCTGCTACTGAGTACACCTAATTCTTGTGTAGTGAATTAGGGCTGCCACGATTAGTCGACTATTCGATGACTAATCAACTATTAAAATAGTCGACGACTAATTTAATAGTCGATTAGTCGTTACTTTATATTATATGGAGTGAGAGTGTAGTAAAGCTGAAAGTTATGGTAGCATTATGCTAGCATTTTGGACTATTTTGCCATTTATTAAGGTTTTTTAAGCTATTTTTGAGTTTAACCAACATTTCAACTACACGCTAGCTGTTTTGGGTAATTTAAGACATTTTCAGCTTTTTTAAGCTAATTTGAAGTTTAGAAAATATTTCAGCTGCATGCTAGCTGTTTTGGCTAACAGTTTTTTTCCAGTTTTTTTTGGGCTAATTTCACATTTAACTAATATCTTTGCTGGCTATCAGCTTTAGCACTTTCTGCTATCAATTTCAGCGTTTTCAGCTATCAGCTTCAATGTTTTTAGCTATCACTTTCAGCATTATCAGTTATCAGCTATCAGCGTTTTTAGTTATCAATTTCAGCATTTTCAGCTATCAGCTTCAGCATTTTTAGCTATCACTTTCAGCATTTTTAGCTATCAATTTCTGCATTTTTAGCTATCAGCTTCAGCGTTTTTAGCTCTCAATTTCAGCATTTTCAACTATCAGCACTAGCATCAGCAAACAAATTCAGTTTACAGCATTCACACTAGCATTATCGCAGGTAATGCTATATTTCTACTTTTTAGATAGTTTAAAGCAGATGTGTGTTTTAAATCCAGTTTGTGCATGACCCAATTAGTCGACTAATCGGAAAAAATAATCAGTGATTAATCGACTATTAAAACAATCGTTTGTGGGAGCACTATAGTGAATACAGTACAACGCAGGACATGCACATTACAACTATACTCTTTTTTGTATCCTTTGCACATTTATTGCATTTTTTAGCAGTGCCATAACTGAGTATTATTTTACATATGAATTGAGCCTATTTGACTAGACTTTTTTTGCATTCTTGGTCCATTAATTGCTAGGTTTGTATTAACAAACTCAATTGGCCACGCTCTGAGCAGACTTTGAACATTTTCATTTGGTGTGCAGATTTCTGTGCTTTTTGAAATGACAGCTGAAAGGAAGCTCCCCTCTCTTGACGCTTGAAGTTTTATATTCCATCCAGATTTGCACATTGCCTCAAGCAAATGCTACTAATATTAATAGAGTAGGGATGATGTAAGGTCTTTTACTGAGAAAACATTTGAAAAAAATACCTTTAGTTTAACTATTCTTCTTGCCTGATTAAGCTATTTTTGTTTTCTTGATACACGCTTGTATTGTACTTTGACACATGAGGAAATTGAAAATTAGATATTTAAAGTGCCATGTTCCATCAGAAAGAACTATAGTCAGATTTTTTTGGGGGATGAATTCAGCAAAAGCCAAAAGGTTTGTGGAATATTAGTGTTGCTCCATGTAAAACAACTGAAATCACATTTCACTGTGATTCAGTCCTCTGGTTATGGCACGGATCTCTTGTTTATGCCTTTTTAGCAGCGAAAGTAAGAAATGAACTTTTTTCTAAAAAGTGAAAAATTTTATTTTCCTTCTTTTTTTTCACCCAGAGGGCCACGTCAGTTTCTGTGTTTGATTGGTGTCAGCTGGTGGGCAGCGCACCAGCTGGGCAGCAAGTAAACAACCTTGTGTTACAGTTCATGAGCAATGGACTGAGTGTGTGGAGAGACGGCACCACACCAACCTTGAAATAGACCCGGTAACATTTACATTCTGTTTTTCTATGCGGCCTCCAACTAATATGACCTGACTAAAGAAGCCAGCATTTTCTCAATGCATTTCTCCTTGGTGCTAACACCTATAAGGACGGGTTCATACAGCCATGATGCTCTGTAAGACCAGGAAAAAAACTCAGAAAGAAGTGCCTTGACGAGCACTTTGATGTGACATAAAACTGACATTTTAAATCTCAGATAAACTTTATCAATAATGTAGAAAACAGCGCACAGATGTGCCAGCTATTCAGAACAGTAGTGTTTACTGAGGCTGACTGAGTCAGACCAGATGTTTCGGTGTACGCTAAGTTGCCAAAAGTATTTGTCTTCACATGCATGGGAACCTTACTGACATCCCATTCATAATTCATCGCTTTCACAAAACCTTCCACACGGTTTAGAAGAGTGTTTATGGGGATGTCTGAGAAGGAGCGCATTTGTGAGGACAGCCACCGATGTGGGCTGAAAAGGCCTGCCTCTGGTTTATTCAAAAGGTCTTCTTTTACGTTTAATCCAAGAATCTGGGAATCCAAAATCTTTTTGTACGCTAAAGTATTGACAGTTCTTTTCCTTGGTGCTAATAGGTCAAGCTGGGAATAACCCCATACCACGATCCTCCCTCTCTCAAACATCCCTGCGTTTTTATTTGAAACTGGCAGCAACGGCAGAGTTTAGTTCACTACCTGTCCCAAGTAAAAACAAAGTCTCATAAAAGCAAAAACCGCAAGGCTGACGGAACATTTAACACAATCTGGTTTTCGCAAGATCTTGTTGTTTTGGCCGCGGTGTAGAGCTGCTTGAAGAGGCTCAGTGTGCTGTGCTGCCAACTAGTGGTCGGGGGTTTAGGTGGAAAACAAAAGTAAGACGTTAAACTTTGCTTGCTCATAAATAATGCATTAAATATCGTCTTGTCAATGCTTTTAAACCAATAAAAATGAAATATCACGATATACTGCCAAATCGATTGTTCCCTACAAGCCTAATTTTCATTATAAAATAATATGTTTATGTACCAATAATTCTAAATCTACACAGTAAGAGTCTGTTCTTTTTTGTGAGGCTTATTTGTATGTATTAATATCATTTTTGTAGTAATTCATAATTTGAACAGATAGTGTGGCTGGCTAAATCACGGCAGAGCAAACACAGGGCTCAAAGAAGCACGTGCTTCAGGACAGCACTGCTCAGATCCCTCTGGTAGGAAACGTTAAGCCCGCGGCAGGCGCGGTGGCTGGACATCTGGGTCAGACCGGGCGTCTCTGTCTTGCCTCCGATTGAGGAAGCACACTGGCTGAGTCGGGTCTCAATAAACACTCCATGTGGGTCAGAGTGGCCCTCCGTCTGGGACTCGACGTGCAGTGGGGCCGGCAGCGGCTCCCGCTGTAATGTCAGAAAGAATGTGCGCTCAGTGCATTTAAACGTGCATGTATCAGAGGATGTTCGATTGGCTGTTCTGCATGTCAATCGAGCGATAAATTTCACGGTGAGGATGATTATTCACAGACAGTTTTTACATTTTTTTTAATATATTTTTGCTTATTTATGTTTGACCGCCTTCGATTTAGTCACATACATGTCTTCAGTATGATGAGAACCCCTACACTGGGTAATATACAGGCAGACAACAGTAGTTCTCCATGTCTATCAGTCTGCTGGATGGAGAATCATGGTTCATCTCTCTAGAGTCCAGGGTTAGCATGCTTCACTAGATTCATCTGGTGATCATTAGTATGCTCAGCCATGAAAACCCATGTCAAAAAACTCAGTATTCCCTGTTCTTAAAGTAATCTAAAGACCAGATGAAGTTTGGAGGTGTGTACTGATGGACTTTGCAGAAAGTTTGCGAACTCTGCGGACTATGTACCTCAGCATCCAGTGACCCGCTCTGTTAGTTTATGTGGCCTATACCTCTTTGTGGCTGTGTTACCTTTATTCCCAAATGCTTCCTCTTTCTTCTAATTCCACTGACAGCTGATTGTGAAATATTTAGTAGCACAGAAATTACGTGACTGGATTTTTTGCACAGCTGCTGCTCCATCACAGAACCAAACTGGAATTCACTGAGCTCCTGAGAGCGAGATATATCTATGTAGATATATCTTTCACAAATGTTTTCAAAAGCACTTACAAGAAGATGCACGATTTTATACAGCTTTGGCCATAGTAATGATTAGAACTTTTTTTTTTAAGTAGTGTATCAAATAGGCAATACATTATATGCAGCATATATATGTAAATAATGAAATTCCATTTTTATGATGTGGGATTTAGCTTTTTAAAACCTTATCTAAAGAATTTCACTCGTTTCATTTTTATACACATTTTGCTACCAGCAAATCTTAAAATTACAAAAACTGTAGTCCCTATTCACTCAACCTCAGTGTCACATTTCTTTGTCCACATGCAGAACGTTCTGTTAAAGTACATTTTTGCATTTATTAAAAAGTAAGTTATAACATAACATAAAAAAAAATCTGGCACTGTGTGAGCTGGAGCAGAAGCTAGACCGCAGGTTATAGATCTGAGGAGAAAAGTGGAGCAATTTTAGCAATGAGAGCATTAGGCGCTGCCTCCGGTCTGTCTTGGAACCATACGAGTGAAAGAAAAAGACCATCTGATGAGAAAGTACACTTCTGCACTCGCACATAAATAACCACCGAGGAGTTTCATTTTGTTTGGCACCTGCCACTCTCCTTAAAAGCTGCCTTTATGCTGACTGACTGTTGTGCTGCGAGGAAATAAGTCAAGCCGCTTGCTTTGGGGGGTGTTGCAGTCCGATAACACACACAAAAAGTGAAAAGAGATAGGGAGACAAACAACAGGAGTTCTGCGGGAAAATGAGGAGAAACTTGGAAAAATGGACTGTTGAAAATCTTCCTTGGAGGAAGCAAAATTGATTCTGAGAAACGGAGTCCTTTTTCCTGCCTAACACATATATGTAGTGAACATACTAACCTCACACTGTCGGGGACTAAAAAATGTGCTGTGAGTGTAAATGAACTAGTCTTGATTGATAAAGGTAGACCTCTCACTTCCAGCACTTGTGAGTTTAAGCTCTTTTTTTTGTTGTTTCTCTTGACCCTATTCTCAGTGGAGAACCCCATCAGCATCCCTCCTCTTCCATTTTCACCCAACTTCTCGCTACAATCAGGAGACAACTTTATTGATTGCTTAAAAGGACAAAGCACACTCTGCCAGAGGTCATCCCTGTTTTCTTTTTTTGAGACCAAGAGAAGGCAAATAAGCCTGTATTTACTAAAAACCTGCCACTTGTTTTTTTTTTCATTTAATTTTTTTATATTTTTTATGCTATTACGTGCAGAGTAGGACTCTGTAAAGGCAAAAAAACCCCCACAAAAATGATTCAAATGAAACAAAAACCAGTGATTCTTCCCTTCATAAAGTCTGGATGCAATATGTTAAAGTATAGACATTCTTGGATTGTCATTTTCTTACTTTTTGTTATTAAGGAGCATTTTATCAACTTCACACCAGCAGATCTGCATATCAAGATTAGAACCATGAAGAGATAATTGGTTAATTTTTAATATATAGGCAAAAGATAAATTTAAAACATGAATTTAATAAGTATTATATCTCTAGCTGGAATATATATCTAAATTTGCAAAAATAGAGACTAAACTGCGATAATTTCTCTCTTTGCTCAATATAGAACAAATTGTCCTTTGTAGCAACTGTTAACACAATTTGGTGACTGTAAAAATGTCTGTTGGAGTTGAGTAGTGCCTGTATGCATATTATCCACTTGACCACTGATCCAGGTTTTTACCGTGGGAGATTACTATTCAAAAGTTAATCTTACCTTAATTCCTGCCCTCTCTTTTTTAATCATCTTGAGTTACTTGCCCTTTGTGATTCCGTTCAAATCTTCTAATCTTTGCCTCTTTCAAATATGCAATCAGTCCTTCCTGAGGATATCATTAACTTTATGCAAATAATCTGCATGGAGCAACTTCAGTTTCCTCAACCCACTTTCAAAGTAAAGACAGAGATTTAGTGTTGGAGTTCAAAGCTGTCTTGCTGCAAACTACAGGAGGGTAGAAGAAGAAGAAGAAGTAGTGTGGGCTTCTTGCTTGTTTTTCCTTCTTCCTGCAAGCAGCAACTGGTGGCATCCTCATGTATCTTTCCTCTGTGCTGGGATATAGATCAGGGGCTGTCTCTCCACCACCACCACCCAGATGGATGGCTAATTGTAACGGGAGCCCAGCACACAGCTAACAATTAGACCTGAATGAAGATGGATGTGAATAAGGGGTGGGGCGGGGGTTGAAAAGGAGGATAGGCGTGTGTGATGAGGGAGGAAAAAAAAGTCATGGGAACAAAAATGGTGGAAAATGCAAGAAAATACAAGGTGACTGATGCCACACTTCTTCCTTTAAAATGTTCCTTTTCACTTCTGCCTCATCAGCACTCCTCTGCGTGAGTCAATCTAAAAAGACTGGCCTATTTTACCCTCAGTTAAACATAGCCTAAGAAATAACCACAGGAAAAATGAATCCTGTGTGAAACACAAACCAACAGTAAGGGTTGAGCAAACAACATTTTGTTAGGGTAAATGGCCAGTGACAGTTGCAAATGGGTGGTTTAATGATACAGAAGGTCACATGTCCCTAAGGTTGTTAAACATTATACAGAACTGCTTGTTCTGCTGTGGTTGAACTGAAGTAACCTCTTCACGCCGTATGTCGCTAATTCACAACATACTATTTAATCCAGTACTCCACTTAATTTAGCATCACCTTAAATGGAAAAACAACCCTAAATTATGTAGTTTTTTTATATAATTGAAAAAAATTACATCATATGTATTAAGACATATATTTCAATATATTAGTTATATATTTTAAATATTCATATACAGTGTTCACACCGCTTATTAAATCCATTTTATTATTTTTGATTAAATCTATTGTATTAAAAAGTAATTTTTATTTCATCCAAATTTTATTTCATTATCTCTTGTATCTATATATATATATATATAGATATGTATATATATATCTATATATAGATATATATATACATTTTTTGTTTGTTAGGCTGGAACTCCAAATCAGATTTTCTAATCTAAATTTTTCATTTTTTATTTTTATTTTTTAACTTGTCCTGTCCAATCAACATTTTTTATAATAAAGAGATGGATGGACCACATGTGGCTATATACTTGTTTATGAAACCTAAATGACTGTAATATTAAATGATTGACATCACCACGAAAAGTAAAACATTTCTTTGAGTCATAGCTATATCTATGTATTTGTAACATCAAATAACACACACACACCCATTTATATATATATATATATATATATATATATACATATATATATATATATATATATATATATATATATATATATGCCTTTTGAAATATATGACATATGTTATGTGATATTTTTGGATTTAATTTGAATTTAGTGTATCAGTCAGGACATTTCAGTATGAATCACAATTTATATTACCTTACATGAAAAGAACAATATTTGCCATATTTAAATACATCGAAAATATTACCTCCATTTATGGAATATATTGTCAATAAATTGTTGCTCAATATATTGAGAAATATGTTACTGTTTCGTAAGGGTGCAAACAAAACAAAACTATAGTTCACAAATGCTTCATCATCCTGGACACTTGGGGCCTTATTGGGCATTGTAATCAATGCCAAGAGCATGAAACTATTCACATAGATTATTATCATGACAGCAATGACAAGGTGTTTTAGTCATGGTGCTGTGAAAGGAGAAAAGCAATCCATTGGATATACTGGTGTCAGAGCAAATCACTGAATCCGATGGAGACAAACCAAAGAGACAGTCAACTTGTTGAAAGGAATATTTCACTAATGAGAACAGCCTTGAGATGGTTCAGAGGTAAATTGGTCAGGACAAAGAAATGACTCTGACAGAAGCTAATGCTTGGGACACCGAACCGCACTGCAGCCCAGAGAACACACAGGAAGGTGGGGCATATCAAGGTCAAGAATTAGCGAACAGAAGCATGGCGGACACACGCGCACACACTGATGCGCACAGATCCAGATGGGAATTCTCACTTAGTAGATCCACACAAGCAGCCAGACATACACCTTCCTTCAAGCCGGCACCTCATCTGGGCGATAGCTATTTCTGGAAAGAACAAAGCATTAGGACACACATTGCCTCCAGCTTTACCCCTCTCAGCGCTCCCCTTGCACCCTCGGCTCAGTCCTTCCCTCTGGCTTACCTTTGCACCACCCCCTCCCCTTTTTTTATCACCATAGTCTCTTTTTAACTTAATTTGATTCAACCAACTTTCCAATCCTTTTTCGAATCCCTCACACTCTTGACCGTGTTACCACAGAGTCAAACTTGGCCAGCAAGGTCATACTTATCTAAGACCGGGCATTATAGCCGGGTTACCGTTTCAGGACTTTAAAGAAATTCAAACGGCAGCCCAAGAACATGTTGAGAGATAGAGCGTATCACTCACAGAGAGAGAGGGTACACCAGAGAGCCTAGGAAGGGAGCCGAGAAAGATGAGCAGAGAGGAGGTGTACAAATACGGAGGTGAAAAAAGCCTTGGCAGGAGAGGTGTGAATGTCAAAAAAATGTGTGTCAGTATGTCCTCCAGCTCAGAGAAAGCACACAGGATCAGGAATAAAAAGCTCCTGATTGCGATTGCCAGCTCAGTTTTACTTGATGATGTTGGCTCGTAGACAAAAATGAAAGAACAGCTTTAAAGTACGACACCTTTCTGGTATTGAACAGAGCGTTTGACTCATTTTTGATGTAAAAGCTTGATTTTATCTGTGCATTTGTGGGTTCTATTTATATATGTATTTATAAATCATACATATGTTTATTATTTATAAGAAATTTGAAATGTTATACATTAAATATGATATTCTATCAAATGTTTAACATTAATACACTGTTACAATGTGGATGGTCAAGAAAAAAACTTTTCTTTCAAATCCACAGGAGCATTAATAAAATGGACCAAAACTAAACATAAAATCAAATGTCAAGTCAAATAAAATGTATGCATATGGGATTAAACTAAATTGAATCCAAACTATACCTTGTAGCTCGATAACTGTAAAGTTTTAACTCAAATTTAATTGATTTTCTGATTATTTCTTCAGGACTATAAAGAGCGGCGGTTTTACACAGATTGATACACACCTGTTTAACTCGTAGGTATTGGGTTGCCAGGTGGTGGAAAATCCCCCAAGCCCATATTATGCTCTCCTTTTGGAAATAATAGAATTATAGATGCAGTAATCCTTTTATCAATATTCGGCAGGTTTGCCCCGCCAAACAGGTTTAACCATAAAGCCAGTGGCAAAAAAAAAAAAAAAAAAAAA
>NC_050518.1:10592721-10624253 GCF_002922805.2 Oryzias melastigma | reverse complement strand
AGTGCCTAATGTTACCACAGCCATGGCCTCAGAGTAGAATGAAAGCATAACTACAATGGGCCGATATGAGAGTCCTCTGCAGGGCATCTGGGCGCATGCAGAACGCTCTGCAAAGGTAAGACACTTCAGGCTTTGTTAGCATGAGTGCTCCTTTTGGGGTTTTCTTTGTACTGCACATAGGAGAAGGCCTTGAGGTGGACTTGAAGCTGATGGAGGAGAATACACATATCACTTAATATGGTAAGGCTTAGGAATGAACAGCATACTGCTGAAGAAATGCGTCTGCACGTCTTGAACAGCATTTTACAGACGAATGCTGGAACGTAGACTATTAAAGTTTTATAAAAATACGGTGTACTTATTATAATGGATATCTAATTTTTATTATTATAAGCAATTTTATCAAAATAAGACACACAAATACAATAATAATCTATTTTAAAAGTGCTAAAAATGTATTAAAATTAATAAAAGATGTATGTATGACTAAAATTAAAGCTAAAAGTAATTTCGAACAAAAGGCCAACCAAAGTCAGGATAAATTTAATAATAAATAACAGGCGATACACATCCCTTTTGTGTCACAATGTGGACTAGAACAGTGACACCAGTGTGGCATTTGAGCCAGTGGAAAAACCATGACGCCATGCTCTCTGCTTCTCAATGAACTGGGAGCTCACTATATGGACCAGTGGACCAGAATAAATAAATAAACAAATAATCCAGTCATTGCGGTCAGGTGATACAAAGTCTAACTTGTACACCTATGTCTTCCTGTCTAGGGTCACGGGGTTGCAGTGAAAAAAACAAGAAAGGCCTTTTTTTCAGAAGGTAGGAAGTCCTCTACCAGAACACACACCCACAAGTGACAAGCTAGAGACTTAATCCTTGTTGGTGATTTGCAAAGTCATTGCAGAGTCATGTTTGCTTTGGGCTATTTCACTTTGAAGTACAGTTATGGTCCTGAGGTAAAGTTTTACTGAAAACTGCAGAGAGATCTAAGAGGTTACTGAAACAAACCCATCAGGCAGACAAATTAAAAGATCAGAGTCTTGTTAACAACATAAATAAATAAAAATAAACTTGTAGAGAAGATGATTTAAGGAAGAACCAGCTGGTATGTAGTTCTTTCTATAAAATTATTTCGTGGTTGACCGGTCTGTGAATTCATTACCTACAGAGCAGATTCTTAAACTCCTTTGATCTGTGCATGTGAGAGCAATTCCCTCACTTCCACTGCAGCAACTTAATCTTGAAGTGGACTAAAAAAAAGCTACATCAAAGCTCTATAGTTTACCAAGTGCTACACAAAAAAGCCTTGGACCTCTCTGTGATGTAACTATATCTAAGGGTGTATTCAGACTGCAAAAGTCTGTTGGTCCGGATTGAGTTTGCCTAATCTCGTCCCGATCCAGTTTTGAACCTTGTGTTTGGTCTGCATTCAGGCTCCTGTCAACAGGTCATTTCTGCACCAAACCAAAGCTTGTGAACAAAGTCATGTGACTAAAGATCGCTTCAGTCATTGGCTAGAAATTATGAGGGAGGGACAAAGCAATAATGAAAGTCCCACATTTTGCAATCCTTGTTGGGATAGTTCACTTGTTAAAGCCTATTTTTGAACATCTGTATCAAGATCAAGTACAACACTTTTTATTGCCACTTTAGTCTGGCGAAGGCATACTACAAGGCGGTTACTAAGGAGATGATGAAGAAGGTACGCTGATAAGTGCTCACAACATATAGAATGTCCGGAAAAGAGTGAGAAGCAATGTGCATCACGTTATACGTTGTCTTGTTGAGTGTGTGTTGCTGTGTCTCATGGTTGCTCCAATACTCTTTTTAATTTCCTTGATTAATTTCCTACAGGGGCCATTTTGGTCCAGTTTTTCTACTGGAATATTCAGACTGAGGAAACTCAGAGCGAACCGAAGCTCAGTTTGATTGGAAACGAACCAAGACCATCTAGAAAAATGGATCACAGAGCGGTTCCTGGTACCGGATCAAAGTCTACTTGGGTGTGTTCAGACAGAAAATTTGTTTCGGATTATTGAAAGAAACAAATGCCTTGCATCCAGTGAGTGGCTCGAATCGGACCGATCCACTCCTGACCGGTTTACAATGGCAAGCAATTCAAGTGAGCGTTTCCATTGAGTGTTAGACCATCAAAGTACATGTGGATTATGGAGCGATGACATAGCTGTGCGTCATAACGGTGTGGTTCTCTGTACTCACGGATTCGGCGTGTCTCCAGTTCCTAACCCCCCGCAAATAAGAAAGAATTTAATATTTTTGCAAGAAAATTGCGGGAGGCGATGAAAAATACAGCTAAAAAGAGGAAAAAACTTTTGGCTTTCATCTTGAGTTGGGAAAAGCACTGGTTATACAGTTGCAGTTGTTGTAATACCTTTCTGCCAATCAATTGATTTCATCGTGTGATGACAGAAGCTCCGCCCTAACTGGTCCGTTCCATTTTTCTATGGACCTACAACCAACGGGGGACCAAAATGGTACGAATCGGGCCAACCTAATGGGTCCACTTTATAATGGAAACACTCAAAATACTGGACCAGTCCCGCTTAAACAAGCCATTATTCTGGTTCACTTTGAGCAAACCAAGTGTTTCCAGTCTGAACACACCACAATGTTTGTGCTATAGATCATCAAATAGAACTGCAAACCTTGAGCTTAAGGGGCATAGAAACAGAATATAAACTTCACCATGGTTTTCGTTTGTGCATCAATCTATTGATGTGGACAGAGTGATGGCACACTAGACACACACTATTCTCAAGGAAAACCTGAACCCTGTTGTGTCAGGGAGATGTCAGAGCTCCCCGCTGTGCTGGGTGTCTGCAGGTCCAGCCCTCTGAGGCCCGTCTGAAGAGAAATAAAACTGTGTTCACCTGTACTTTCTGCGCCCGCCGCTTGTCAGCTCTCTGGTTCTGGTGATAGATGCGGCTAAAGTTGGAGACGATGACAGGGACAGGGAGGGCAATTACCAGCACTCCACTTAGAGAGCAAATTGACCCAAAGATCTTCCCCGCAATCGTCTTAGGAACCATGTCTCCATATCTGTGAGAGGGAAGAAAAAGAGGAGGGTGCATTTAGTAAAAACATCTTGTTTTAGTTGACACACACCCAACCCAGTGGTACCATTTCGATTTGTAGCACACTGGCTTTTTTCTTTACGGGGCTTTTATCTTCTTTTTAGGCTTCCTGGTGCTGTGTATATCCATCTCCGGCAAAATTAAACCTGACCCCCTGACTCTCTCTTCCCCAGAGAAGCAGACAGAGGCTCCAGCCAAAGCTCCTCTGCCTCTGCCAATGAATGGCACAGTTGCGTCCACTGACTCACTCACTGAGAGCCGATACTATTAACCTTTAGAGAGGAGACCGAGAAGGCCAGGGACATTTCTGAAATATCATTTATCCAAATTATGTCTGAAATATTTGCAAGTCCAAAATGTTTTTTTTTTCTTAAACCTCAAAACAGACAATGCAGTTACAATTTTACACTCTCTATTTATATGTTTTTATATATAAATATTCTTTTTAGTGTCTGTTTTTTATTTTTAATATTATCTTGATATTTTTATTTTGATATTTTTAAGTAATGAAGTAAATAAAGAAGATTTTACTCAGTTTCCTCCAGAATAAATCTGACTTTCAAGACAAACAAATCTAAAAAAGATGTGTCTAAATAAGAATGCTATGTTTTAAGCATGTAAAGAAAAACATTTTTTCCAACCATCCGTAAAAACATTCAATTAAATAAATAGGGACTGTACATCACAGTTAAAAAACAACATTTTCCTTAAATGCATATTTTTTTCTTCATTTTTAGCTCCTGAAAAAGTCTTTAATATAGCCAGAGGGAGAGAAGAAATGAAAATCTATTTTATGTGACAACTTTTCTTGCATGTGCAGACAGATGAAATGATGATTTATGGGAAGGCTTTGGTTCCGCTGACAAACTGAAAGTAAAAGTCATAGGTATAAAAACTAAAAGGACTGATACATATTTTAGCAAAAAGAATTTATCTCATCCTTGACTCGTCTCATTTACTCCTGCAGGAAGCAATACAAAACCAGTAACTTGTAAAAGTAACATCAGACCCACAAATGGAACTTGAAAGCAGTTACAGACAGCAATTGTCATTCACTAAAGAAATCATGCACCAGAATAAAGGTTGGTTATTAAAAACTGATTTAATATGCAATGGAACCCATATTTTCTTTACAATCGGAAAAAAAAAACTGATTTAATCAGATCTAAAATCAAGAAAGTATTTTTAGTATAATTTTTTGCAATTATTCAGTTAAAGTTTATACCTTTTCAGGCCTCTCATAAATACTGGAACCATTATTTGCTGATATACTCACAAGGACAGTAACCACACAAAAGTGTCATAATTTTTGGCCCCGGTCCCATAAAGCACTAAGTAAATCATGGATCCCTACAGACTTGGCAGAGGGCAGCTCTAGTCCATCAGCCAGTTTTCATATCCACATACAAAAACTTGTAAAACTTTTATCATATATATCACAGCTTTTGCAACAAAACTTAAAATTTTAAAGCTATGATACGAGTTAGTACATTTTTTATTGACTCAAAGCATCAGATTTAGGATTCATTTAGAAAGTGTAGCTAAAAGTATATTGCAGCTTATTTTATTTTTTTTTTGTGAGGTAGATAAGGGGAATCAATTATAGGGCCATTGTGAGCAACATTTGTGAAGGAGTTTTCAAAACATCTAATTTAAGAACATTCTCATTAGTCAAGAGACAAAGTTTGTAGGTATTACTGATGGAATTTTGAACATGTTCTAAAAAAATTAAGTCATATAAAAAAATATTTTCCTCTTAAAGTCAACAAGTCATGGTGGGTGTTTCAAATGATTCTCCAATTACTGTCATTTATTAAGTGGGTTTCACACATCACTCAGGCTATTATGAGCCCAGATTTCACTAAGACGAAGTACAATTTTTGTGTTAGGGAGATTTCACCTAAAAACTGTTGACTAAAATTGTGCTTTTTTTTCTTCTTTTTTTTGTAAAATGTGTCTGCTTCTAATTACAACCTAGTGTAGACCAGAGAGACCCTCTCCTTCGCAAGGCACATGCACCCTCCTCCTCCTCCACAGTCATGTGTACTGATATAGAGCAGCAACATTAAACAGGCTTGCCAATAATAACTCAAAGTAACCCCAGCGCCACTTTTCATAATGTTGATCTTTGTGTATATATTAGGAACGGAATAATGCATTCTAGGAATCACTGTTTACTACTTCATCCGTAAAACTGAGATAAACTATTTGAATGATTGCTTTAAGTACTACAATGTTTTTTTTTTGCTATCTTAACAAATGTATTAAAACAAATGTATTATTTTTGGTTGTTTTTTGCAGTTATTTTCGTGTGCTGACATATCACGGATTCATATGGGTGTTCTTTATTAACCATTTAAAGTCCAAATTTTTATCTTTTGATCTATTTTGTGTTCCCAAAATATGCCGCTTTTAGCCAAGAAAACAAAACAAAACACAAAAAACAAACTCTGTGTTGTTTCCTGCAGATTTCTCTCAAATCTTGGTACGTTTGTGCGAGTCAAGGATCACACAGTATGGAACGTAAACACAGGCTTTTAATGAGATGCAGCGGCCGTACATCAGATATTGCAGATCTCTGGCGAACCACCAACTTCCTTACTACAGTTTCCTGCAAAATAAAGACATTCTGGGAAATTATCTACATTTCCTAAGACATAGTTTCTGCAGAACAGTAGTAGTTTGTGGGCGGGACCAATGTTTACACTCTCTCCTGCTAGCTTACAGCCCCTTAAAACCTTAGTGGTGCAACAGAATGGAGAGTAACATAGTAGCTATCCACACATAAATATTAAACACGAAACATCTAAATACAGTCTAAATATTGGGCCTCATTTGTAATTACATATGTCTAAGTAAATACAAGAATCCCTCACAGTTTTGTAAAATATTATCATAAAACAGCAATTATCTGTAATTTAGTGTTGTGTTGGGGGAAATGACAAACAACAGCCTGAAAGCTCTCCTGGAATTACTAATAATTCACAAAAGGAGTCATGTTAATTTACTTGCATGCTCAATTAAGGTGACAAAATTCACTGAAAACACTGCATGATTTGCGCACGAAACAACCCATAAACCTTTATTAAGTCAGTTTTGTTGAGATGTAGTGGGTGGGGATTACTGAAGAAATGAAACTGAAACCTTATTAATCAAAGACTCCTGGAAAAACAAACCAACATGAGACCACATAATAGAAAGTGGCCTTTACATCAGAGATGGAAATGCACAATGAATCAGCGGTCCACTCCCATGCACAAACACAGACGCACACACGCATTGTCCTCTCCAAAACCTCAATGGCCTATCTATCCAAATTAGGCAATAACATTCCCATCATGGTAGAAAGGGCCTATCACTAAGAAACATTTCACCTTCTCCCATTTTCAAAAGCTGTTTCCATTAGAATGAATGAAAAGCTAATCATATTTATCTCCAAGCTCTCTTTAATGGGATCCCATCAGACAGGCTGATGCAGACTCTCCTCTCCTCTACAGTTAATTTGTTGTTTCCATTTAGTCAAAGCTGGCCTGTCTGTGGTGATACCATCTTTGAGAGATGGGACACAGATATAAAGCTGGCTTTGTGCACATTAAAAGAGACAAAAAAGCAGAGTGAAGTACTTGCACGGTCTGTGAATGTGTATAAAATGTCCATCGGTTTAAAATATGGCGCAGATTCTGACTTCTCAAAGACGCCATAGCGTTCAGACAGAAAGGATGTGGATGAACAGTAGGAGGAAACAAGCAGCAGGGAGAGGCTATTTTTCAGAAGATGCAGTGCACAGAGAGGTTTAATTCATCTCTGCATCATCTCAGTGCATCCTCCACACTTGCACGTGTTCCAGCACATATGTGGGCTTTACTGTGGGCCCTATCTTGCCACTGATGTGGGCGGTGCATGTTGGTTTCCTAATTTCCAATCAGCACAATGTCCATTTTCACACCATGTGTATATCCCACTGCTAATCTACCTAGCAGCAGGCCATAGACTTCCTGCAGGCAGATGGGTCTGAGAGGAAATGAGGCATGTCCATGTAAATTATTGATGTTTCGGTCATAAGAGAACACACACCGTGACTGTGCCACTGACCAGTCTCAACAAGGGCATTCGCCAACAGTCAAAAAGAAAGACAATAGTAGATTTTTCCATTTGCGCAAGTTCAAAACCATCTTCTGCTTCTGGAATAAACCCTAAAAAGCAAAAATAATCTTACTTATTTTTTTAATTTGTTACAATTTGCAACGCAGAATAACCTCTTTAGAGGAAGAAGTGGCACTACTTTACACCAGTTAGTCCAACTACCTGAAATAAACATCCAAAAGACTGCTCCCTGCAGGAGTCAAACACATGGAATTAAGAAATGATGCTAAAAATAGGTCACTGTGGATTCTTCCATAGTTACAAACTCCCTTTGATCCTGCAGAACATACTGTGTGATACCTCTGTAACCACTAACTGATATTGGTAAAGATTTTTTTAAAAGTTGAGATTATTTAAAATCCGCTTGTAAAATGGTTTAGGGTAGTTCCATGTTATTTATAAATCAATGTAATCCCTATTTATTAGAGATAAAAACTTGTCATTTTTTATATTGGTTAAATTAGTATTTTTTATTTTTTTTTATTTTTTTTGCTTCAACTTCAATATCATAGGGTCGCATTTATATGATAGCAAACAAGATAAAGACACATTCCATGAGAGAGAAACACAGGCAGAATACTGACATTTCAAGTGTTGCAGGCTGGCTTTTCATTTTACAGGCTAACTCCCACGTAATTCCCAGGAAGCTTCCCTTGAGTCAGTCAGATATAGCTTAACTGATTCTGTTTGTATGACAGTCCCTGGCGGTGGTTTGATTCCCTAAAGGGCTAAAATCACATGCTAGGGAAGGCAGTAACCCTCAGTATTATTGAGTGGGTTTAGGAGTTTAATCTGTGTGCCACATATTTAGGTGGTACGCTTGTGCCTGTGTCGGTTAGACAGAAATAAACGAAAAGAGGAAAAGCGTTATAATAAAACCAGATAAGAGCATTGATTTCTGCTGAACCTGGAGTACTTTCATTTAAATGAATAGTTCAATCTGGATAATGGTTCTGGACATTTTATTTAAGAACTATCAAGTGGTTTCTGGAGAATAAACATAAATCAAACTGGGTTTGGATTTGAATAGTGGAAAAAACATTAAAAAGGAAAATGGGTATTGATTCCTTTTTGTGCTTATATGAAGCTATTTTATGATATTTTTCAAAATAATTGTTATGGAGAGGAAGGAAAACACTAGTAAATGAAATGCTAATGTGACAATTGAGCTCCAGACTGATAATATCTACAGCTTTTGTTGGGGTTGAATCTTGAAGGAAGGTGACGAAGCCTGAAGTTCACTTGGCAACAATCTGCACCCATCAAGATTTCCCATTAGAAGTTTTTTGGATAAAAGACGAAATGTATTCAACTTAAAAAAAAAATCTTTTAAAACTTTTTTCTGCTTTTGAACTGTCCAGGATGAATAAGACGCTTCACTGATGTGTGTTTTGTGCTGTCAAAAAGTTCGGAATATGACTTATGTTTCTAAAGATATAAAATAAATCTAACTAAAAAAAAATTAGAGAAAAACTTATATTCAGTGATTTTCTTTTATTTGATCAAAAGTTACTAAGAAATTTCAGCACCTAGGACAGCTACCACGGCTCATGTTTGGACCATGTTGTCATTTTTTTTTTACTTTTTTACAATAAAAAAAAACATAAAGCACATTTTTGACCATAATCACAACAATTGTTGATATAATTTTAATATAATGTAATGTTCATAACAAAGGTTTGAAACTGTGATGTCAGAGGGACAATGTGTTTTTTCAGAAAAAAAAATTTAATCTAGAAAAAAAATCATTTTCTCCTAAGAAAGGAGCTTCTCAAACTTAAAAAAAACCCTCCATCAAATCTTCAGTTTAAGAGAATCCATAAATTCACATTAATCTCATAACAGATGTGCTGAAGATGTGACTAATAACACCTAATGACTATTTAGTGCTTATATAACTCCATCTGAAGGGGAAACCTGTCAGAGGCCAATGGTGTTTTGCTCCACAGGGTTCATCTGGGTGAAAGATTGTTTCTCTAGGTCTCTTTCTCCCAACCATCCATCCATCTGTAGTCTTGTCTGACATTTCATGGCCAGCCAGTCAAACAGAGGTGATTTCCCCGGTGTACGGCTCTTGCTGAATAGACCAAGAATCCATGATCCTCCCAAATGTTACTGGATGTAGAAAAGGCAACCCAAACAGATAACAAAGCAAATTAGAAGATAGTTAATTGGTCAACAATTGCCAATGACTTATGTGAAGGGGAAACATAAATATTTTTCTCAGCCAAACCCAAGACAAGTACAAAAATAGCAAATATTATTCAGGAATTAATCATCCCAAAAAGCAGCTTGATAATCCAAACATCGCCAAAGGAGCTAAATTCCTTCTAAACAAACCCCAATCTCCAGAGTAAATGACAAATAAAAACATGGTGCTCAGATTCAGAGAGGGGCCACAAGCCCTGTGTGAATGGCTGCTCTCTGAATGGCATGTTAATTGCAACAATGACCTTGTTTTGAATGGCTACCAAAAAATAAAATAAAAAAAAACCCTGGACATTGTGAAAAGGCGGGGACAATGCCAACAGCTGATTTCTAAACCCTGCCATGCGAAAGCGATAGAAAAGAAGCATTAGCTGCATCTGTTCAGGCCAGCCTGATAATTTCTCCAGCTCATTTGCTGCCATTGGCTTCACCTGTGATATCTGCAAACATAAAATTCATGGTAATCTACTGAGTGTGCCAGTTATATTATGGCTGTGTCATCAGGGCTGGGCAGATACGCTGAAATTAACCATTGTGTATGATTTGCTTTGTGCTGTATGGAAAATGTGAACAATCTCGAACACAAACCTTTGAAAGGAGAACATTCTCGGCAAATGTCCACTGAAAAATTCACATTATTATCTATTCAAATGCATTTGCTGCACTATGAAATAATTTCAAAGGTCACTGTATGCTATTACAGTTTGGTGCTGAAGCATATTTTGTTAAGAATAAAAACCATCTGTGACAGGAATAATAATAATTAAAAAAACATTTTTATTAAGCCAGCATCTTTTTAGTTGGTGGGAAAAAACACATCAAGAGCACACAAATTCAAATCAATTTTAGTGTTTGATCTTTATTCTTTGTCTAAAAACAAATTAGGCTTAAAGTAAGGACTTAAGGCAAAATCCGATACTGATGTCTATGTGAGGCAGGCATATAGGATGCTTCCTCATTTGCATTCATCAACTGATGGGAGGGAAATGGAAAAAAAAAGCAAAACAAAACAACAACAAACAGATAAATTGATAAAGTAAAGGAAATTATTCTCCCCCTACACTGCAGGCGATAAAAAGGTCATCATCATCAGTCACTTCACAACCAATCTCATGGTGGATCACGCTGAGCGACTGCCGCCACTTCTCCTTAACACGGGAGTGTTGAACTTTTGAAACCTTTGCAGTGGCTCAGACTATTACTGGGGATTTTCAGTTTTGAGGTTTATTTTCAAACCAAGCAAACAGTAGCTGAGCTTGTTTGGCTTTAGAGTCTGTCTGACAGGTGTCACTGTAAAAATGTCATCCAAGGGAAGCTTTCTAAAGTAGGAACCGAGACAAAGAAGGCCTTTTTAGAGCTTTGGCAGGGGTTCATGTCTGACTGACTGAGGACAGACTCTGCATACAAGGCAGCCTCTCAGCTGCGTGTGACACAAAGGCTACGTCATTAATTACTCCTGTTCATCTGCTCGTTGAAACATATCCAGCCAGTCGCATGGCGGCCCTTTTGTTAGCTGTAGACATCGTCAGGATGACCTGCGAAAGTAAAACAACAGGGAAGACAGTGGAATGTAGGTGACTTTTCAATCTAGAGAACTATTTTTTTCTTTAATCTTTAGAGAATTTTATTTTGAAAATATATTTTTTCCTATTAATTAACAAACAAAAGAGGCTACAAAGATTAAGAAATCAAGTATTCAAGATAAAAGTATGTATTTGTTAAAAAGTGGATGATGTGAATGTTTTATTTAATTATGCATGTGGCTGTAGATAACCTTTAAAACATGTTTTTACAAAACATTTTAAGAATCTCATATTTCAACATATTTCTGATGAAAGGAAACAGTTAGAACCAGTTTTTGAAAAACAAATACATATTTTTAAAGATTTGTGAGACAAAGGCCAAATACTTTCCTTAACTCTACAGCTTTTCCTTAACCCTACATTTAGACTTTCAAACGGAGAGTTTGTGAAGCAAAGTTTGTGTCCAAAATCCCTCCCTAACCAATAACTACTAAAAAACTACATAGTGCCCTGGATTTTAAAGGTAATTCGGACACAATGCTCACTTTTTTCTTTGGTTTTTCTAAACGCTGGATATGTCGTCACCGATTTCACAAAATCAAAATCTAATCAATAAAAACATTTAACTATGTTTATTTATGACTCCACTGCATTCTGATGGTGAAAATGCAGATGTTTTTTTAAAGACATACTTTTAAACACGTTTTTTTTGTTCGAAAATGTTCAACTGCAATGCATTGTGGTCTATATTTGCTAATCTAGTGAGCATCGATGCATGCATTTTTCACAAAGACTTCTGGGAAATTTCTAGAGCACTCGATTTCGGAATTAGTAGATTCGGAAAGCACTAGAAAATGGTGAACGCACTATATAGTGAGTAGGGAGAAAACTGACACAGTTATAGAGTCTTCAAATTTGGACGTTACTAATCCTTAATGATGTCATCAATAGTCGCCGGTCATCTACTTTAATGCAGAGCTGCCAACACTTTGAAAATACATAATGTTGGTTTTATAACTTTAAAAAGTCATTACTTACATTTAAATGTAAACTTGTAAACTTGTAAACTTCAGGTAGAGGGATACACCCTTAAAAGAACAATTTTGGACACCACTAAAGCTCCAAATGCCCCTACAATTGGAGGAGTAGTGCAACCTTTAAAGGTAGAAAAAAAAAAAAGCCATTTGGTCCTGGTTCTTATGGACCGAAACTCAGGCAAAACTTTACCTCAAAGTTAGAAAAATACTCTTTATTTATGTTTTTTTAAGGTCATTACACCATTCATTTATAAAATATAGCTAATAAATATATATAACAAATTTAACTTTCACTTTTGACAGAAGCACATAAGTTCCTATCATTGTAGATGAGATTTACTGTGAGTGCTTCCATGTAGCGATGAGGCTAAAAACTTCAGCTCCTCCTAAACACAGCGGGAGCGTCTGGTTTATGAATACATTTTTGGACAAGCGAGGAGCAGCAAATTTGATGCACTCGGAAAGAAATGAATCCGATGCAAATTTGATTTGAGAATCGCGTTCGGTATGAATGCAGCTTCAGGGGAATCCATCAGCTTACTGTTGCTGCTAAAAACTTTCCTCTCACTGACAAGTTTCCTGGTCACAGTTTACATGAGTAAAATAAAAATATAACAACAAGTGAAAAGGTTTCCAGCATTCCCTGACAGTTTCTGTAAATCAAATCACGGAGACGTTAATGATTCTTTAAGAGGCTTAAGGGTTTGATGTGTTTTCCTTGAGTAATGAAGAAAGGAGGAGTCAGTGAGTAGATATTGAACTTTTCATCACACAGCTACAGCCTAAGCTCCACTGCCTGCTATATAACTAACACTCCGACTTGAGGATGGAAGAAATATTTCAGCTAAAGCCCAATTATAACAGGATAGAAGATGAATATGGTGAATTACCAGGTTGCCCTAAAACTCAGCAGTTTGGCGAGGGTTGTTTTTCTCCCACTGCGGCTCCCCATAACATAAAGCATTTTTCACAGAGCTGCATGTACATGCTTTAGATGCTGTGCCTCTCCATAGCGCGGCGTTTTCCCAGGCTGTCAGGGACTATTGCGGCTTCATTACAAGCCTTGCTCGTTTGCGAGAGGGAACGTGTGTGACTGAGTGTGCATCTGTCTTTGGAAAAAGGTGATTACCAGACTGTTATCAACAGAATGCTTCAGTGAATCCATTTCCTAGACAAACCAGAGGTTCAGACACAATTATCACAAGAGGAGTGCATAACAACATTTAAATATGAATCACATCTGAGATAGGAAGAGTCCCTAAAGCTTGTTCTGCTGACTGCTCACAGACAGCCTCCTAAAAACAGAGTTAACACATTTGTATTTTCTATGCATATTAATAGCAAACGGCACTTATTTGTGCTCGTTTATGCACACAGCTTCAACCGTGAGAAACTTTAAAGCCTCGGAGGGCGCTCAGTGAAGTGCCTGGATGGCTAAAATCCGTAATTTTTGTTGATAATTGAAAAGAAGAGCCCCCCCTTTTGTCGCTGCGCCCTTGGGTATGCTGAACACTGTATCACAATGACGGAGGTAAGGATGGGACGCTGAAGCACAATTACCTTGATATGTGGTTCAATTAACGTCTAAACAAGAACTAACAGAGCTCGGCTGGAACATGAATCTCAGGAGGGAGGCTTGAATTCCGAGACGGCTATATTTCATTAGGTGCAAGACTGCAACAAAGTGAAACTTAGACATTTTAGACCCACATGTTTGCAGGCATTGTCTAACTATGTGTAATTACAGTCAGCAAATGCAAAAAAGTGGACACAAAAACCATAACTATATCAGTGCAGAGACCCAACTATGTGCTAAAATCTACAAAAACTACCTTTAAATTGGTAGATTTTATTTGATTGGCCCACCTCATGCAACAACTTCTCAAACCTCAAGAAAGTTGTTCATCATCTAGCACAATCTGTGGACAGTAAAATATTTGTTGTCCCTCCTAAACAGATAAAAACCATAGTAAAGTTGAGTGCTTTGACTTTAAGTCATTTGTCAAAACGTTGCCATGCATGAGGTTTATAGCCAACCCTCATGTGTACAGTGAGCATGAGGCTGAAGCATTTTAAATAAATGGAAATGTCTTTGCAATAGGTTGCCAATGAGTAAATGCTCTTCTTGCCTCATTTGCCAATGTAACTTTAGAAATTGGGCATCTGCCAGGTCAGTGCAGAGTGCCTGGGAGCTGTCGAAAAGAATCTGTGAATGAATAAGGCCTTTCAAAGTTTTAGGTGGTAATCTTGATTAGCCTAAATTTAAAGTGCAATTCAAGTAAAGCAAATGTGCTTAAAAAATATAAATATGTTTCTGTACCGGATATTTTGGGAGATCAAGGACAGAAGTTTTAGTCAATAGATGTAACATTGTATAAAAAGGTTTCTATAGCACATTCAGTTGTTGGCATTTCTGCTTTAATCACAGAAACGCACTCCCTTAAATGCCAGATTTGCAAAACTTTCTCTTCTGAAGTTACAGAGGACCAATGACAGGATAAAGCTCTGGATCCTTTTTAAAGGAGACACAGCAAACCTGTGATGGGTCAATAATGAGCTCAGAGAATCTGTTTTTTCCATATTTCCTGACACTTGAATCCTTGAAAAATC
Organism: Oryzias melastigma; assembly: GCF_002922805.2. Taxonomy (NCBI): domain Eukaryota; kingdom Metazoa; phylum Chordata; class Actinopteri; order Beloniformes; family Adrianichthyidae; genus Oryzias; species Oryzias melastigma. The sequence goes on along the minus strand of NC_050518.1, from coordinate 10,609,625 downwards.
TAAGAGCGTATTTTTTCTTTTTCCCCGAGTCCCCCATCAACTGACATACAGCACAGACTAGGATTAATAATTTGACTCTTAATTGAAAGGACTAAAAAAAATGTTAAATAGGAGTAGAACAGTAACAAAAATGAAAACGAACATAACCTCCTCAGGAGGTCGTCTTTAATGACATTGATTAAAATAATAAGCTGGAAAATCATTCAACAACTGGGAGCATTTCAACTGGAACAGATGCAATGAAATGTTTTCTGTCTTACGTAACTTTTGCTAAAGATAAGCATCTGTGGAATTCATGTTAGGACAAAATGAAAGGCTGAGGAGCAACACTCATTGGCTGTTATTTTTGACCTTGAGCTTTAAAAACATGTCACATTAGTGGAAGTGACTCAAAAACATTCATGAGAAGAATTACCCATGAACATAGAAGAATGCTGCATCCACAGGCACAAGGAAAGACTGGATTTAAGATGTTTTTCAGAAGCGTGACAGAATACATTAAAATGAACTGTGCGAGTATCAAACTATCTCTAAATCAGATTATCAAAATAATTTGTCTGGAAGTTCTCCAGCTAATGTGAGAGTCAGTGTAAAGTCTGGCTGGTGTTTCCAATCTTTTTTTTTTCCCTTACGATTCAGTTTTAATTTATATACATTATTAGGAATGGGCGATATATTGTGCCAATTGGACAATATTTGCATGATTTAAGTTTCAGAATCAATCCAATATTAAAAAAATCCACAGATATTGTTCTGACTGTTTTCAGATACACTTTATTTTTTTTTAAATGTGTACTTGTTCTTAATAGATCCCTGGTACTGAGAAGCCTATATGATTTACGGTTGTTTCTAACAGTCAGTAAATGGTTTAAATGTTTTTTCAATTTTAAAACTATAAAGCGATACTTGCTCCTACACTGTAAATTTCCACATTTTAGTTGTTCTAATGTTTTATTGCATTTCAACTGAACAAGCTCTTGGTCATGTTGTTCATATAAATTAAAGAATTAAGTTAAACACATCTCAACTAAACAAAAATTCCCAAAATGAAATGATGTGTTCAGTTGATTTAACAGTTTGAGTTCAATTGTCTTTCGGCCCTTCCGACATGTAACCACTAGGTGGCGGTAAGAGTGCAAGTGTTCGCTTTTTTCTCAGAAGTAGAAGAAGAAGCTACAGTTGGGGGTTGCAGAGAGCAGATGGAGTTTGAACTTCACGGCTTTTTCAAATTTACGTTGATGGGTCGTTATTTTGCTGAGGAGGTGGCACTTTTTTGAACAAAATAAAGGATATTTTGGACAAAGAGAAGACAAACCACCACATCTTGATAAGTTTTGATGTTTTGTTTTCTTGTCGAATTAAAAAAAATGTAGCAACCTAACACCACTCTATCGAATTAGAGAAGAAAAATAAGAAATGTTTGAGAATTCTGATAAAACTTTAATTTTAACTTTGGATTATCTGTCAAACGAACACATGAGGGCTCACTGAGCTTCACTCATGGGACGCGTTTGTGCCTGGATCCTCCATCTTGTTTTGAGCGGGAAGCACACTTTAGTCTTTTCCCCTTTAGTGGATTTTGTTGTAGGATAAATGCTGATACTTGTGTTTTGAATGCATCATGCAAGTAAACGGCGCCAATTATGGTGTTGAATCCCTTATTGTATGTCAAAAAGTGCAATTGATTGTACAATAGAAAAGTTGTGGATTTCTAATAAAGAAACAAAAAGGAAATCTAAAATTTGTGTCATTGTACACTTTAAAATCAGTATCTTCAAACATCAGCTATAGGCCATATTTACAATTACCACAGTGTTTCATTAAAATGTGAACACCAAACACCTTTTTTTGGGCTTTAATGTCTAAGTAGCTTTTTTTTTATTATTATTATGATTGGTCAGTACATCATCAAAGCTGCAAGCAACACAAGTCTCCTCTTTAATTGGCTAACAGCTCTGACTTAATGATCCTGAACAATAATAAAATTAGCACCAAGTCAATAATGTTTCTGTACATTTAGAGTAGAGAACAAAGTAAATTAATAACGAAGAACCTAATACAGACAGCTTTTGTAACATAATTGTTTTTAAGTGTTATGTCACAAAATGGTCATTTAGAAACAAATACGAATCCTATCATTTACATTTTTGGTGCACAAATGTTACTTAAATATATTTTTAGCAAGTATACTTAAAAAAGGATTTGTCATTTCTATAAAGACTCCAAACAAAACAAAACAAAAAAAGATCTCCAATAACTTTAGCAGACCATTTCCCAAATAATCAAGAGGGATAAAAAAGCTGCTTTCAGACTTATAGCAGCTGGTCTCCAAGGTTCTTAATTTTTTGTGCTGCTGATGCAACACAGTTGTAAACACTCTCACTTTCCCAAGTGGCAGTATATGCTGCTGGAACAAAAATTAAAAAAACGAACTTGCCGTAAAAGCACTTTTTTTTCAAGTTATCACATTTTAATTACATCTTTTTTGGATTTGTTTGCATGCCTTTAGGGGGAAAAATGATCCACACGCAGAACTTGGCCAACAATTTAAGCCAGCGTTCCTGTTTGTGTGCATTCACTTTTATTCTACATCAAGTCAAAGCAAAACCTTGCTATTCTGATATTCTATTCCAAAACTGTGCAACCCAAATCATGCAATTCATTAAATGACCACTTGAGGCAGGTTCCAAAAAAAAAATAAATAAAAAAAAAAATAAGTTTACCATTTTTCACATAAAAAACAAACTTATTAACAGCATCTATTCTATAGTTTGGGTTTTATTTTTCTATTAAAGACAACTTTGTGTATATGTGTGTGTAAAATGGTGGTGGTGATTTACTATTTTGATTTAAATGGAGCTCCTACTACGGGTCTGGTGTTTTGATTGCCAGATGGGTGTGCTTAACTGACCTGTTTTTGTCTTTGTCCCGCCCACTCACCTAATTATTATTTAAGTTGTTGAGGTGGACAGAGTAAAACTCATGTGTCCATCCCATATAAGGCTACATTTTTAGGTGACACCACAATAACACACCGCCAGTAAGCTCTAGCCTATTTTCTTCTTTTATGTGTGTCACTTAACAAGTTCCCTTCAGTCCTTCCATGGCCTTCCTGGGCCGTATCCTTGATGGCACTGATATTCAGAGATAAAAAACCGCCACGGTGTGTGGCGAGGTAGACATGGCGCTGAAAGTAATGAGAGAGAAAGGTCAGCTTTTTGGAGTTCAGGGGCCACCCTTTGCTTTACAAAAACCCCACCGTCATAAAAGCAAGGTGACTGACTGTTCGGTCTGGGTGCATATCTCACCAAAGGATCAAAGAGAAGACGGGACAGAACCAGATGATGAAAAATACATTTAAAAGGAAGGGTATATGGAGGCAGACTGTTGTGACAGAGAAACAAAATGAGATTGCAGTGTGACCACAGCTTAGAGAAATGCCAAATCAGACAGTGAGAGGGATAGGAGATAAACCGATGGAAATCGAACGAGAACCCTAGAGGACGTTTCTGGACGTCAGGTTTACTCTGTTTCCAATTCAGGTCATAGTGATTGCATTTGTTTGGCTTGTACGGCCCACCCTGCTGCCATGGAGCCTGAACATGTGGCTTGTGTGCCTGTGACACAAGGTGAGTGCAGATCTTTTTTTTTGTATGCCTTTGGATTTATTTGCACATGAATGCTCGTATGTTTGTCCGCCTTTGCCTACAACCTCCTTATACAGACGTAGCTACTGTCAATACGTGTTGCAATATTTAATTCTTGCTTTGTGAGCGTCTGCGGCAGAGTTATATAAAACTCAATGGTGATGCAATTATTTTTCCTGTTTTCTTCCTGCCTCAGCTTTCTACTGTAAACCCAATGCCAGATTTTTACAGCCTAATTCAATAGAAGCACATCGATGGAAAGCCAAATGTGCCAACAAAGTCAATATAAGAAACCCACTCAGAGGCCCTGGTGGTGCAGGAGGTCCAGAATGATTGACTTAAGTATTGAACTACTGAACTTTTTCCCAAAGGGCGAAAGAAATTAATTAAGCCCTGGCCAACTGTTTGTGCCCTCACTCCCATGCGACAAGCAAGCAAAGTCATTTTTTTCCATCCTGCGCATAAAATAGCTTCAAGACTTCCTCAGAATAATGATTTAACATCTATCCAGTAAACCATTAAAAACCTCACATCCCATAGGGCCCTAAGATGCATCTTATTTTCTGACTTGTTGACAAAGTTAAATATGTCCTTTGTTATTCTTCAATAATTTGTAGAGGTTAAACTGGAGGACTCACTCATCTTTGTCCTTCTTTTTCAACACTAAAGCCAGCACATGTCCTTTGATGCTGCCCGTTGTCATGGGAACCTCACAAATCTTACGATGCCGTGCAGCATGCAGAGTACCGGTTAAGAGGGTTGCATTAACAGCAGCAGCGGGTTACATTACAGCGGACTGCATTAGCTATTAGCAGAAGCACAACACATTTGTGGCAGCGGAGCTGCGCGTCATTATTTAGTGTCAACTGGTCTGACATAAACATTCAACTAACTTGAATGGAGTGTCATTCATAACTCAAGTTTTAAAGAGGCTTCAAAAACGAATTCCTGGCTGAATAACTAAAACAGTTTGACAGAATATAGAGAACAGGATCAGTGCGACCACTAAGAGTTGAGATTTCTACTCACAATTTGCTGCCAATCTTGCTTTAAAATCAACGTTTTCTGTTACGTTTCATGTCTGCGGTTGAGGATTATCTCACAGTGTTTTACACTGCTTGATTTATTGACTGAGAACTCAGCCAACATGGCAGCTTTCATCAATGTCCGGAGCAACAGTAGCATCGACTGAACAGATTTAGGACCAGATCAGTCCGTGAAGCTGGGTGGTGACTTATCAGTCACTTTCAACGGATTTATCTGTTGTTTGGCTAATGAAAACAGGAAAATGACTTCCTAAACAATTGTGAAGGATGTGAATTCCCCTATCCCTCCAATTGTAGGGGCATTTGGAGGGAAAGAGGTGTTTGAAATACTTTTCTTAAGGGTAGAGCGAAGGGATTTCAAATTCTGTATCCCTCCGCTGGTAAGGTTAGCTGTGTCGCGCTGTGATGCGGAGAAGTGCATTTCTTCACATGGGTGTGCTCTGAAGCACAGAAGTTTACATTTAATTGTAAGTAATTACTTTTTGTTTTAGCACAACCTTTTTAAAATTATAAAACCAACGTTTTTATATATTCCTGAGTGCTAACAGCTGCACGCTAATGTAGCTGACCGGCGACTATTGATGACATCATCAAATGCGAATTTGAAGACACTGGATATGTCCGAATTCCCACCCTAATCCCCAACTACAAAAAAAAACAAAAACTATATAGTGCCCTGGAATGTAAAAGCAACTCGGACACCACATTCTTTTGTTTTGCTTTTCTTAACGCCGGAAAATTTCTGGGAAATTTCTAGAGCACTCGATTTTGGTATGGTAGATTCGGACAGCACTACAAAATGGTGGATGCACTATATAGTGAGTTGGGAAGGAATTCGGACATAGCCATTATTTTCCCATTTCTCTGTTTGGAGGGCTGAATGTAGGGGTAGTGAGAGGTCGTAGGGGGAGAGGGAAGAATTCGGGTTTAGCCTTATAAAATGTGAACTCTTGCTCTAAAAATGCGATTTCATTTGTTTTTCTAAGACAACTTTTTTTCGAAGTAAGAAAAAACAAAACAAAAAAAAAATCACCCAACAAATACAAAGCTGTTTCTCTTTGAAAGAGTGAATATACTTCATGGTCCTTGTGCACAAGTTTTAAGCTCTGTAGCTGTCAAAGTTAATAGGAAATACAACTTCGGAGCACATGTAGAGAGCCAACTATCTGTACTTTTCCTCTGTACTCATGAGTGATGTGAGCCAGGTTGAGGCTGATGTGTCTTCGTCCAACCACTCTGTCAGCAGACAGTTCTTGTGAGTCAGTCAATGGTTATGGCTGATCAAGCTGAAAAAGCCCATCTGATTCCAGTCACCAGCCCATCAGTCAAAGCCTCTCCAGCAGGAACTCTGAGCCCAAACCAGCACTGACAGCATTAACAACGGTCAGCCTGTCAGTATGTATCAGTACTTGGGAATGAAGGTAGCTGTCTGGATGCCAGTGTGGGTGCAGAAAAGTAGGTTGCAGGAGAAACTAGGGCATCTCTGAGGCTCAGGAGAGGTGTCTCCAACCCAGCCTCCTGTCCTATTTCACTGCCTGGCGAGACTGGCATGCGTGCTTGGAGCGTGCGCGTGTGATTCAACAGAGGGGGCACCATGGGCATTCAAGGGAGAGCTTCAGGCACAGGAGGCAGGGAGATAACAGGCGAGCTTCATGTAGGTTACCTGTGGGAGAGAGGAGGCCCAGTGACATGTCTCTATGCTAGGGTGGAATGGATGCGCAGAAATCCCTCGGGGCACCGACCAAATGTCAGACAGTCTGTGCACACACTGTAAAACTCCTCTGAGCTTTATTAGCGTTTGTCACCTGTGTGTGTGTGTATGGGTGTGTGCATTTACTTATAAATGTGTATGCTCCTGTTGGGCAGATGACTCAACACAACCAAAAAAAAGTGTGTAAAAAAGTTAGGAGGGCAGTGTGAATGTGGGTTTTTTGGTTTGTTTGGTTGTGTGGGTGAAGAGAAGCATTGACTGTCACTATAAATACATGCAAGTGTAATTTCACATGCACAATAGAGTCAATACTACAGTTCCACGGTTGCCTGAGTGCACACTCACTCAAGCATACATGCAAATGTACTAACCCAAAATTAACATTTTCCTGATATGTGTTATTTTTCTGCTACTATTAACTTTCAACCTGGTTTTCAAATGCATCATTAATTCCACTAGTTTCAAACTGGAATTCTGACCCTTAAATGTTGTGCACAAATGCATCCCTTTTTTTTTCCTTACAGGAATCCAACATTGTAACTCTATCCTCAACAATGGGCCCCTCCTACTGAATCACAGGGAAGATGTAGGTTAAGGGTGATCTGTCCTCGATGACTTGATCTTTGGGTGTGCATGTCATCATGTTGGCTGGCTGTTCATGTAGTATTAGGTTGCAAGGTTAGGTTAGGTTTAAATGAGTGGTCATGCGATCCTGAAATGTAATGAGAACTGGTTTGATGTTACAAGAACTTTTGACAGAAGTCACAGTTGGTATAAACCAGGGGTCACCAACGCGGTGCCCGCGGGCGCCAGATTGCCCCCAAGGACCACACAAGGTGCCCGTAGGTCTCTTGTAATAATAGCACAACTCACCTGTGACCTGCGTTTAAAATTACATTTTATCCTGTTGCTACTTTTTGTATTTTTTTTTATTACACTTGCATTTGCATAGATTTAAAGAGTAAAACTCCATTCAGGCATCTCTGGGCATTCCTCTAAAAACCTTCTCTCTGAGCATCAGCCCCTCCCAAAGGAAAGTGGGGAACAGCCCCTTCTAGTCTGCACAGCTAACACCGCCACATGACTAACACAAACACCTATTTACTCTGCGGAGCTAGTGGGGATCGGTAAAACATATTTTATAAACACAATATGTGCATCAATCTTTGCAAAAGTTTGGATGTTGTTTGTTTTCGTGGGTAAAACTCAGACAAGCTGCAAGGTCGGCTCTACGTTGATGTCATGAAATGAGTGGCACCCACAAGGAGCGAGAGGCGGAGCCTAAGAGATCGAGGCATCTTATTTTGTTGAACCTTTATTTATCCATGCAGGTCGATTGAGAACAATTTCTCATTTACAACGACAACCTGAGTTCGCACTGACAATACTAAAACAGCACAACATTGTATTAAGCTACACACATATAAACCATGACATCTTCTCACATCAATCTTTACAATAAAAGTCAACAGGAGGCACAGAGTTAATGATTATAATAAAAAGACAGAAGGAAACCCATAAAAAACCCCAAAACATCTGCATTTATCAATAACCACATCTGTTAGCAATGTCTTAAAGGCAGCTAATAAGACCAAAGTACACAACTTTCTGCAGCTCATTCCAGTAATAAGGGCCAGAAAAAAGGAATGAGGACTGGCCCAGGATGGTTCAAACCCAGGTACAACCATAGTGAGAAAGTCACTAGAACGCAAACTATGAGTACTATAAGGATGGAACAAAGGTAATATGGAGTTTTATCAATCAGAGTCTTCTAAATAAAATGATACCAATGCAGCGAGAGTGAAGCGACGGCCATTGCTACAATGAGACGTAACTTAATAAACACATTCAGCCATCATTTTGACCTGTGATATTGTCTTCATCATTTTATGATAAAATGTACATACCGTAGCATGGAACTTAAACTTGTCATTTTGATTTATTGAAACATTTACTGGCAGACAAGCCTGATAAAACTCCAAAGATTAATTAACTTATGAAGTAGCTCTAAAAATAAGATTATTCTAATGAATTCATTGGTTTTTCAATGTGTTATGATTGTAATCAGGAAGTTTTTGAAAGGATACTTTCATACAAAGAAACAGAAATTAATGAACTTTTGCTACTTTCCTGTTCTTCTGTTTTATTTTTCCTAGGGTGTTCTAGTTGTCATGAGTGCATTGATTTCTTCAAAAGACTTGCTCAAAACAGTTCATTATATTTTCATTCTTTCTGCCTTTTGTACTTTTCCTAAATTATACCTTATTTTCCTCTATTTCCTTTTTGCCTTTTAACCAGAGTGAGCTGAAGGGAAATATGCTTAAGAAATATCAAGATCGGTTCAAAACTACACAAAAATACATCAAGTGATGTAAGTAATATAATGATAAAAAAACAATAATAATTGTCCAATTATTTTTTTTCCTAATTGATACAAATAAAAGCAAATATGAAATAGACAAAAAACATATTTTGAAGAGTTTGTGTTGCCTTGGTTGTTCCATATGCATTGAAAACTTGAACAGACATAAAGAAATAATATAACAGCCTTTTCATTTATGCATTCTGGTCCTGATAAAGAATGAAAAACAATGCCGATTCTACATTCCCATGGACTGCACATACCTGATCCAGGTAATCAGTAGTAAAATGAGAGCTGGAAAACTGGCAGGATGGTAAAACCTCAAGTGAAAAGCTTGGACATTTTTTGAGAGAATGTTTCCCCCAATTTCCCTTGGTTTTCCCAAATGTTCATGTGGACTACGTGCTCTTTTGCTTGTACGCGGATGTATTTGTGCAAAAAAGTTCCATTCCAACTTCAATAAGTCAAAGTTTAAGTCCAGGAATATCAATGAACATCTTCAAACATCATTGAGGCTCTCAACTGCTTCTTCAAAGCCTCAATCTAAATTTGGCTCAGGTACATGAGGAGAAGCGTAGTCAAGTCTCTAATGCTAGATTCACACTAGGCTCTATGAATTTCAGTGAAAAGGCTTTGTAAATGTATGTATATGTGTGTTTTGGGCTTCTGCTTTAAAAACTCTCGCGTTCAGGTATAGCTACGCACACTTTGAAGACAATTTTTGGCCTCTTCATCATAAATATGTGGCCATTGATCACATGTTGAAAGTTAAACCAGTTTAACTATGACCAATCAGCGACTCAGATTTGGCATGGATGGTGTCCCTCTTTGTTCAGGGACGGGTTAACTGTTTGAAAATTGATCATGGAGGGGAAATTAAGACTAGACTGAAATTAAATGACATGCCCAAGAGTGTATGTAGAATAACAACAAAATGTAGGTAAGAGAAGCCATGTTCAGAAGAGCTATTCACATTGAGGACGCTTTATGTACAAATGAAATAATTAATACTGTTAATAAAGGAATTTATTTTGATTTTTTTGATGTGGCCCACCCTCACTCAAACACAAGAGGCCCCTGGGTAAATTAAGTGTGAAACCCCTGATCTAAAGCCATGTAGAAATCAATGATAATAGATAGAGATTCCTTGTACAAACAAGCATGATTACTCAACCACTTTAGATTAATAAAAAGATCCAGACACAAAATCAATAATAGTTTTTAAAAACAGCCTATTCTGTTTTTTTTTCTTCCTTTTTTAAGATGAACATTGACATAAAGGTTTGTCTCAAAGGATACCTAAACTAGTTTAAACTAAAAAGTTGATTATTTTAGCTATCACATTTCATTCTAATTTGGCTTTATGAATCTGGAAGACCATTTAAGCAAAAAAAAAATGTTATACTCCGTGGTTTAATGTTGAAATGCTTTGATATTTTTATTCTATTTCTACATTTAAATAACTCATTGTTTACACATATACCTTTTTATTTTTTAAATTGTTTTTTTTTCTTGCTACAAGAAAATGTATTAACATTTCATAATAGCATTACAGAGATAATATTGTAGCTCTAGCACCTGTCAAAACAATGTGCAGACCAAGAGCTGAGATCCTGTGATGTTGTGTGGCTCAGAGGTGTCTGACTGGAGCTACTTTTATATTTCATATATTGATTCTGTCTGATTGTGTCTTGACTGATCTGGGAATGTGTGTGCATGTGTGTGAGGGAGAGGGAGCAGTTGGTGGGTGGAGGAGCAGAAAAGAGGGCAGGCTACATGCAGGCACTATTAAATTTTAATTTCAGAAAGGTCAGCTTTTCCTCAAGGTCAGACATAAAAATAATCTTCAAAGGAAGAGGGGCTGAGAAAGAGTGCTGCTCTGATGGACTGCTGAGGATTTAACACACAGGACACAGAGAGAGAGCTATGTATTTTCGCATAGGGAGCAAAGGCCAGCGTGAATGAGACGCCTAGTATCATGCATCCTAAGCCAATTAGTAACCATGGCAATAAATGAGGAAGAAGAAAGAGGGCGGAAATGGTATATTAGAGGGAGTTGTGCGGGTCATGTCCGCTTGCAGAGAATGTAAGCATGTCAGAAACATACATACTCACACTAGCGTGCATTCTGTCATATGTATATCAAAGACACATCACACAGACATCCATCAACAAGGACGAGAGCATATAGGGTAAATCCTCTCTGTTGTACCAGGACGACTGAAAAAAGACTGGAAGATGAGGGAATCCAGGCATCACAAATCATTTCCATCACACATGATTGCTAATGCCACTGAAACTAATCCATCAGACAGCCATTTCTAATGCTGTACATGGCCAATCTATCTAGTTGTGCAACCTCATGTTCCTCTGACGTCCTCGCACACATGTACACACACATGTTTACGGTTTTGCCATTTTTAAATACAATTAAAGATCAGGAAAGACAAAAACGTAAACAGAAAATGCTTTAACACCAAACAAATAGTATAGATGTGAAAGACAATATATGTAGCTTTGCAACCCTCATGTGTGTGTCAGTTATTGATCTAATTATCACCAATTTCCACAGCAAGTTTCAATGGGTTACTTGTTTGGTTTGTTGCTTTCTTGATTGCCTCCTAACAAACCCTGTGTCCACTTAAAAGGGGTTACATAACCTCTGCTGTTCTCTTAAGGGGGAATGAGCAGCCCTCTCCCTTTAAGATGTACTCTGTATTAAACTCTTCCCTTTGGCTGAGATCCCTGCTTGGCCTCAGTTCAAACACACAAGCCAAGAAAGCCAGACAACAGTCCAGCGAGTTCCTGCTCTGTAATTCACCGTACTGGCCACACTACAATTATATGTCTTCCTGACAGAACTTGGCCTTTAAGTATGAATGGATTTAAGAATAAAATAAATCTTTAACTGAGCGTGAGAAGATGCGTTAATTATGGGTAAACATATGCTCTCACACCTGATAACTCTGACGATATAACAGAGCCAGACAGAGACACGTCTGCATTCATCAAACTTTGTTTCAATTATGTTTTGCTTGTGACTGTGCCATATTTTTTCAGGTCAGTGGTAGTCCTTCCAGAGGGATTTAAATCTCTCGACACACCTGCATCTACGTTTTGTGCAGATTGCCGGACAGACGGCGTGTCTAGTCCTTTCTATCTCTTGTTCCGGTCCGCTCTCCTCTCTTTCCATATGGGCTGCTCGACCCTTTTGCTTCCGTCTTTGCACCTGCACAGTCGGCGTGCCAGTCAAAGCCTGGCTTTTGACCAGTCTCTCCTTTCCCCTTGACCAACTTAAAATGGGCACATCCACCTCAGGTCCTGTTCTATACTTTTTTCGTAGGTTTTACACGTCTCCGCCGAGAGGTTGTTCAACCCGAGCAACAGCAAAGCTTGCAAAGGATACAATCCCTGTGTGCAGATCCAAACATGCTCTATGTGTTGTTAAGAATCTTGTACATTTTAGGTGAGAATCACACAAGTGTAACCAAAAAAAGAGTCTTGTATTCTCTGTGGAGGCAAAAACATTCTCTGCAAAACTTTTGCTCGCACCCCTAAACTGATCAACATTAATGTTGGAAGCAAAGAGAAAAACAAAACATGCACGTTTTAATGTTGTGATGCTTGCAGCAAGTCTGTTTTTTTATTTTTAGTGCAGACATATGCAATGTAACAGAAATATAGGTAGATATTTGCAGATTCAAACACACTGTCTATACTGGAGTGTCTCAGGCAGAAATTCCTTCCACTGAGTTGTGTATGTTAAGTTCCATCGTTCTGTCAAAACATTTCAGAGCTGCTGGGGAAGAAATATACAACCTTCAGATTTGACTGCACCAAAAACTACACACTTCTCAAACACACATAGAAAGACACACGCAAGAAACACACTATCGCCCAATTAGAGCAACTTAAATGCAAATCCACACATCGCTACCTCGAACACTATTACTCTTTTTTTGTTCCTCCACATATTCAGTTTTTTTTTTTTATTCCTTTAAAAAAATAACCGTCCAGTCGGACATGAAAAGATGCGCTTCAAACATGTTTTGACCTTCCTAAATGAATTAAATGAATCAATTTAGGTAAGCCAAAGTGATTTATGTAAAAGGAATTATTTCTAAATCTTTTAACCACTGAGTATTCTGATAACTAAGTGCAGTCAACAAAGACCAAAAGATTAATCAAAAGTCCAGCTTTAGTGCACTCCATTATGTAAGCAAAACAGATCCAAGACTGATTTGCTTAAAAAAAATGGGAGAAGCATAACCAGTTAGCCAATCAAATGAAGCACTTACTCTTTCTCAGTTTAGGGGAAGCTGTGACAGGTCAAAACTGATGAAATATGAAAAATGAAGTGCACCTTGATCATCAGCTTCAAAACAAATAATGCAATTCCATGCATATTTTTAATAGTGACTGAGCAAATGCGTGACTGCAACCTATTTTCTAGATGAACCTTTCTTATATGTTAAAGTAAATGAAGCATAATGCCTTCCTGCTCGTTTTATGTATTTAGAGCATATTACTAGGTGTGTGTGTGTTTTCTGTATGCAAAGCAGGACTGTAAGCAGTGTTGTGTGTGTGTGTGTATGCCTGAAGCACAGAAACAGCCTTTGGCCAAACACTCAGATTAAGTTAGCATCCTCGCCAAAAGTTGGGATCAGGAATTTTGTGAACTGCAGATCCAAAGCAATCTCATCCGCATTTTTGTACAGAAAGAAAAATCTCTGAATTTCTTTATGCCTCTGAAAGTAGACTCCAGATAAAAAAAATATAGGAATTATATTTCACAAGCAATCTATTTATCTATGCTCCTCAATGGGACAATTTTATAATATTGTGAGATATGAATAAAAGCATGATAAGCTCTAAATGTAATCAGTTTGCATCTTTTTAGATGCAAGGTCTTTAAAATTAGCCAAAAACAGCATCCAGTACCTCTGCCATGAGCCAAAAAACTTCTCTTTGTCTAAACCCTTAACTTGCATGACACAGTTTGAACTTTTTTTCTGTTACTTATACAGTATACACAAAAGAACAACTGCCAAAAAAGCCTAAAAACTCATGCAGACTCTCACAAGCATATCTGAGCACTCCATTGGCCTAACCACAGGCTGTAGAGATAAATCCGTATTGTTTAGTTCCACACAATTGCATTCAAAATAACCCAGTTCCCTTCGGGTCTCTCGGAGCTAAAAACTGTATCCCAATACACAGCCTTCAAGCCCTTTTCCAACCACTCCTAATTAGCTTAAGTCAACTCACCAAGACGAGCTGTTTTTTTTTTTTTAACAACCACAAAGTCAGAGCATGAGAAAAGCTTCAGCTCCTTAAGCTTCAGGTCAGCTGTTTCGTTTCCTGAATGTGAGGAAGACGAGTGAAGAAGTTCAACATGGAGATGGCAATCATCAGCCATTCCATTTTGCCCTTATCTTGTTGGTACAGCAGGGACTTTGACTTTCACACACAGATAAACCCAATTTGGTGCCTTCGGGATCCAATAAATTCTATCTCATTTAATTCTTTTGGCATCAACCTGTAACCCCTACAGAGCAGTTTGAGGCCACAGCTTGCTTAGGGGTGTGATGGTCAAAGCTTTTTCAGCTGAACCCTTTATAGACTGAGAAGCAACTCCCATGAGACTTTGTACTCAAAGAAGAAAGAGAAGAAACAATGAGTTGGATATTTGGGACTTTAGAGATTTGTGTTTAACCTTCACTCAGATGACTATTAGAATGACTCATTTCTCCTTTCGATGAGCTTATGGTATTAAAAGAGAAAGAATGGGGGGTCGGTAACTGTGAGGCAGTCCCAAAGAATTAAAGTCAAAGAACTAATACATTAACATGCACGAAGATAAAAGAACAGCAGGACGGAAAAATGCTGTGCAGCAAAGCAGAGAGCAATTATACACTGTGAAGGCAGTAAACAACTGAGCAAGAGGGCTAAATTCAGCATATAGGGTGAGTTCATGTGAGCCAGAGCAAGTATTTAAACAGGAGTTGTGACGCCTACGCAGCCCACGCTCCATATCGAACCACAACAGTAGACCACAGAACAGGTCTGGTGGGTCATCAGCAGCAACAGCAGCAGCAGCTGAGAATAGCCTTTTAAGGCTTTACTTACTGCCGGCTTGCTGCTTGGACTCCAAAGCAGCAGGCACCATCTGGCTGCAGAGCAGTATTGTGGTGTTTCATGTGGAGCTCAAGGGGCTGATGGGAGGTGTGTGTAGGGTGTACGTAGGCTTGCGGCAGAGAGAATACAAACAAACAGCGAGAAATTAAGGAGGAGGAAACACAATAACATCAAAAGGATGCAGGATGGTGCAACTGCAGCAGAAAAATGAAGACACTCTGAGCAATGAATGCACAATATTATTCTTTATAACACACTGGTTTTAGGCTATGGAAATGCTACAAAGACACATCTTCATATGCAATAATGAATGCTGAGACAGTTTAGGGCATGTGATTACAAGGTAGGAAATAAAGCATGCAATTGTACCTTGATGAGTGACAGTGACAGGAATACTAAGGTTTCTTCTCACTTTCATGGTGACTACCTGACTGCACCAAGAAGCAAATTTTCTTTAAAACACAACAATACAATTATAATGGGTGAGAATGCTGTAATCAAAAGGCTACTGCAAATATATTTCATTTAGTACTACCTGGTTTAAGTTTCCTGTGATGCCACATGAAAGGCAAATAGTAATATTGCTTTATGATCAGAAATAGAAAGCTACAGTGGACTGGCTCTTAATAATTGTGATTACTTGAAATGTCTTCAGCTGGTTTGAATCTTACCTCACAAGATATTTTATTGTCAATATAAATGACTCATCATCTATGAGGTACAGACTCACATGGGGTGTGCCACAAGGCTCCCTCCTTGGTCTCACATTTTTTAACCTGTACATGTTTCTGCTTGGAGACATCATCATCAGGAGACACGGACAACGTTCATAGTTATGCTGATGACACCGAGTTATATGTGGCTGTGTCTCCTGATGATAGGAGACCCATTGATGGGTTTTTAAGTTATATTTTTGTAGTGTTGTCAATTGATTAAAAAATTAACCAAATTTATCACACATTGGGGTGTGATTAATCACATTGTTTAACAAAGTTAGTTTTATACGACAATAGGCAGCTTTTGTACAAAAAATGGATCAGAAAGAAAAGGTTTCCCTTCAGTTTTAGTCTGAAACGTCTAAATTTATAGTGTTAACTCAGACGTCAAATTTGTGTACACAAAACTTAACAGTAAGATAAGCAGAACTCTAAAGAATTTTATGTCTGCAATTTTACACCAAGAAAACAAAGATTTTGACATACAGCCACAAGAAACAAACATTGTGCTTTTGCATTTTTAATTGTCCAGGTGAATTATCCATTCTGATTGGCAGCTGGGTCTGGATGCGCTCCTAAAAAATATGTTTTTTTTTTTTTTCTATATGTGCAGACTCCTTCAAAAAAGCAAACTTTTGCTTCAGGATCTGGACAAAAGCAAGCGGTAAGAGGTGAACTTTCTCTCTTAACTGATGCTTTATCTAACCTAAGTTTTTGATCAAGACAGCTCAACCAGGACCAAACAGGATTTAATTGTTTGTCCTGAAGCTCAACTCATATCTTGAAACTCTGCATTAAATTCAGAAACCTTGGTGTTACCATTGAGAAACACAGAAACTATGTTATGACTGAATGTTGACATCTTAGAACTATTGCTCTAGTGCGGGGGTCGGCAACCTGCGGCTCCGGAGCCGCATGCGGCTCTTCAAGCACTCCCTTGCGGCTCAGTGGCGCTTTTTCAAAAATGTTTTGATAATAATTTAGATTGTTGGAAGGAAATATATTGTAGCGATTTAGGTGGGAGCAGAGCCACAGAGTACTGGCAGATTAAATCCAGAAATCACTTGTGTCCCATACCTTGAATGATCTCTCGTGATTGGAGTAAGAAGCGCACACGGAGGCCATGGAGACCGCACACGGAGGCCATGGAGACCGGTTGGTGTCAACATGTTGACTACCATTTTTTTAATAGCTCCGAACCACAGAACAGCCGACACTGTGAGGAGAGTCACTCATACACACACCACTCTCACTCATGGTGCCGGTAAAACACTCAAGTCCCAT
>NC_050518.1:10519628-10592142 GCF_002922805.2 Oryzias melastigma | reverse complement strand
TGCACCTGGAGTGAGAATGAGGGAGAGACTGATCAGGACCCCCTCTCGTTATGTCATTGAGGGATGTCAAAATAAAAGCTCAGATGTTTATTATGAGGCTATTCAGCTTTTGTCAGATAGTTTGACACCGCAATGTCTCACCAACTTGTCATGAGGCCAAAAATATAGCTTATATGACACGAGGACACGCAGCAGGAGAAATAATCGTTAATTCGACACATTCTCCATGTGTTACTTTCAGTGTACGACTTTTATAAGCTGTTTCAATTAATGCGGCTCTAGACACATTTGGTTTTTATTGTATTGGTCCAAAGTGGCTCTTTCAACACTTTGGGTTGCCGACCCCTGCTCTAGTGAGACCCTTTCAATGCAGAGGCAGTGATTTAATACCAATACAGACTTTTATAACTTCTAGAATAGAATGTTGTAATGCCCTTCCACCATCCTGGTGTTAAGAACAACAATATTAATCAGCTGTAGTTTATTAAAAACTTGTAAGAACATTATTTAAATTTAGGAATCTTTGGCTACCAGTCATATTTTGGGTCAATTTTAAGATTCTTCTATTAGTTTACAAATGTCTTAATAGAATAGGACCTTCATTTTTATCATAACTGATTTTAGTTTATGACCCTCCCAGAACCCTCAGGTGCAGTTCTGCCTGTTGTCGCAAAGGTCAGAACAAAAACCCCATATTACAGCACTTTAGTCCTTGCCTGTGGAACAGCCTCTCTGAGGATGTGAGGACTTCATCCATTTTGGGTTTTTTAGAAAAAAAAACAAATCTTTTTAGCTCAACTTTTAAGTAGTTTTCACATTTCCTCCTTTTGATTTTATGTACTGTTTAGGCCTCTTCGTTTGTTTTTGCAGAATGTGCATGTATGTATGCTGGTGTTTTTTTTTTGTTTTTTTTAACCGCTTTTTTAACTATAATTTTTGTTTTTAAAGTAATTTATGTAAAGCGTCGAGTTGGCTGGGTGTAGGACTGGCGCGCAGGAAACTTGACTTCCCTTTAAGCAATGAGCCTAATCCGGTATGGGTCCTTTGGCAAGACCCTTCACGCTGCTGCCTAGCTATGTAACTGCCTGTGCCGGGCCCCAGCACCAATAAAATACATGGTTCCAACAGGAAGTGAATCTAGTGTAAAAAAATCTCTGCCAAATCACCTGTGGTGACCCCTGACAGAATGAGCTGAAAGATTGACAACAACATTAAATTATGTAAAGCGCTTGAGGTGCTAAAAAGTGCTCTATAAAGCTGAATTTTATTGTTAAACTGCAATAAAAACAGAGCTGTTACTGTTTTTAAGTCTTTGTAATAAGTCCGCATGATGATATGAGCTGGAAAAAACATTAGTATTTGTTTAATACTGTTTTATTTCAACAATGTTTTAGTTATTTGGCTAAAATGTTGGTTTAAAAACCCCAGTCATTAACTGACGGAGAATGAGCTGCATAAAAACATGCTGAGTGCGCTTAGTTTTCTCTTTTACTTTAGATCACAGATTATAAAGAGACAGAACACAAAAAAAGTTATTGTGTTCACCTATAGAACAATTTGATTTTTCATATTGTAGCTCTTTCAAAAACCTAATAAATTAGAAGATTCTTGACAGCAAATGGTAGTATTCTGGTAACCTGGTACACTAAAGTCACTAAAGAATATTTAAGTTTAGACGATATTTATAATGTACTGGTGAATTGTTTTCCTTTTTTTTCTTTTTGTGCTGTTCTGACACCAAGAAGAGTTGCACTAGAACATCACTTAATTGCTACACTTAAGATAAATTCAATTAAACAATTTAATCAGTATTAAACAACAATAATTAATTGAGTGACAATGATGTGGAATTCCTACGTTTTGCAGTTTATTGGGAGGTAAATTAGTGTACAGAGAGAACTTTCAAAGCTTAAATACTAAGATGATAACCCCCCCCCAAAATAAATAAATAAAGAAAAACATGGGAAAAGCTGACAGCAAAGGCGGTGGGGCTGCACGAAACACTGTAAATCAATAAAAAATAAAGCTGATACTGATATAAATCAGGTAATTTTTCCATTCTTGTAAACACCTCTTTAAGATCCATTTATCTTCTTCGTTATCATCAGCCCACATCTGACATGATGTGCTTGCACTGGAAAAAAAGATTTAAAGCACAATTTGTCGTACCTGATGTGACACAGAAAAGATAAAATGCCGTGAATTATTCATCCAAGCTCTGCATCCCCCCAGTGAGACAGAGGTTTGGCTCCACATCATAGCTCCAGGCCGTCTTCACTCTGTTCTTAAAGCTAAACTTTTGTGTCTTGCCTCACAGCTATTATCGCAGAACGCAACACTAATGCAGAATTAAACATTCTCAGTTGAATGCATGTGATTGCCAAAGCTCATGAAGAGGCGAAAAATACCTGAGGATGCATTTTAAAAGACGACAATATAAAAGTAAAGTTTAAAAAAGTGTTTTATTCTAACCCACTAAACAGAAATGATGGTGTCAAACGATCAAAGAAGAGTGGATTGGTACTGATGACCCACACCTAAAGTCTTTGGCTCATTAAAGCTTCAGTTTCACTGTCCTCTAAGATAACCTCTTCCTAATGAGAGGAGCCTTCTGGTATCCTGGGTGGAGGAGAAATAAAAATTTCAAGGCAGTTATAAGCTTACAAAAACCCTCGGAGCATAAAACAAACAGTAGAATGCTCAGCTTTATGACTATTTTACATAAATCTAAAATATGATTAAATTAACAAAATGTCTGTTTCTTTCACCTGAAAACATCAGCTTTTTTACTTTGTGTATGCCTTATGCTAACATGAACTTTGAACAAAGATCTGGTAATTTGAAGAACAAAGTCACTGTGATTTGTTTATGACCTTAACTGTATTTAAAAAAAAACAACATGAATCTCTGAATCAAAAATGTTTGATCATTGCCTGCTCCCTTCTGGACCGCAGCAGCCCTCCAGCCTTCTTTCACTTGAAAAGGATTGCAACTGACTAGAAGACTCTAAAACAAAAACTTGCCACATGAATAAAGTCAGTAAGGATCTATGGGGCACACACACAGCAATTCTTTGTTGTTTAAGATTTGGATCAGAAATCAGCACAATATACAAGACTGGATGGACAAGACAGAAGTTTTTTATTATTTACAAAAGTCTGAGGGCCATTTGTCATCTAGCAGAAAGAAAACACCAATCTAGTCCATGTCTGCAACAAACTACAAAGGAAAAAAGGAAGAAGTGACACAGGTAATGCCCGGAGAAGTCAGGACAATGCTCCGACATCCTGCAGGGAGAAAGATAACAGGTGCAGCTCTGGGATTTCAGTGAAGACCTTTTTCTTGAGTTGGGGATGGCAGCATTGAAACTCCTGTGGAGGTGGCTCTGTTCCCAGGAGGTCTGCTGCTTAAAACCATGTTGTGCATGTACACACGAGCAAAGAAGGTTACAGAAAAATGTGACAGTTTGTCTGACATCCTTCAGACAGCTTAGAAATGAGGCACAGGCAACACTGAAGCTGAGCTGTCATCATCTACAACTTCAGATTTCGCTTTGTTACAACTCATTATCACCTGAACACCTGTGTTTGTTTCCCATTGTCTACCACAAGTTCTTTTTCTTTCCAGAGGAACTTTTTTTTCCTAGTGTAAAGTCATGCTTTCATGTTCATGCATGATAACAGAAATGAGCTTGACTGAGAGGCTCTTGGTGACTACAGTGCCCTTTGAAGAAGGAACAAAGAGAATTTTAGCTCATCATGCTATCCAACTATCCCTTTCTCAGTTTTTCCACTTACTTTTTTTCCAAATCCATCATTGATTTTGTTTTAATACCCCCTAATAAATGATAAACCTTATATATTTTTGCTAAAAATGATCTCAAAGCTATGCCACCTTCACTTTGTCCTGTCTGAGTCCTTCTCTACAAAGAGATAGTCTTTTTGAAAAGGCTGGGGGGGTTGATACAAGTACAGTGCAAGGTTAAATATGCTGTCGGCATTACAAATTGGATTGTACGGACGCAAACGAAACCCAGATGCACGGCGAGGAGCTGAACGCTCGCCGAAATAAGAAACAGGTGTGTCGAAAAGCACCAGAACGCAGACACATAATGCTCACACCAGGAGGAGAGCAAACACGCTGACCTCTTCTCAGGGATGTAGAGCGACACCTCTTAGCTGGGAGCTATTTTTAGCCTTTTATGCCTCAGACAGTTAACCTGCAGTGCCCTAACATCTCGCAAAGTGCATGCCCCCGCTGAGACATCTGTAGTGTGAAAACGTAACAGCGCTCATCTGAAGCAACACACAATCATGGTTGGTCTAACTTACACAATTGTTGTTGTTAAACGTGAGGATGAAGACGTGGCAAGAACAGGGAGTGCTGGAGAGTTGGCTCTTTGGGAACACTCACAGGCCACTTTATTAAATACACTTTGGTTGGACCTCCTAACTGCCTTGATCATTCATGGCATAGATTCAACAAGGTTTTGGAAACGTTCCCCAGAGAGTTTGTTCCATATTGCCATGATACCATCACACAGTTGGAGTAGATTTTTCAGCTGCACATCCATGATGCCAATCCCCCGTTCCACCACATCCCAAAGGTGTTCTATTGGGATGAGATCTGGTGACTGTGGAGGTCTTTGGAGTCCAGTGAACTCATAAAGATGGTCACAAAGGGATGGACATGATCAGCAACAATACTCAGGTAATCTGTGTTGTAACCAATGTACAATTGGTACAAAGTGTGCCAAGAAAATATCCCACACCATAACATCAACACCACCACCCTGAACCATTGAAACAAAGGAGGGTGGATCCAGCAGATCGTCAATTTCTGAAATACTCAACCCTGCCTTTCTTCAAAGTCACTTAATTCATCTTTCTTTCTCGTTTTGAGGCACAATTTGAACCGCAGAAGATCGTCTTGTGCTATCTTATGGGGTCAAGATGACCCCACCCTTATTTTGATGTGTGATCCCTCCCATGGCGAAGGTGGACAGGATTTTATGTCTGCCACAGACACCACTCAAGATAAAAAATCCTTAAAAAACAAAGTTCCGCAAGTTGTTTTGTGGAGTCCAGATGACCCCAGTTTTAATGTAAACATGCCCAGGATAGCACAAACTGACCATGTCTACATGCCTAAATGCATTGCTGACATGTGATTGGCTGATTAGAAATGTGCATTATAGAGCAGTTGGGCAGGTGTGCCTAATAAAGTGGCCAGTGAGTGTAGATTCTTGAACGAAGCGTGTGCAATCAACAGCAAAAATAATAATGGTCAGAATTGAAAGAATTTGGCTCAAAAAAAGGCAATTCCTAAACATATTTACTTCTGGTAAAAACAGACTTTACAAAGTTACAGCTGAGAATCAAGGTGTATTATTTCTGTTCTGTGAACATCCTTAAAAATGTCATGAAGACTTCCTCTCTGGCTTTATTGTCATTAGACCAACTGAATGATCTTTTTTTCAAACATAAAGCTGGTTCCATAAAAAACTTGGGTCGACAGATGAAAGATACTGTGGCTTCTATTCAGTTTTCTTACCGCCCTGAGATAGTGAGAGATCACGCTGTCTTCTATCTGATGTAGAGATCTCACTTTTACCTGCTTGGTAATGTTTTCTGTGTTTCCAGTACCTTTAGTACCATCAAGCTTCTTGTATAGAGTGTGAAGTCACAAAATGATAGGTGTCAGGGTGCCTACCGTCTCCAGGGTTGTAGAGTAGCTGTCTGTCAGTGGATCATTAGATCGTGTCTAATGTCCTGGTTGGTAACACAGCCCACTACAGGGGGAATTTCTGTCTTTGCTTTATGTCCCTCTATGACTCACTTTCCCCCATAAACTCAGTGGCCCAGTGGTAGAGTGTCTACCCTGCCAATGGGAGGGATCTAATCAACAGTAGGGTCGTACCAAAACTAAAAAAAAATGTGTAATTCACCCAATGTCTCCGTACTCGACCCTCAGCAGTAAGGGGTAGGATTGGCGGTTACAGCGCATGGTTCTAACTGCAGCTCACCACTTCAACAGCAAATGGGTCAATGCAGATAACAAATTTCACATATAAAGGTGGAAAACTGATGGGACTTTGACTTGTGTGACCAGCCAAAGTATACTGATGATTGCCCTATTTCAGACAGAATTTACAAAGGAAAGCTTTATAAATACGTTTTACAGCTGTATTTTACATTTTCACAAGTTTCATGTAAAGAAAATTATAACTCATTGACCACTATTGATGCGAACATGCTTTAAACCAAGTTAATTTTGCATCTACATAAAGGAAAAAAAACATAGGTGATGTTTTTTTTTTGATAGATGGAAATAAATTCAGGCATCAGGGGGTTAAGAATGAGGAAAATTAAACAATACGATGACGAGTTTGTGATTTAAGAAACAAAATAATTATTTTTTTCTTTTAAATTGACCTAATAACCTTACCTATGTGTTTATCCAAAGATTTTTAGATGTGCTGAGTTGATGGTCACATGCTTTGATGAAAGGCTGTACATCAAACTGCTGTCAAAGTTTTGTTCAATAATGCATTCATCTCTCCTCTAGAGACCACTGTATCCAGCCCTTTATCTTCCTCTCATCCTGTGTGGCAGGAGGCTGCTCTCTCTTATGGCTGCACAAGCAGCAACTCACAAATGAAACACAACAAAGTCACTTTTTATTTTGCTTTATCACCTGTTTTAGGATTGATCTTAAAATATTCAAGAATAAACAGTAGAGATTAGGATCTTCATTTACACATTTATTTTCTGTTAATATTTCTGACAATACACTGAAAAATATTTATTTTGGATTCTAGAAAATGTATTGTTTTTTAAATTTAAATCAGTTTAAGATATTATATTCATTTGACATAATATAAAATCTTTCTGATCTGTTGGATCAATCTCTAACATGATTTCCTGTCACTTGATTTATCTTTTTGTCTGTTTATTCATCTGTACATCTTCACCACAGTCACAGGTTTTCTCCCTCCATAAATCAGTCTTTATGTGGTTTTTTTTTCGAGCTTTGCTAATTAAAGAGAAGAGCGCAGTGCAGCCTGACCTTGGTTTGTGAAAGCAACTTAAGGAAGATTCTATAAAACAAGTGTGCAAGAAAACAACCATATAATAATCTCTTGTGCAATAATGTGCACAAGAAAACATCGAGTCTGTGTTGTTTGTAAGATATTGAAAGTTTGCAATTAGTTTTTGCACAAAAGTATTAATTTTGTGGAGGCAGAGCAGTAGGAAATTCTTAAAACAGAAATTGATCAGTTTTGAAAAAATAATGTACAATTCTTCTACCATTAATATATTAAAAGGAGGACAAAGAAATAAATGTTTGTGAAAAATCTTCAAAGGTCTCTAACACCAACTACATATGCAGTAAACAGCATTAAATAATATACTTCTTGACTTCAACACTAAATTTAAGAAACGCAACAACTAGTCAGTCCGGATTCACCCACCATGATCACAGTCAAACATCATGAATTCAATTTGTGTTACTTCCTAAAACCTCTGCAAAAAGGAAGCTTCAGCTGCACTGAGATGCATATTCATGAATGGATGTCTTTGCCACTTTTGCAAGCTCTTCTGGAAGGTAATACTAAGATTACAGTCAGTAACAACAGTTCCTGGTGCTGTCTCTCAGGGGGAAAATTTGCAAAATGTCCCAAAACATCATGCTTACGCACCTCTGGTACTTCAAGTGCACGGAGTCTTTGGGGAGCAAGCAATTACCATCCTGTTATGACATTTTACATGAATAAATTAAAATAAAATCCAAGTATTAATAAAATTAAAAGCCTGCAACAGCATGGATGATTGGAAAAAAGTGGGTTCTTTTAGGCAAAACTGGAATACTGACACAAAGCTAACATGGATTTTGAGGCCCACCTTAAAATACTATTGATTAGATAAACATTAAATACAAAACAAGGCAGTTTCAGTTGAATAAAGTATGCAGGAAAAGCAGAAACAGTGTGAGAAAACACAATTTGTTCAAGAACTCAATTAGGATTTCTATGTGGGTTTGAGCCATGGCACTGGAAGCATGCAGACAAACACAAACAAAAGTGGATACTTTTCTTAAATTGGCCTCCTTGAACTTCCATTTTCTCAGTGTCTCACTTTTTGCTCATTCTTTCTTATCAGCATATGCCAGACCATAAAAATAGAAATGTTCCAAAAGGCAACAAATCAATACAGCGCTGAGCTGGAGAAATAGCAGTTACAACGCTTGAAAAACAGGACAATGGGTAATGTCAAACATCTCTAAAACCAATCCTGTTTTTCTTCTCCAATAACATGGGCTTAGGAATATGACACCTTAAGAAAATATGCCTTCAACGTCACAGGAAAAGGACAGTTACTTTAACAAGAGTCACACTTTGCGTAGTTTCAATGCAATTGTGAATTATTTTCTACACTATATAGTGCACACCAAATTCTAAGGCGTACCATCAATTAATGTTCTTTTTTTCAAGCATTAAGGGAGACAAAAGAGTAAGAGATGAGTTTGTCAAGCAGACTTTATGAACCTTTTATAACCTTTGAACTTATTTGTAATATTCTACGTTATCCATGTCAGAAATGTTAGACGCAATAGCATAGTGAATATACCTCTAATAGGGCATTCACACTGGACTTAATGGTGTCTGTGGTCCCATTTGAGCATTAACCCATTATTATTGTCTTGCTGAAAACATAAAAAGCCCATGGAGCTAGAGCAATCGCGCCCACTATGTCGGCGCTTGAGGCCGTCTGCTGTGCAACCAATCACCGGCAGGCCAGCACAGTAAGTTCCTCTGGCCAGGGGCTGGCAGCCGGGTCGGTAACCCCACGCGCTCTGCCTTCACCTGGGCAGTAGAGCTCGCTAGCTTGCTACACTGTAAACTGGGCAGCTTTCTAGCATAGTGGGCTGATCACTGCAGCTCCATGACCACTGTGACAGGCTAGCGAACTGCCTGAGGTGTATCCTGCCTTCACCCAACAGTAACCGGGACAGTCTCCGGCAACCCTGCGGTCCCAGTGGGTTAAGAAATGGATGGAAGTTCTGGGCGAAAATCCTCGCATCAAGAGGCCATTATGAATCTTATTTTCTACCCTTTAATTGAGTCACTGAAAACGTCATGTTCCCAAATCTAAGTCCATGATTTCGCCCAGATCACGCCGCAAGACCTCAGATTGCGTTTATACATTGACTTAACATTGAAACTTGACAACCTTGGAGTGCAAATTGCGCCCGGTGTGAATGTACCCAAACACTCTACCTTGTTTGCAACGAGTAAAAAATGGACTGATACTGCTGAAGCAAACATTTTTGTGACTACACTAACTCCCAAACTTTTTAATAACACATAAAAGAAACACAGTCCAACATTGATACACATTAGCCACGTTAGCATAATTTAGATACCCTCCAACCTTCATTGCGACATTTAAAAAAAAGACTAATACCACTGAAACAAACATAACTGTGACTATGCTAACTCCCAACCTTGGTAGTAACACGCAAAAAAAAAAAAATTGACACCACTACATGTTAGCTGCATTATCACGTTCCTGTGTACCTCTCAAAACTGCTTTAGCATCAAAACAGAGTTGATTAAAAATAAATATTATTTTAACCCTGATATTTGATTAAATTCGCTCACTCAAGACTATTTAGTGCATCTAATGCAATTTAGACACATGCTCACTTCTTTGCTCTTCTAAATGCTTCGTGCAAAAAGTTTCTGCCATTTTTTTTAACTGACAAATCTTTCAAACGCAATGAATTATGGTCCATATTCGTCTATCTAGTGAGCATCGATGCACACTGACTTTCAGGGAAATTTTTAGGGCATTGGATTTTGGAATTGTAGATTTGGACATCCCCATGAAATAATGAACACCCTCTGCAGTGCACTAAAATTGTCGTAAGGAAGTGAGTTTGGACACAGCCTAAGAATTCAAGTTAAATGATCAATTCACATACATTATTTACAACAGCTAAAGCAGTGAGCCAGAGAGTAACTGATGCAAAAAAAGTGAAAAGGATGTTATATTTTAGTGTATATATAGCATAATCCAGCATTCCTAAAGAAGACCGTATGGGATTAGTTACAAACACACTTACTCTTAGCTAAAAAGGAATTCTCTTTTTTCCTCCTCTCACGTCTACCTCTCATATCTTTTGAAAGCCCACAGCTGGCACAGGCTGAAGAAGCATGCTATTGCCAAATAGCTCCCACTAATATAGCAAACAGGCGTGCTCTGGTCACTGACAGCAGTGTGTGAAAACGTCTGAACTCATTTCCGTGCAGGGTCCTAGGAACGCTTTGATTGAATCTGACTGAACATAAAACAGCATTCTTTCAGAGCGACTGTGAGACAGCTGTGCTGATGAGTGTGATGGTTTGAAACACATTTCTGTGCGACTGAGAACATCCCCAAGTGCTTCTGAAAGCCAATAATTAGCCCAGTTTTCAATGAAGCGCCAGTTTGGAACATGGGAATGATAGCACACAAATAACAGAGTGTCTATCCTAAAAGCAAAGTGATAATATAAATGCTTTTTTCCTTCGCTTGAGTGCTAGCAGGGAGGCATGGAGACGTACGGTTCCCTCCAGATTGGGATAATTGCGATATTTGTCAGCAGTTCCATCAGATAACATTTGATTTTGCACGCGTTATTGAGCAATAGAAAGATAATACAGATTTAACTGTAAACAGGAAAACAAAAATGGAAAGAGAACTGGAGCACAAGCGTTTGATTCAAACCTAGATATAAAAAATGTCGGTGCAACAGGTTTGTTCTTGGGGGACACGATCCTTAATGACAGACATGCATATGTACGGAAACGTGCACAAAAATATGTATTCATGCAGCATGTACAGCTCTGCTGATTCTTTTTACAATCCAGCGCATAATGACAGCTTTTCATGTTCAGCCATGTGGACAAGATGGAATACATATATGGCTGGAGAGGTTTATAAATAACAACAGCCATATGTTTGTGCACGCATGTATAAATAGAGACAGTGACCTACACTACAACAAGTCTGTGTCAGTGCTGCTCAACAAAAAACAACCATAGAGTTGAGGTTTACAATATTAATGACACCAGTTTCTCCACGATAGATAACAAACTCTACTGATGGAGGATGAGGTGGAATAGGCTGTAATGTGCTCCAATGAAAATTGTGCTTTTGGTGTTTTTAACATGTTCTTGTAGCATTTTTCTCATGATGGAGGATATATAAAATAATTTAAGGTTAAAACTGCGTTTCAGAGTGTTTCTTTATTCAAATTCAAAGGATCAGGAGGAGACGAAAACCCACAGCTTAAAAAAGGTCACATTTTTCACACATCCACTTGTAGACAAATAGATCCATTATCGTCTTCATTTTGCTCATCTGAGCCGGCATCTGGCTCAGAACTGTACGTCTGGATAGCTCCCATATCCTTGCCATGTTTCTTGCGGCGCTAATGTTAGCTTGGGGTTGTGAGGGGCTATAAGCTAGCGGGAGAGCGTGTAAACAAAGGAAAGATGGGGTATCATTGCAGGGTTACTTCCGCGCCAACAGTCCATAATTCAGAAGCATTTTTTAATATGAACTGCATAAAAAGGTCTTATAAAATAACAAAGGCTTTTTGATTTAGGCTAAAACAGCATAATCATAACTAATAGACCACTGAGAATGATTTTACAACAAATCAAAATATAGTTGAAGTTGGACTAAAATGAAACAAACAAACAAAAAAAAACAAATCACAACACATTTTTTGTATAGATTATCCCAATCATAGATCACTCTATTTTGATATAAATTTTCCAGTAACCTCAAGGAATTTTTTTCTAAACCTCCAAATCAGGGATGTCAAACTTAATCGCACAGGGGGCAAAAATCCAAAACACACCTTAGGTCGCGGGCTGAATAGGATAAACATTTATTGAACACACTAAAACGACATTTTTTAAAACTTTAAAAACATAAATATGAATAAAAACAGGAAGGAATATTATTCCAGAATTAATTAACTTAAACCTTAAATAACTTTCACTATTTTACTCTCCATAAAAATATGTTTTGTCAAAATTTTACAAGTTAGAAAAAGTGCAAAATAACATTTCGCCATTTACAACAATAAAATGAAATTATCTGGGGGGCCGGATCCGCCTAGACTTTGACATATGTGCTCTAAACATTGCTTTTTTGAAAACGAGACAAAGTGTCACCACATTTTTTGAAATAGGTACATATCAATAACTATTAGTTTTGAGATGCAAATGGGTCAAATCTGCTTAACCTATTAAAGCTTGAAATACTTTGCCACAACTTCAGCACACCACGACCAGAGAGGGCTTTAGTAACCACTACATCGTACTGCTATTACATTAGAGTGGAAAACATGTAGCTACAAAACAAAATGATATCTCACTCATTTCAACCATTAGGACGTGTGGTCATGTGAAAAAAAACATGTTTCAATTAAATTATTTTCCATTCGAGTCCATTTGGCTGTAGTGGACCCATGTGAGGTCGTAGTAACCTCTTGAGGGGCAGTAATTAGGGGAAGCTGTGTGCCTTCTGAAGAGAAATGTACAGACAGAGAAAAAATTAAATGAAAATGAAGCATAATGCTGGAAATTTAACAGGAGGATTACATTTTATGCAACGAAACACAAGTGCTAGGCACCAATATACACATAAAAACTCTTGACCTGAGAAGAGATTTTCAAAACTTTTCTCATTTCGATGTTCTTTATGTTCCTGACCCATGTTCCTCTCATTCAGGTTTCAGTTCAGTTTGGCCTTGAGAGATATGAGCATTCTTTTCAAACAAGGTTGTCACATAATGGATGAGTCAATGTTTAATATGGATTACAGCCTCTCTACACGATTGTGCTTTGTAGATAGAGGAGGTTGAGTTTCACAAGGGAAGAAGCCACAGAGCTGGAAATAAACTGCAACAAGGCTCTCAGATGCCACATCTGGCGTTGCCATGGCAGCTGTTACCCAGGAGTGGGCCAGCTGACAATCAAGTCTTAAAACGATATGAGTGAGTGCAAGTTTATGTTTGCGTGTATTCTCTTCTCCCAGGCCAACGGGACAGGACAGAGTTCAATCTGTGCAGATTAAGTGTGTCTGTGTATTGTGGTACTGGCATAAAAGACAGTAAAAGATCAGGATCAATGCGACTTATAAGATTTTCCCTGTTATGAGCGGTCACTGGAGGACAGCATGTCAAAATAAGAGTAAAAAAAGAAAAGAGCAGGGAAAAAAAGACTTTGACAGAAAACTTGTTGTGATAGAGAAAAAAAAAGAATTTGTATGGCCAAAGGAGAAATTTCAAAAAAAGAAAGGAAGGAAACAGAAAGAGACAGCAGGAGAAGCACAGAGCATGGTTTAATTAGACTGGCTATAAATAACCTTGGGCCTGACATTTAAGCATGGAGTCCCAATGAATGACTCTCAGTGGTTTCAGCTATATGTGCCTGATGTTTGAACACATGCCACCAATTTCAATGCCCTTTTCCATCTTCTCTTTCTTGTCCTCTTGCTGAGTTTGCCCTCTCGGCCCTCCCTACATGTTAATTCCCTCGTCTGTCTCTCTCCACCACACACGGACGTAAACCCACATGCTTGTTAGCCGTGTCCCCATATGATCCTTCCTGTGCTTGTGCGTATGTGCCAGGAGAGCGTGAATGTGATGTCTAAAAACAGGTTTATCATTAGCTGTTTGGAGGAGGAATGAACCCACAAACAGACCTGGCACCCGCAATGATGTCAGCCACTTATAGCTCATCCTGACACCCAGCACCAAACTCCCACGGAAAAACATATCTGTCATTTTATGTTGATGCTAGAACACAAACTTCTCAAGAGATTTGGTGACAGGTCTATTACATGCTGTGGTGGCAGGTCCCTTTTGAGTTCACAAGCAAAATAGAAACACCTTCTGTCATTCAGTCTGTTTCCTCTGCTGAGAATCTGCAGATACTTTTTACACAACTTCCACTGTCCTTATCTTCCCTTATAACTTAGTTTAAAACAGCATAATAGTCACTGTTATTAATGCAACTTAAGTTAGAAGTTACACACACATGGTGTTGAATAAGGAGAAATGCTTGAAACAAAAAATAAAAATAAAAAAAAAAACAGGTGGAGAAAAGAGCTTCTTTGACTTCAGAAACTGTTCTTTCATTTTGGCCCTCAAACAAATCTGCCCACAGGTTAGCTTTTTCATCCCCGCTTGATACGCAGTTCTTGAGATGCGTAACTGTTTGGTAAAAAATACAAAACTGAGACAGGTTTTATTGATCTTTTAAACATAAAATATTCAGACCGTAACTCTCTAAACCTTTGATGTGTTTAACATAGAAGGCCATATTTTGAATTATTTTACATATTAATTTCTCTGTTAAAAAACAGAGTTCATATAGTATTACATTTGGCCTGTTAAGCCCCTCCCCACTTTTCCCCTTCCATCCATCTCTGAATGCTTAACCCCTTGACGCCTATTGATGCACATATGCATCAAACCATTTCAGTTAACATCTAAAAGCAAAACATACATTTTTTTTACATTTGTAAATAAATTCATTTAAAGGACCAAGCCAACATTCAGTGCACAGTTTTAGGCCTCAGATAAAACATAAAAAACAAAGGAACTCAATTTAAAGTCTGTATTTGGAGGGTTTTCTAAAAAAAAAAAAAACTAAATTATTCTCTCATTTTGAAATGGTTAAGTAAAAATGAGAAGCATTCAATCATAATTATCAACATTTTCCAGACTATAATAATTTTTTCTCTAGAGGAAACAAATGTTTAACTTAATTATTACAGCAGCTCCCAGAGTAAATGAAGCGCAACTTCTCTAAACTGTTGGCTGGTTTTGGCAGAACCATTTAAAAAACTATCCTTATATTTTGGCTGTATAAAATGAGCTTGTGATGGATGTAAAAAAAGTGCTTTTCTCACATCTAAATGTGCTTTTCTCATACATTTTTCTAAAATGTTTGTTTTAACAGATAGTGAGGTTTAAGCCAGACAGCAGTATGAACAAGGGCCGATAGTCCATGCAAACATTAGATATGGTTTCATGAATGCATCAACAAAAAGGCTTGAAATATCATTGTTTGCATTTCTGACTTGTGTTTTATTCAGTCATCAGGGTCAAATAATAATCATCCAATACTTTGTGATATTGTTGTCAGTAAAGCCTACATTTATTCACCCTGGACGCCACTGTAGTCCCATTCAATACTGCCAGCAGTCTTGATGAACACAAAGCAAACATACAGGTTTACACAAAGGAAGACGAATGTGTGTTCTGTGTTTAGACCTAGTGGCTTAGAATTCTCATTACACCAAGAAGCCAAACAACACTTGACTGATGTTCACCACAGTCCTCCTTCAGAGTCTGAGTTCATGTAGAAACTCTATGAACAGCTTTTGTGATAATATGTCAAAAGCAAATCCAGTTACAGGTATGTGCAGTTCTCAAAATGAACAAAAAAAGTATTAAAATAACAAACACAACTGTCATCAGGCAAATTTCACTAGATGAATGAACAGTATTAAGAACAATTTAAAAAGTTGGATTTGACATGTAAAAGTTAAAGTACCCGACTGAAATTCAATTTATATTTTTGTCTAAGGAACTTTCACATTAAATTCTTTTTTTTTTTAAATAAAAAACCCTGCAGGCCTGTTAGCCAGGTCAGATCACTTTCTGCGCAAGCTAATGTAGGCACTGAGTCAGTGGAGCATGATGGAGGCACTCAGAAGCACACATGCAGAGTGTTTTATGGAAAAAATATCCAGTAAATACTGCGACAAAAGTGAGAAATTCAAACAAAATCTCTCTATATGAGAAAGAAACAGTCCTTTACCTGTATGTACTTGTATACTTTACAATACCAGTTTGGCTTTATAAATAAATACCTATTTCGGATTAAATGACCCAATTTATAACCATTCAACAAGACAGTCTCCTAACTTACTTCTGTACAACATTTCCCATCAAATATCATGGAATATTCAAGCTACTTTTCATCGTCAATCTACAAAATCAAAACTACCCAGACAGAAAAGTGTTTTTCTTTTACATACATTTATAAAAAATGTGTTCATCTTTAGAGTCCAAAATCTTTTTATAAAAATCCCCAAGTGGAACGGCTGAAGGTAAACAAAGACACTAGTCTGTGCTGCATCAGGCTACCTTTCTCCCAGACAAAGAGGATCAGTTATATATGAGAATATATGCAGGCTAAAACACATAAGCTTCCCTGCTTTTACTTGACTAAATTGTGGGACGGCAATCTCTCGCAATCTATTAAAAGAAAGTGTTACACAACACGTGAATGGATCTTTGCGTGCATCATCTGATCTTAGCATGTCAGCCTGTTGTGAATGTCTTTAGCGGTCTCATCTGCCAGTATTTAAAGTGTATGCAAACACTGAAGAGAAATGCGATCCCGCAGAGACGTGTGTGACAGTTGAATGGCCACCGCGGACCTCCATTTCCCATAGATAATAAATCAAACACGAGTATACTTTTGACAGTTAAAATACAGAAGTTTAATAGAAACCAGACTTTGGGGGTTTAGTCTTTCAAGTTAAGCTGGAAATTGAATATTAAATAAAAGTTTATATAAACATAAGCCCAGAAAATTGCCGCTGACAGACAGCGACTGTTGTGCTGGCAAAGGGCTTGACAGAAAAACTCCAGTTCTTTTTGAATGGGACCAAAAGTTTTTCCACATCAATTCACTTTTGACAGCAGCTGTTTTCCTCACAAGATGAACTAAAGCAAAGAAGAAATAGAGTTTAATTGGGGTCATTGCATTACAAAAGACATGCCTTTGAGGCGACAGGAAACGCAGAGACACAGGTAAAGTTTTTAAACACACCTTTGAGAGAAATTAGGGATGCACCAAACAAGCCCTTTATGTTATTCCCAGAAAGCTAATGATGAGTTGTTTTTCTTTAGCAGACAGGAAGAGCAGCGTGGCATGTATCCCATCAGCCAGCAAAAGTGCAGCCTGAACATCACCTGCTGTTCCACTTTGGTGAGTATCATAGATTACAAAGGTGTTATGTATAGCTTTCGACCACCCTGTCAGCACTCACCAGCATTTTCCTGAAAATTGAGGTGAGGGTTCACTGGTTGACTTGTACCCATCATAGAAAGCATCAATGCAGGGATCTTTGCGGAGACTTGTCACAATGACAATACTGAATGTAGATTACCCCCAGCTGTTAGGCTAATGTGGGTTAAACTGTTACAAATACTTACCAATTAGAGAGACTGTGCCGTGCTATTCTCTTCTAAATAAATAATGATCAAGCTGCCATTTTCTTTTTTTTAATTTTCTAAGTGAAATACGTAGTGTGTGTAAGGGGATAAACAAATTATTATACAAAACTAAACTAAAAAAACGATATTTAAATTGACAAAACTCTTGCTCACAAGAGGAGCTGCAGATCTCCGGCAGTTTGCCAAGGAATGCAGACGCCAATTAACTGGTGAAGTTTGTAGGCATGAACCATTGAAGGATTCCCTTTGAGTGTGGATGTCATAATTTAAGCTGAAGCAAAGTGTTTACTCCCTTATAACTGCATGGATTTATATTGTAAAGACTAGAAACAAAAATAAACCATTACAGATCCAAGTAGCTGGAAGAAGAGAGACTTCTGTACTTCTGGCTTGAAAGAAGTTCTTGCTTATTTTCAAACGCTGTTTTTTGGCAGAATCTGAATTCTTCCTCTACCCCTACGGCTCCCCCCTACCCCTTCAATCGAAGGGGCATTAGAAGCTTAAGTGGCGTCCAAAATTGTTTTTTTTCTTTTTAAGGGAAAGGAGTAGGAACTTTGGACTGTGTATCCCTCCGCTGGGAGGGTGATCTGCACCGCACTGTGCCGCGGAGGAGAAACATATTTCTTCTTCTGGGTGTTAGTATGAATGTAAGTAATGACTGTTTAAAGTTATAAAACTGATGTTCTTATTTATTTTCAGAGTGCTGGAAACTACACACTAATGCAGATAACCGGCAACTAACAGTATCATTCAGGGTTCATAATGTCCAAATTTAAAGACACTATTTTCCCATAAATTTTCATTTGGAGGCCAAAATGTAAGGTTAGGGGAAGAATTCTGATTTGTCTAATAAATTAACCATGTCAGCTTTAATTGAAATTCAAGTGGAAGGTATAAACTATTTTTTATGTCTGTAGGACATGAACTTGCAGCAATATTGTACATATT
This sequence comes from Oryzias melastigma, assembly GCF_002922805.2. Taxonomy (NCBI): domain Eukaryota; kingdom Metazoa; phylum Chordata; class Actinopteri; order Beloniformes; family Adrianichthyidae; genus Oryzias; species Oryzias melastigma. Next base: position 10,573,875 of record NC_050518.1, on the reverse strand, counting down.
TTATACATATATTATAATCTGGGGTATGGAGTCTTGGGTATGCTCAGATCATTGTTGTCGGGAGGATCTTTTGCATTGATCGGTGCCAGGGCTCTGGAATGTATTCAGATGATTATTAATCATCTGGGTATGCTTTGGATTTTTGGTGCTTGTTGGTCCGGATGATTTTTTTTTTTTGGTGATGATGGTCTGAAGATGCTTAGATCTTTGGTATTGATTAATGTGGATGATTGTTTTCCTGATGATAATCGTCTGAGTATATTTAGATTTTTGATACTAATTAATATAAATAACTTGTCTATGGATGTTTGAAATTTAATTACATCACTGATATTAAGGATCCTTACTAACCTGAATCTATGATTGTAGAGTATAAATATTTTATAATAAGTTCTGAACCATTTGTTGATAATTCATGTAAAGAAAATAGTAAGGTCAAACCAGGGTGGGATTATATAAGTTCGCTTCCTCCCACTCCCTTTCCCACTTCCTATCAACTTGTGATTGATAATGTGAGATGTTATTTTATGTATTATTACCTAATTGCTTGAAATTCATTCATTCATAATGTATGTGTTTTAAATTCAGTCATTTGTTGTTTTATTAAAAAAATAAACGGGGGGGATTGCTTAAAATCTGAAATTGTTTTATTAAAAAATATTTTATTTTTTGCCCAGTCATAATTATACAGTTGTTACAAAATATTTGATCTTCCATAACTCCGACCATTACCTCTCACTCAAGGGAGTGTGTCCAAATGGGACATTTATCAGTTTAAAGTGGCGTCCATGATGCTTCCGGGCTGCTAGCATCTGGGTCTGTTATATTTCGTTCCGCTAACATGACAGTATACTTGTGTGACCTGGTTGTTTCTTTGCATAATCTGTCTTTACCAAATTCTTTGCAAATCTAGTTGGTTCCAAGTCAATCAATCATAGCTGCGTGGAGCAGGTAGAAGGGCCAAATCCTAGGTGCAACACTGAACATTTTCAAGTAACACAGATGCATGCGCAGATGTGTTGCCATGGCACTATCAAGTTCTACTGTAGTCTCATGCTAATGAATCCCACCACAACTCAAGCACTTGTAGTTAAGCCTCATTGCCTCACACTGACAGTACTGCGAGTACTGAAGGACTCCCTTGTGTTGTCCCTTCCAGTCCTTATGCACTTCTTTTACCCCCCCGTCTTCTCCTCATCCTCCGTACATCTCCAGCTCTCTCAGTTACTGTCTGCACAGAAAGGGAACCACACCACATCATTAACCACATCTTGTGGAACAGCCTGCACCCCCAAATGCAGAAAGGATCTTTTATGTGCAGTGGCGTCTGATGGACGGTCTAATTGTCTATTAATGGAGGGAACGCAGCCTCATCGCTCATTAAAAATGAATGGAGACAAGCTCTCTGCACTGATAATTACACATACACACACCTGGGTACAGCCGACCTGGTGTTATACTGACAAGAGTGGGCACTTACAGAGAAAAACACAAGTGAGATGTGGGCAGGCGGCAACAGCCACACAATAACATGAAGTCATCAACACACAGCTGGAGAGCAGTACTATTCAAGAAGAATAAAAGTAAGGCTTGGCCGGTTCGGAGTGACATTCACAGTGGGGCATCGTGAAGAGGTCTATTGTTTTTAAGCAATCAACAGAATTTAAGTTCAAAAAGGTAAAGTAGGTCAAGAGAGCTCCAGAATGTGCATAATTCAATAAATACAAATTGTTAAATCAAAAATATAAACAAAATTCAGATAATAAAAGAATAATTGTGGCATTGTACAATTATGTTTTTATGCAATTAGTTCATAGTGACCTGTAAATAACTAATCAAATTAATCTATTTAATCACAAATATTTTAACCCAATAATTGCTGAATCAAGCCTCATTTTTAGGTATTTTCACTTAAACTTGGGACATTGTAGTGCAGTAAAAGATTAAAATATAATAACTAAAATGTTGCTTGATATTGTTTTTCATTATGACAGACTTCCAGACTTTAACTTTACGCCGCCAAGGGTTTTTTTTTTCCAATGATAAAGAAAATCAAAATATTAGGTCTAGACTGCTCAATTTACCACTTAAAAACACAGTAAGAACACTTCTGAGCAATCCAAAAAATATTGACCACAAACTTCTTATTAATGCCATTATACATATGTTGACTTACTTTATTCCATAGTTTATTACAATGACAAGACAGTAAAAAAGACATGAGTAATTTTATAGTTTCCTTTAACTTATTTAGTGAATTTGATCCTTTTCCTAAAGGAGGAAAGAGCGCGATGGTGGAGCATGGTGTCCTTGAAAATGACATTTTTATTATTTTTTTATTTATCTAACAACGGGATAATCATAATTAAAAGACCACTGGAAAGACTTGTTAAAATAGATCAAAATATTATCAGGAGAAATACAAAAAAGTTGTGGAGAAAGTTTAGAAAAGTTTGTAGTTGTATCTAGGTGTATTTTGCTTGTTGATAGAAATACATTAGCAGAGGCAAAAAAGTCAAAATGGAAGGAGGTAAAATTTACAAAAGGAAATATCTTTGAAGACAAAGCTTTGTCTTGGGGTCTAAAACTGCGACATGTGGGTGAGCCATTAGATCAAATCAGGCAATTAATTAAACATTTTCCCATCTACTGATGAGAAGATGCAGATTCATAAAGCAAAGGTTTCAAATTACAGCAAGACAGCGGGAAGCAGCGAAATCAGGAAAAGAACGCGTGTTCATCACTATGTGGAGCTTCCATACAGCACACAGGAGGAGATGTTCAGCCGTGGAAATGCAACTGTTTGCTTAATTATAGCTAATTTGTGTTTACAAAGGAAAGTGGAAAGTAACCTAAACAGGGAAAAAGAGCCCCAAGGGCCAAAGCCATTAAGTGAAGCAGCCTTTGTTATTGATCGAGCCTGATATTAAAAATGCAGTTGCCATCAAGATCTCCTGTTTAACTATGCTCGCATTAGAAGAGGGGACAGAGTGATAAATTGCCATAAGATGACAGGAGGTGCTAATGCTTGATTCGATCAACATCCCCCCCTCCATATGTGAACAGCCCTGCATACACACAAGCTCTTAAAGCGCTGAGCTGTGACTTCTGAGGAATCACAGTAAAACAGACAATTTGTTCAAAGCTCCAGAAAGAAATAATTGAAACAAAATTACTTCAAAGTCATTTATCATTGTCAATGCACTGGTGACAGGAAAAAAAGAAAAAGGGAGAAGATGTTTTTTTTTGTATTTACAATTATGATTTTATAGTTTGGCTAGAGGGCTCCTGTAATGAGCTAATATTCCTGAAAGTGGAACATTTTATTTGGACAGCTAAATCATTACAAACCCAATACTCATTTCTATAGCTAAATGAAAAACACAAGATCTATAAATATCTAAGAAAATAAAGACGTGTCACAGTGGAAGAGAAATTCTGGGGTTGGAGTGTGTTTGCTCATGGTCTTGAGTGTGATGGGAGTTCACACACAAGTTGAGAAATGTTAGGCTAAATTGTTTGTACTCAACTTTGATTTTAATCATTTAAAAATAAAAAACTTTTTTTTTGTCTGATTCAACAAGTCCTTTAAGACCTGCTCCAATCATCTTTTGTAAAAGCATTCATGATTATGCCATTGTTAGTCAAAATCCGAAATGCCATTTCGTTTTCTAGGACACAATTTCTGCAGAGCGGCAGGTGCTCATTAAAAATCTGCCTCTGAATTGTGGGCTTTTTAATTGATGTAAGAAACAATTAAAGAGAAAAATGCCAGACGAACACCAAAAACACCTTCTACTGGAATGACTTTTATTACTAAATCAGACACTGCTTTCAAACTAGTAAATAAATATGACCTGTCATTTTTTTACTCTTACTTGAGTGATTTTTGCACTTCATTTGACCTCTAATTGATTATCATTTTTAAGTAATCTTACTCTTGCTTTAGTTTTACTTTTGAGTCCTTATTCTGCTGCAATGCTCTAATTTGCACTCGTTACACCAAATGTTATAACTATCATCATTAAAAAGAAACAACACTAATATGTGATGCCATTTGTAAAAAGGTCAGATAATTTATCACAATGTTTGCATTAAACATATTTGACACAATGTATCTCAAACTTGGTCCTTGAGAACTACCACCCTGAATATTTTCCAGCTCTACCAGCACCTCTTGCTGCTGATTACCTGGATCAGGTGTGCTTAATCAATCAGAATGATGAGACACCTGAGTCAGCTAATCAGCAGAAGCCAGTGCAGAGACAACTGAAAACAGCTGAATGGTAGATCGACTGTTTGCAATGCTATTCTTTAATAATGATAAATGCTCACAATTGGATGGTTTAAAAAATTATTGAAAATACTTTCAGATATAATTACAGTTTATATGTATTCAAAGTTGATAATATTTAACAATAGAAACAAAACAAACAATCTCAGTTTACTATTTTTTTTACATTGTAAAAAGCTTAAATAGATAAATAATTATTCCATAAATGTGGAGATCAATCTAACACATAATGCTAAAGTCTCCTAGCTTTATGCTAAGGTATAATGGAATTTCCCATAGGATGGCTGATCCTATGGGAACGTTTGGTTGACCTTAACATACATTACAGACTAAATAAATATCTTTATATACTCACAGGTTTAAAATGTCCAAACTTTTTTAAGGAAATATTGTTTTAAGTAACCATTTGTTGTCTAAACTACTATTTTTGCTAATTCTTTCTACTTCTTCTGGAATAAGGCCTAATCTATGGCGTGATCGACACCTAGTGGCCAAACTGAAACGGCTTCCAGGAGAGGCAGAACAATTGTTGGAGCTTTTCTGTTTGACAATCCATGTAACACTGAATAATATTTACAATCTCATTATAATTTCGCTAATAACTGTTACAATATGTGAACTGCATCACATTGATATGAAAATCATTTAAACACATAAAGATTATTGATGAATTTCTAAACAGACGTGTGAACCATGTAAACTCAAAATTTAATTTAATTGAATTAAAAGCATTGAAAGAATCGTTAAAAAAAAAATCGAATCAAATCAATCCAGGCTCTGGTGAATCGAATAAAATCGATTCTGGAAATTACTCGCAATACCCAGCCCTATGGTCCAACTTATATCTCACAGTGTTTTCATACCAAATGATGAAGACTCGACCTGGATTCTTTCAGTTTCATGCAATGAATCCTCATTATGCTGCAAAGTTGATTATTTTTTGTATGCATGCAAGAAGAAGTTAAGGGACCATGTCCACATAAAAGTTCTAACTTTCAGAATAAATTATAACTAGCCTGTCACCTAAACTAAAGCCAAAAAGAGCTTCCAAAATCCAATAAACTTTCTCCAACAGATGGATTCTACTCATTTCAATAGAAACAATGAAGTCTGGCAGATCCTTCACAATACAATCATCAAAGCCAAGCGGATTTGACTAGAAAATCTGGTACATTGTGATTTCTTTTCAGCACACATGTAGAATAAAACAAACAACACTTATTTCAGTTGACAAGAACTTCCATTTAAACACCTAATACTTACCAAAGCAGATGTGAAAGAAGTACCTTAAACATTAGCATTCAGAGCATTCCTTATCACACATCTTCTTGTATATCTCAATAACTGTATGAGTTCTATGTGAAAAAAGAATTCACTTTGGGAAAAAGGTAATAAAGGACATCATGGGTGCTTTGTGAAAAGATAACACAAATAGCATCAGCACAAAAGAGGATGCAAGTCAAAATGTGAAATAAATAAATAAAAGGATCTGTTGAAAATGACACACTAACGGCACACATTGTGCTCCTCTCACAAAGTGGTTGACAGACATGCCGAGGCACAAAAAGGAGCTTAAAACACAGCACATTAAACTGATGAAAACACTGAGGCCGCAGAGGAATTTATGGTCTGATCTCACAGTAGATGGTGAATGAATGAGTCCAGGAGCGCATGGGCACACATATGCAAAAGGTGCACGACGCTAACATGCATACCCCAGAGCACTGAATAGCAATTGGACAAATGAAAAAGATAAAAATCCCAAATGTGTCAGAGGCATTCTCTGATAGCCCTGTGGCTGCAGGGTTAATTTGTCAGGTTTATGTGTGTGGGTGTGTGCGAACTTTCTGGAGAATATTCGTCAGAGAGATGGCTCCGGCCAGCCGCACCGCTGCGACTTGCAACCACAGGCAACAGATTTTGTATAATTCATCATAATCATTATACCACAGCCCGTGTATAAAGAGAGTGAAGGAGGAAAGAAGGATGCAGCCAAGCCACCACAAGCAGCCCTATTTACCTTATCACAATCTGTTAGCGCTGACAGATTACCCCACATCATTGGATCCAACATTAGTCTGAGGCAGCGTGCACTTCAAGAAGCTTCCTTCCTTCAACAACCCCCCCCTCCTCTCAAAGGCTTCCTGGGGAATCCAAAGATCGATGCTTCTATCAGATAGAGATGTGAAATCATTAAGAACAGGTTTAACTGGAAACATAAGTAATTGCTTATTTAAGATTAAAAGAAGCGCGTCTTCCCAATGAAAAGGTCTTGACTTACTTAGCCTTTTCTCATCCGCTGTAAATGTCATGTCGGCTTCTCTACACAGCACTTTTGTTTTAAAAAAAAAAACAAAAAAAAAACAATACTATTACCAAGAATAAGAGACGTAGATGTCCTTAATAGTAAACACCTACTGGTATATCTGCAACAGAGCTGGCCCATAATTGATATAGAATAGGAGAAACATCACTTTAAAGCCATTTGAAGGATAAAAATCAAATATTTTAAGAATATTGGCAAATATACAAAACATTTTTTTCTTAATATTTTTTAGTTTATGCATTTTTTTCAAAACTTGAATATTTTAGGCGAGCAATGAAAATAATCATCCATGGAGAGAGTTGAGGCATTTTCAAACAATGATTTATTAAAGTTACAGAAAAAAAAAATCAATAAAACCACATAATTTTGGTATTTCAGTTTTTAACACCCAACAATAAGAACAATTTAGAAATATATTATTAAAGCATCTTTTTACCTGGTTAGAAAATCAATTTTTTTTAATCTCCTAACACTTAAATTTATTGCACTTATGATGATGAAGACACAAAAAGAAAGTGGTGGTGGGTAAATATTAAACTTCACAATGTTTTGTGAAATCATTTAACATTAACAATTTTTCTAATATTTTTTTTATATTGATGGTAAAATATATCTTTAATTACACAAGCTTTAGGCTGAAATGATTCAGTAATTCTGCCCTAGTAGCTCTTGAAGGTCTTCATGAGGGAGTGTGAGCGTTTGTGATTGTATGTGTAGCTTTGCAATGGACCTGTCCAGATCAGATTTCAAATCTTTCAAGAACTTACAGTACTTACACAAGAAGGAAAAGACATCAATATCGAGCTTTATTATTGTACATTGTAAATATTTTATGATAAAAGCAAGGATCTGTTGCATGAAAGCTACTACCAACGGTGGTTCTGTGGGATTTTTTGACTTTCCCCAATAGTCCCAACAATATTGATGTTAGATTAGTAGTTGATTTAAAGATTGGTTGAGTGGGCGTGTCTATGGGTGCTCTGATAACCCTTTAACACCAGAGATGTTGTCTAAATAAAACATGCTCTTGGACATACCAAAACTCTTCAACCGTTCACGCGATCAGTGTGAATCAGATGATTCTAACCTAAAAAAGCAGCCTTTTATATCAGCTGTGATATGCAGCACACTACTAAGGTAAAGTGTTGCAAAACTGCTTTCTCCACAACAGAATCAGCTGATTTACGTCAGTTGTGTGAGCCCTTTCTGATGTGTGGTGTTGCATAACAGCGCAAAGCTGCTTTGGTCTGCTTCAAGATCTGCTGTTATTACAGTAGTAAATGGTTGAAGAGTGTCAGGAGTCAGCGCTCTGTCTTCCCCCCTCGGGCCATCTCCAGAGTACTGACCTCACTACATCTCTCAGAACACAGCTCCTGGGTGCTCCTTAGCTGTCTCTCATTTACCAATCACCAACAGGACACTTAAGAAAGGGACAGAGCCTGACTCAGTGCGAAGTATTGTTTGTGTCACCCCACCTGCATTACCGAGCATTTCATTCTGGACCTTTCTTATTTATCTCTGATTGCCTGCTGCCTGCCCTGACCCTCGATTGAACCCTGTCATCTCTAGTCTAGTCTTGGATGATCCTATGCTAGTGACTGACTTCTGCCTGTCTGACCCTGATTTAGCTATGTGGACTTCAAGTTGTGTTTAGTTCCTGTCTGAACTAATAAACACGCTGCATGTGGAACCAGCTGTCTGCCCGTTTGTGACAAAGAGTAACGGTAGTCAAAAGAATGTAAACACTGGAGCTAAAGCTCAAATATCAAAGGGTTAATAGAGTAGACTTTCACTTTTTGGCTTATCCCTTCAGGGATCATCGTGGAGGTTCAGTGATTTGGTGCATGGTTTATGGCAGAGATTTTTATGCTGGATGCCCGTCTGGGCTGGGACTGGCACAGGAAGGGCCTTAAGTTACATAGTTAGGCTATAGCATAAATACTTAATAATGCAGTAGCATGAGGGGTTTTACCAAAGAACTTATGCTAGAGGAAGATCACTGCACTCTCTGGGAACTTAATTTTGACTTCCCGCGTGTCAATTTTGCACCAAACCAACTGAGCTAACCAGCCGCTGAAGTGTTTATAAGTCAGTAAAGAACATTAATATAAGTATTTTCAAAAAAAAAAAAAAAAAAAATCAAATTATCCATATCAATGAGTAAATCAATCAATAAAAACTGGACCTCTGACGTACAGATAAATACATCAAAATCCACACAGCTAAAATGGTAAAAACGATTTAATTATTCTTGTTTTATTTGTATTTTCCTTGATCGCTTTTCCATTCTACCCACAGTCTGTCACCTTTCTCTGAGCGCTTACAACCTTCGACCTCAGAGACAGGCACCTCATTGCGGTTCATTATGTGTCTTAGCGTGAAGCTGGCTCTTTCTATTTTCCTCTCACATGCTCCTGGGGAGATACAATCCACCCCTCTCATGAACTCAGCTGGTAGAAGTCAGTGGTTCAGGCCTCCCAGGACAATGTCAGGTCTGTTATCCATCTGCCACAAAAACGCTTGCCAGAATTAAAAAGAAAAAACAATATCTGATGCAGAGCAATGATGACTGGAATTATTACTGAAACCTGCTGCATATCAGCAGATTAAAATTCAAAAACAGAGAACAATATGAACAAATGTGAAACATAGTAGTGATTTTTATCCACCTAAGGATATTTAGATAAGAGTAAACAATTTTAAAGCTGCTTTAATAATAGGAAACAAAAGACCATGAGTCTTCCATTCCATAGTTGTTCCGAGGGACTAAAACAAACACTAATTTGTTGCTTAAAGATGATTTTACTTTGCTTAGAGTTTATTAGATGCATCTTCATTAAAGGGACAGTGTGTGAGTTCTATTTAAATGTGTGGTTTTCAGCCATGTGTAAAAGGCTGCTCTTTGCCAAGCCACCCAGTGTGTGGGTGCAGGCATCTAATCTGGGATCAAGCAGCTTTGGACACCTAACTGTTTTCCACTGACAAGAGAATGGAAAATGAGGCTGAGATTCCATCTCTTCATTTGCTCTCTGCCTTATTCCTTGTAACATTTGAAAGCTTTTTAGCTGCATTTTTCATCTTTTAGATGACCCACAGGCCTTTCCAAAAGACTTGGTTCGAGCTTGGCACAGCACCAGGTTTTACATTTTGTATAGTTCTGGCTCTCAGCCCTGGGGCTTAAACAGACCACAACTTGTTGCTGGGCTAGAGAGTGAAGAACCACTGAACATGGTTTCCGTACATGCCTGGGGGCAGGTTTACCTAACCAGAGGAAGAGGGAGTAAACAAACACCATATTTGTAGAGCGATTGAGTGACTAAACTTCAAGTTTTCCTCTTCAGTCAAGGATCAAGAGGAGATTATTCTTGATTCTCGACTGAAGAGTCTTAACTGAAGAGTCAAAAATCCAAAATAATAGAAAGACTAGGTCTGAGAAGCATTAGTGCTAGCACAGAGGTACAGCAGCTGTTATACAACACAAGCTGCAAAAAGATCAGTTGGTATTTGGCAGCAGTCAAACTGAAAACAGGCTAAGATGATCTGAAGAAGATACTAAACATTTCAGTGATAATAAAGGAACTTTGTAGCATTTTTATTGTAAAATGGACCCATTAAACAATACCAAATCGTACTAAACTGCTCAGTGGGAGCTGGACTGTACTGTACCACTCCTTGTCGGACAGGACCGCTCAGTGGAAACAAAGATTTATTTAGCTATGTTTTACCTTGCTTTGAGGTCCAAAGCACTTTACTGTCACATTCACCTGCATGCACACACACATTAACACACTGATGGTGCCTCCACCGCCTTACACTGAAGGCAGTCTATAACCACTATGACCAATGTTGGGTTGCATGTCTTGCCAAAGGACCAGCACATGGCCAGCAAGGCAAAAAACTCTAATTAGAGGTCGTCCGCTTTACCTCTGCACCATAGACATCGACCACACTTCTCAGAGGAGATCTTAGACTCAATTAGCCAGCACACCATGTATTATTTACATTTGTCCATCTTCTAAACCTACTTATTCCCATGCTAGGACATAGGGTTACTGGAACCTTCCCAGCAACTGTTGGGTGAAGGCGGGGTGCACAATAGACAGATAGTCAGGGCTACACAGAGACACAAATAACACACATATTCATATCTAACTGACAATTTAGAATCACAATTTAACCTGTAACCCTTGTGCCATCCTAGGCATGCTTACATCAAAAGTGGGTCATCTGGACCCCACAGGTAGCATGCTGAACATTTTTTAGATATAAAATCCTGTCCACCTTTGTCATAGGAGGGTTGAGGGGAGGGGTTGAGATGTCCAATAAATATACACTCAGTGGCTATGCCAGAGTACATCTGGTCTGGCCTTTTGGTAGATGTGATTACGCTGTTGCAAATCCTGGCCACAAGACCACCTTGCAGAGGTCTAGAATGGTATTGACCTCTGGAGTGCAGAATGGGATAATAAGCATGAACAAGCGCAACAGAGAACACTGTGAGGTTAACTGTACAAAAATAATGCCTTTCACTGAACAGTGAATGAATTTAAACCAAATAATGGATAGAATGCAATTCCTAAAGGAAATCTAAATTCCAAAGGAATACTGGAAGTTCCATTGTTACGGTATAACAGGAAAGAACCAAGATAAAACTGTCATGAGTGTACCATGACCATATATGGTCACTAATTTGGTGACTTACTCAAGTGCGACATGTTTTGTGGCAACTAGAGGAGTAAGCGCCACCTCCTACTGCATTGACGTATGAGTTAGCCGGGCCTGGGCACTGCCATTAAAGAGTTTATGAGTGGACGCAAGGATGGAGAGCAATCAACCTCATGTGGTGCTGTGCGTACGGCGCGGCCCAACCGGTGTGCTTATGAGTAGGCTCTTAAAGCTCAGCATAAAACTGGGGCTGTGAAGTCCGGGTTGGTGCCTCTCTTATGAATGTAACATGATGCTGGAAGCAACAAATTCGGCCACTCCCCTTAGGGAGCCAACAAAGCATTTAATTAAGTCTTTTCATTTTCCCTTTGCTCTCTGCTTCATCTATAATCTCTTCTTCATCCACATTGTTCCTTCTCTCCAGGGAAATCACAGTTGATCCTTCCTATTCACTCGCACCTTGAACTCTTATCGTACTTTTATCTATTCGACTCATCTTTTCAGACAAACTGGACAATTCACAATCGGCCAAATGACTGTCCATCATCACACCTTCCCTCCTCAATCCATCAGCTGGAAGCTCACTTGTATTCTCTCTATATCACCTCGTTTGACATCTTTGCCTGCTTCTCTGTTAGTTATTTCTTTCTCCCTCTTTTTATTTGAAGTCTGCCCTGTTGGGGTTCTCTGTTAAAGCTTTGGATCAAACTTAGAAATAAGTGAGGTGAACAGGCATGAAAGCTGGTGGCTTACACTCTTTCCTACTGTCACTATTAACACACACACACACAAATCACCTTTCCTCTCTGTCTGACTAAGACTTCTGCCTACATAGGCAAATAATGCAGGTATTCAGCACACAATCCAATCCAGGTTCAGAGTTTGCGCTCAGCTTGTTATTCGAAAATGCACCTCTCTCAGATTACATGTGTACTGCTCATCTTCTCAAAAGGTTAAAAAAAACTCAGGACGATTCTTGATTTCTATGTGTGCTGTCAGCAAACAAAATCACAGGAAGCTTTAACGGCACAGTCATAATAAGGTTTCATATGATATTTTTATTCCTTTACAATCATACACTATATAACAACTGTAAATCTAGACACTGGGTTACAATAAACATTTTAAACAGGCGTAAAGCAATTTAAACCCTGATGTCAAAAGGATTGATGCTAAAATAAACAAATATTTCAGTTATGTCAGCAGATTGGAAAAAAACAAATGTATATTAAACTTTGTCTTATCTAGTTCTGGTTTGATGTTTGTAATTCCACTCCCCATAAACCAGTATTTCCAAATGTTGAAGTATTTCAGAGGCTCTGCATGTTTCACTTGTTTTTCTGTTCCATCACAACTGTTTCATCTCATTAGCTCTTCATGGAGCTCTGCAGAATCCTCATAATGACACAGTCATTAGGAAAGAAGTAAAACATACAGAGCAGGGAAGTTGCCGGAGGACCAGGAATGGTAAACACAGCTATCAGCAGGCTGCATGATGGTGGGGTTTAAAATCCTGATAGGGGCTGCGTCTGTGTGGAGCTTCCATGTTCTCCAAGCTTTCCTGCATGGACTCCAGCTTCCTATCTCAGTTTTATCGCATTTTAGATCAATTGCTGCTATAAACATCCATATAGGTGGCTTTCTAACCTTATAATACAAATGAGTTTTGTAATCCAAAATTAATAAAGTGAAATAGATTTGTATTATTTTAGAGGTATAAGGGCAAAGACTTATCATTTTTAGCATATTTCTATGGTCTAAAATGTCAAATTTAAGGTGTTTACTTGTGACGAACTCCTTTAGAAAGTGTTAGACATCTATATAAGTGCTAAATAATACAAACGGCTTTTTTATTTAAAAAGAAAAGCAGGAATAAGAATATTTTAATATGATTTTAGCTCCATTCAAACACATTATGAAAGAACACAAAGAGTATTCGAGATTTATTCAAACCTGAGAAAATACAGGGATAGACAGCTGAAAAGGAAGCCTCAGATGAAAAAAAAAACAAAAAACTATCAATATTGGTGTAATAAACATTTTTGAATGGTTATCCGATGGATGATTGGGTTCATTTTTTTCTATTTTTTTTCTATTTTGGGAAATAGCCTTGTTATATCACACAGCTCCAATCAACAAAAAGTGTCGAAAATATCTAAATATGTCAAAAACTAAGGAGCAAATCTTATAAGCGGATGTAAAAACTGTCTACTTTCATGTCAGACAGCTTTTGTGAATGTCCAAGATGTATTCCCTGAGGGTGGAACTGCTGTCATCACGGATGTTAAGTGCTGCTTCCACCCCAGGGATCAGCCAGCAAATATTATTCACATGAACTCATCTAAAGGAGAAACTAAATGATGCAACTTTTACTGGAACAAGAACTGTGCACTTATGCACAGACGGAGGACACTCGCAAAGTGAAAGGTGACTTTAAGAAGTAGAGTCCAGTTAGTTGGAGGGAGAATGAAGTGAGATTTCTCAGCCAGAGCATACAGTAGAAAGGAAAATGCCACAGCATGTGTTTTCCTCATAATCTAATAGCTCTAAAGAAACACAAGCATGTGCTTCCAACCCTCTCCGAGTCTTTTTACATAATCAGGGCTACTTGACCCACCATCTCTCTCTGTGCCTCCTCACTTACACAACTCTCCCACCTACAACACTCAGCATCTTTCATGTGGAAGAATCATGATGCCAAGAGAGAACAGATAGACAAACAAAAGTGCAGCACATTTTTCTGGGTTAAACTCACACTTGTCCAACACTAGTACCTTTTTAAAATCAAGTTACAATATGAAAACTTCAATTTAAAAAAACTAAATGGCTTGTTAAACTTTTTTTAACCTTTCCAAACTTAGCTCATCCTAGAGTCTTTTTTCTCTGCACAGATCCAAAAATAGCTCTTCCCACCTTTACCACTTAATAGAAACAGGGTCTCATGGGTAGGAGTCAAGGGGGTGAAAAGTCAGCTCTCATCAATCTGAAAGGTTCTGTCAGCAGGTTGCTTGCAGCTGTTCTTCTGCTTCTGCCTCACCAAATGACTGTACCTTGACAACCTTGCACCAATCAAACACTGTTCATGTGACCTCACAAGCTACCTGGAGCCCAGCGAAGATAAGAGACAGACAGAGTGATTGCAAAGCCTGTCTGTAGGTCATTATACGGCCTTGTCTAATTCTGTTTGTCCCCTCATCTCTCTGCTCCTTTCCTTTTCTTTACACCCTTTTCCAGACAGAAAGGCCTTTGACTCCATCTCATTTTGGTAAATAACACAGGCGCCCTTTCAAAAGGAGGACTGATGGCAGAAAAGAAGAAAAGTGAGGTGAGGGGAGAAAAAAAGTAGATGTGGAGAGGGGAGAAAGAGGAATACGTGAACTAAGCTGGTCTTACTGTGCTGTGGAAAAACTGGCAACAAAAAGAAGGAAAAAATGAATGAGAGTGGCTGTCCTTCTGTCTATCGCACCTCGGCAAAAAACGTTACCCTCAGACCGGAAAGTACGAACAAAAGGTGAATAACAACACTGTAAATTAAAGGAATAACAATGATTAAAAAATACAATATTTATTTAACTAAAAACCTTAAACATGTATTCAAAATGCAGTTGTATTTTAGAATATTAAAACGAATGAATAGCATCAACCAAAAATACAAGTCACTTCAAAGAGGTAGTGCTTTAGTCGTGCTGGTGAGCCAAACAGAAGGAGTAGATGGAGGAAAAAGATCTAAGAGGAAATGGAGATGTGAAAGGAGACTATAGAGATGGGGTGTGAGGTTGTAGATGATTTTGACAACATATAAAAGGACATTGAAATTGATTCTGTTTTTAACTGAGAGCCAGTGGAGTTCCTGAAGGATGAGGGTAATGTGGAGGGTTTTGGTTAGGATGAGGGGGTTTGAGAGAGACACAGGAAGACATAATATCACAGCGTTTCTCTAAATTATCAGTGTAAAAATAGTTAGTACAAATATCTAAATAAAATGTGTTAAAAGTGCATAAGTTGCAACCATATTTTAGCAGATATTGACCGAAGCATGAGGCATGCAGGAAGGATTTCACTGAAAGTGCTGCATTCTTCTTAAGCACCACAAGGTCTTCACCAGCAATTATTTTTACCAAACGCTTAAAAAATATGTACAAATGGGAACAACACCTAGACATCAATCGATTTTGTTCCAGCTTAAATATTCAACTCGAGAATCCTTTTTCTAACATTTATGTTATGCATGCATGATCAGAGAGAATGGACAGTAAATCTACTATCAACTGTCCCAAGGTGTAGAAAATCTTTCTGCATGATTTCCCCGAGTACAGCTGCCTCCTTTGCCTCTTTCATCATGCTCTCCATCTTCTAAACGAATAAATAACAGATGGTGATGTAAGGATACAGTAAGAATCAGAGCCAGAGCAAAGATAAATGAGTGTGTCATGCTGTCATTAGCTTTTTGTGCGAATGCCAGCAGTATCTTAATGCCTTTCTGCCACTTTCAAAAACTCTGTCAACGTCCTGTACATCTGCCATGTGCATATACCTTTCATCATTATGTAAATCTTTCCGTCTACAGTCTTCATTCCTTTCTCTCACAGTTGTTCCACTCATTAGGTATAGTAACACACTGTCTCAGTTTCCAGACTGCATTCATTTATTTATATTATTACCTCTTAAAGAGATGCATTTGCATTTTTTTTAGTAAAAAAAATTGATTATATCCTGACTATGCATTTTATCGCTCATTATCACTTATATCACATGGATTAAAGCTTCCCTTAAATGTAAGCAACAGAGTTCAAAGATGCTGTTCCTTGACCCTTCACAAAGAGAGAACTCTAACCCAAGCAGTTTTGTTTGAAAATGTTCACACGAAGATGCTTTTGTTTCTTAATTTTTCTCCCAATCCTGCTATTCTAACAGAACCCAAAACATAAAATAATAAAATAAAGCAATTGTACTAGATTCAAAGATGTATTAACATTTATTGACCAGTAAGTGTCCGATTAGTCAGTGGCGTAGCGTCAGGGCCAGCAAAGCCTTCAATGACGCCCTAAAATTATCTGAAAAGAAGTGTCTAAATTACAGAGAAGTGTTTTTTATAAAAATATACATTTGTCCAGAATGTATTTTGGATCTTTCCAACTGTTCCACCGGCTTCTCTCACAGCCCTACGCCCTGGCTGTGCTACTGTCAGACAGTTTTTTCACATGACAGTTTCTAACCAATCAGATTTTAGCCCTCACTTGTTGCTAGGTTCATAAAAGTCTGCCTTACACTCATACAGTGCTTCCATAAAACAATATTAATAAAAAAACAGGATGGTGTTAGAAACATAAAATAGTTAATATTAACAAGGATGGTTATGGCAGAGGAAAACTGAAGGCTCAGCTCTGAAATCCGCTGTAATTAATACTGCAATACGTCAAAATGATATTATTTTTAAATCAAATAATTGACATTCATGAGACATTTTTGTAGAAAAAAAATATATTATATACAAACAAAGATCAGATCAAAACTGTGATTTAGTTTGGATATCTGGAAGGTTTTTCTTCAAATACTACAAAAATATATATTTTAAGTCAACTTAGAGTAGAGATCCTATACATTAGGACTGGTCCGAGAATCATGACGACAGCTATTGGAAATATTTAATCTGCTGTACTGATAAACATGAAGGATATTTCACAATGCTAAATTTTAACTTAATTTATTACAGAAAAAAACATAAACTATCTCTTACTTAATATGACAAAGCAGATTCTCATCAATATTAACCAAAATTGATAACAATTATTTGTATTTTTAGTTGTGTTATTTTTTTAAAAAACAGATACATTTAAGTTTAGATCATAGATTTTTTGTTTTGGCCACATCGATCAAAAAAAGTTTATGTACTCAATGTGAAACCTTTTGTATTAGTTTAAAAAAAATACGTGTTTGTCTGATAAAAAGTGGCCTAAAAAAGTAACTTCTCTTTCATGATGACTGTGCAACATCTGAAAAAATGAGTAATTAGACAGTAAAGTAGATTTTTTTCATCCATTTCACACTTTGGTGATTTGATTTTGATCCAAAAACTGTGATGTCAACCAATTGCTTAACATCTTATTTTTGTTATTTGAAGATTAAATAAAAAATAACCAATAAAGATACAGTTTAGATTTTTTTTTTTTTTATTAAATATTTTCCCTCACTGAAAACAAAAGTTGAATCCATTATACACACTCATGGACTTTAGGCCACGGTTAAAATATCCCAAAATATTACTGAACAGAGAAATAAATGGCAGTTTTTCACCAAATTTTTAAGTGACGCCATTTGTAATCTGGAGCTGCCAGCTGCATTTTTTCATGCCGTGCGGTGGCGTGAAAGGTTTTAAGAAAAGATTAACATCTTACAGCAAACGGACGATTTTTCTGTAAAAGTTGACACTGGTCAGTGGCAGTGGCGGTCTGTGCATGTCAGAGCTGAGCCTTCAGTCTTCCTCCACCAAAACCATCCTCAGTACTATTTTATGTTTCTAACACCATCTTGTCATATTAGAATATTATTTTATGGAGCAATTGCATCATAAATGGATCATTTAAATTCACTACAATTCCACATATTGTTAAAATAAACTCTGCAAGTCTCCTTACAGCACCCACTAGTGCTGACGTTACAAGCTGACTCCAGGCTTCCTATTTAGTTGTTCTTCTGTTGTTTACCTTTAGCATTTCGATTATTCAGGCTGCCATACAACAAATGTCATATAATCTTGCTTTAAGGAGCTTTACGCGAGCCGTGGATGTCCACAACAGTAGAAAAGACACTACTGCAACAGTCTTTCCCATATGCAGAGAAAACTGAGAAGGCCTATTGATTTTGTGGTAAAGAGGAGTCTGAAAACGGATGTGTGAATTTGTCATCAGGGTAGAGCCTCAGAGGAAAATGGTCAGGGCAATCATCAGCAGCAAGGAGCCAGTAGGGAGCAAATCACACACTTAAACATGTGCATGAAACTCCTTCTAAAAAAAACAGAGAGGAAAAGAGGAGGCACAGGACAAAGGTTTCAGGAAAATGGAACCTCGGAAGCAATTAGATCTACACAAATGCTAAACAAAACCTTAACGAAAAAAACAACAACAAAAAAACGGGGGAACAAACAGACCTTTTGAGGATTTATTCAGGATGGTTGCTGACAATCTGATTTTAATGAACTGTCAGAGCGTACAATTAAAGAACAGCAGGTGTCTGATGGAGACATGAAGCACACTGAGCGACTTGCTGTTCAGCATGAGCAACAGTTTGACTGATTCCTCTGTGCTCTCTGACACACAAAAAAGAGGTCTTAAGAAACAGGAAGCCTTTTGAAATCCCTCAAACAGGTAACCTCAGATAGTTAAACATGTGCAGCTGGGGTTACAAGAGAGGTTGATTGAAGGGAAAGAAAAAAGCATTTAAAACGGGTAGAAAATGATTAGCGTTACATAATATTTAATAATAATAATAGAAACACTTTGTCCCAAAAAAGTCATTTGTAGATTTTTTTTATTTTTGTGTAACCTTGGCTAAAAGCGGACGCACATTCTGTGTGTGAGAGGGGAGTGTAAGGCTTGTGGGGAGGAGACACAAGGAGAAGGATGTGTTGAAAAGGAGAGGATAATAGAAGCGAGTCAAGGTGGTAGAGAGGGAGGAGCTGATGATGGGAGTGTGGATGGGTTCTATTTTTAGCCTGCATGTGATATATGCCAATAGGTGTTCTAACCAGTGAGTAAGAGCTTCTTTGGCAGACTATGATACTCAGATTATGTGCACTTGTTCATTTGAACTGCAACCATGAAATTCTAATTTGGTGTCTTATCATTAAATTGCATATCAGTGTAGTTCAAACCTCCATAACTAATGTAACCCATCCAGTCATTTTATTACAGATAAGTGAATGAAGATAACCATTGCCCTCGATATTTTCTTTCCTTGCCAGGGGGCAAAGGTACTGCAAGCTTTTGTAAGACCAAGAAAATTGAATGTGCTGAAATGGAATTGGGTGCAGAATGGTACGAGCGGGAAGAAAATGGGGAAAAAGCATATCATGATGAAATCAAATAGGGATTATAACCATAAAACCACTGAGTATCTTGTTAATCCCTCTAAAATGATTGGGCTTTCAGAGACAAAACGCTGCGCTGCACACCAACACACACAACCAAAAGAGATAGATTGAGTGACATCAATCAATAAATACCAATTGTGGAACATTATCCAAACATTTCAACAGTAACTGATCCAGACAATTTCTCAAAGACTGCGTTAAGCACTTCAAATAATCTCAGGGGTGGGTCGTTAACTTAAATGATTGCCCAGAGAAACTGGTGGCAAAATTACAACACAATTTCAATTGCTGCTTCCTGCCCTGCTCCGTGATACATGTGCAGTGTACAGAGCGCGGACACTTACGGGATAATATGGCTATCACATGAATCAACCTGTGACGTGACCGGCCTCTTCTTAGTAAAGCATTTATCAGATGATCTCCTCGTAAAAACGGGCGATGAGTTGAAATGTCGCCCGTCTTTGGTGTACTAATAACAGCATCTGTCTCCAAGGGAGACACTTTCCTGTCTTATTCTGCACACGTATTTCTCACTCACTGTCTGGTAGGCTTTGTGTGGAAACTTGTTGGGACTCATTTTTTAGCACATTGTGGTAGTAAACATAATTGTTTTGGAGTGAGTGAAGGTGATTACATCTAAAGAAAATGACCAGCATTCAACTCCAACTAAATGAAGTCAATTCAGGTGCCATTTTTAAGAGACACGGAGGCCGCCATGTTGGAGCCAGACATAATCAGTAAGCAGTGATGTGTCTAAGTAAGATGTTTATATGGCAACCAATCAGGAGTGAGCTTGTTAAAAGGCCGCACCTCTACCACTTGAAACCGTTTCGTAGGCCCGTATATAATTTAAATAACTTACTGACAAAAATACAAAAAAAAAATTAGGATTAGCAAGAACATGCTAAAAAATAGCAAAGTAAGAATGGTTTTTCAAACAAATATAATTACTGAGTAATAGCTGTTTATTTCTCTATAAAAATCTATCAATTGCTGCTTTTTGGAGCCAGAAGGTACTTCCTGTTTGGACTGTAGTCAATGATTGTGACTCAAGAATGTACGCATCACTATATACCAAGGCAGTGGCATCTTTTAACTCAGTTAGCCCCTTGTCTAAAGTCATCTCACATCTTCTTCATTGTGTTCACAATGACTCTCTGAGCTTCAAGCACAGTACTGGGCAGTATAAAGTTCCTCAGCTCGAGCTGCCACGGACCTTTGCTCCTCTGCTTCGCAGCAGGGACAGTGAGCTGCTTTTTCAACCTCTGACTTGTAATTGCTGCTGCCAATACTCCATTTTCTGTAACACAAACTGATATTACATCTTTGTGTTTTCAATCAATTTACCCTAATATTTATAACATTTTGTGTTGCAAGATGTTGGTTTTAACTGGTGAGACGTAAATGTGTTCACACAATAACCAAACTGTGTTTAAGAGACATCCTGACCAAATGTTCCAACCACTTCCTCCCTGTCTTACTGTGGAGGTACAGCAGTTACCCCAAGTGACTAAGCTTCTGACCTCATCTCTGATAAGAACTCCCGCCACTATACCAAGAATGCTTATTTTATTAGCCAGCACTTTTGATCCTTCTCTTTGTTCTCTTTGCACCTTGTGACTGTAGGTGACAGTAAGAACACGGATCATCCATTAAATTGAGTCTTTCTTCTTGACTCTCTTGGATGCAGTGAACCATGACAGAGCTGGTATTACCGTGACTTCCATGTCCACTTTGCATTTATTTGTGAACAATACTTGAAAGGATACTTAAAATCAGGGAATCATCTGCAAAGAGCAAAGTTGAGGTCCTTAAATCCTGGCTTGGCTTTGCAGATTAGACAAAAGTGTTCCTCGATTTGATGCTTTAAGTCGGGTTTTCCTATTTGCTCCTGAAAAGCTTTCTGAGAATCTCAGAGACTTGTACCTTGATAAGTGAGTTGTGAGTAAAAAAGTGCAATATTTGGATGCATTTGAACACCTAATGCAGGAATGTTAATATCAACAGGTCTTGTGGGATCCGGCTGCAATCATGGCAGTTTTGTTTTGTTTATCTATTTAATCTTTACACCTGCAGGGAACTCGTAGACGTGAAAGGGCAATCATGATCAGGGAAACCAAAAACAGCCACAACCTCCCATGCAAGTGCAACATAATAGCTGTCATAGAACAACAAGGTAGAAAATGCATTTGATTGAAAGTAAAATAAATAAATAAATAAAAGTACCGAGTTGAAAAGCTTTTGTGTATGAAGGGCAAAGCCAAACTAAAAGACTTACGTAATCAGATATTTTAG
Organism: Oryzias melastigma; assembly: GCF_002922805.2. NCBI lineage: Eukaryota > Metazoa > Chordata > Actinopteri > Beloniformes > Adrianichthyidae > Oryzias > Oryzias melastigma. The sequence goes on along the minus strand of NC_050518.1, from coordinate 10,552,206 downwards.
GACAGACTATTGTCCAGCTTGTGACTGAAGTAGATTTGACTTTTTAGGCCAACGAGCTTCTGGAAACACAGTCTGAACCTCCAAAGGTTTCTAAAAAATATATATTATTTTCTTATAGCCTGAGGAAAAACTGTATAGCAGTCTTTTTTTAAATTAATTTCTTCATTTTCCTCATCTTGAATTCAGATACAATGATGAGAATTTGCAGGAAGATTTTATTTTTATATTTCAACTTGTAATTTACAATCATGAAACTACTGTTACAAGAGGTTAATCTTTAATATATTAAATAATTTCATTTGAAATAATTTCAACACTATTTATGCAAATTATTGTATTTGGAAGAGCAAACCTTAAAAATTGGCCTTCTGGGGATTTAAAAAAAAAGAAAAGTGCTCTCTGGGTTTTTGGCATCGGCTATTTGTTTTTTGGGGCTTGGTTCAAATCCATTAACTTTCCAGCATGCGTTCTAGATAGAACACACAGCAACGATCTCATGGCTGGAGGCCGGGGCACAGGCCAAGTTTATGAAAAAGAATAGCAAGAATATACATAAATGTACGTTTAGTATTTTTCTCATAAACATTTAAATCTTAATGTAAATTCTAGCATCAATTCTTAATTTCAGTTCTTAAAATCAGTTCTTAATTCAAAGTCACAAATAAGATTTCTATCCCAGTCTTCATTATTCTTACAAATAATTACTAAAAAGTTATATACAATAAAATACACTAAATATAGCAGCTTGTCCCTAACCAGCATGTGTTTAAAAGTCACAGCTTCCTCACGGTACAGATGGAGCTCGGCTCCCACACAAACACTGTCTCCACAATTCTCCAGCGATGTAATCTGGGCTGTTTTCTGACCGTTATTGTTTCTGGACAGTCCGAGTGCTTGGCTCGGTGATACCGTGCAATTTGTGAAGTCTTGCATGACTCCAGCAGAGATCATAGAAACTCAGAGAGCAGTGTCTTGGCACACTGTGCCCATGTTTATAAGAGGACTATTGGAAAGCTGTTGCTCCACTTCCAACCACATGTTGCCAGCTTGGTCCACCTGGCCCTGGAACATTCATTATGCACCAGAGCGTGCGACAACAGCATCCATCATCAAATCCAGGTCTAAATCCACCCATTAGGATGGCTATCATCACTGTCCAGCAATAATGAGGTACCGTGATAGAGTCAGTAAATAAGAGCTAGGATTGAACACAAACAACTTTTTGTCGTTTGTGTCACACATATAACTCACATGTGAAGGATTAATAAAGAGGGTGATAATTCTTTTTAAGCATAATAAAATACTGAGACATATTTTTCTGCAGAAACTGAAAAGCAACATGTTTGTCCTCCCACTCTGAGCAAGTTTGGACAAAAAAAAAGTATTTAAAAAAAACAAACCAAAACTCCTCCTGCAGTTTATAAATAAAAGACCAAGCTCTGCCAGCTAAATTCTCAAATCAAGCACAGAAAAATGTTCTTAGTTTTAATTTTAAGAAATATGTCTGAGTCAACATTATAGAAACGGCACCAAAAAACAGTTTATGAGCTAGCTAAAGACTGGAAAGGAGTTTGTGCTTCACTGTTTGACAAAGCCACTATGATGGGATGAGGTCTACGTCACACCTACAAGCTGCTTTCAATGAAGTTTGTTTTACCTGCTTCTGATTCATAATGATTTGAATACATAAATACTCAGAAATGCTAATTTTCTTTTAAATATATCTTCCATCATGAGAAAAATGCTACAAGAACATGCTGAAAACACATAAAAAAAACACGATTTTCATTAAAGTGGGCCTTTAAGAAACAACCTGATTTTTAAATTGTGTTCCAGAAACAAAGTCTTCCAAAACACATCACATTTACTCATAAACAAAAAAGGTTGCAAGAAAAATTCTTTGAGTTTTTTTTAAATGAAAATGAACTTATAAAGACAATGATCTGCACATGTCTGAGAAATGCTTTCTATGTAATGCTTCTCAATGTCATTTCATGCTGAATTCCATCTGCACTCTTTAACACACATGTATGTACAATGTGTGTGAATCCGAAGATTTAGTGTCTTGCCTTAAAAAACACTTCAATTTGGGGGAAGTCAGGAATCAAACCACCAACCCCACAGCCGTGAAACAGCTGGTCAGCCCGAGCTGCCCTGTAAACTTCATTGCATCAACTTCTCCAATGTTTAAAGTTATTTTTATCCAAATAGCGGCCATTACAGCTGATATACAACAGCAAGCAGCCAAACGGAAGCAGCACTTATCAAACATAACTCAACTCAAGACATGGTAACAAGCAGAGCAGTTTGAAGAAAGTAATGGAGTGAAAATGATTTTCAGGGCACACAGTAAAAGAGCTCTGGGAGGTGTGTGCTCTATTACCTAGACACAGTGCAGAGGACAAAGTCACAAGAAACCCTCCATGAAAATGCTAACCTAAATGTACGGATCAGCTTCAGTGGTTTGGAGTTTACAATTTAATCATGGTGCATTTGACAGCCACACATTTCCTCATTATGGTCCAAGCTTTCAGAGCTTCACAGTAAAAGTAAAAAAAAATAATAGTCACTACATTTTTTCAAACCTTTTATTTATTTGTTATTTCTTTTTTCAGATTTTACATCATATAAAAATTCACTGTAGTGAAAACAGTGATTATTTGTACTTTTGGGAAGGACTCACCCCTAGTCCAATAGGTTTGGGTAAATATATGTTTTAAGTCTGAAGAGTAATACACTTTTTTTGGATTAAAACCGTTCAGCAAATGCATAATTTAGTAACTTACGGTTTAATGTTGGTACATTTTTGTGATAAACTTAACATTGAAGATCCACACTATGGTCTGACTTTTCAAGGTCACTGTCATGGACCCTTAGGGTAACAGCCCCTGTGCTCTGTAACCATTAGTGAAAACATACACTTAGTTTTCATTCCACTAAGGCTGCAAAGAGAAATATCTGTATTAACTTCAATGAAGTGCATGCTCCGCTGAGTGTTTTTCCACTCATTATCAAGACAGCTCTCTAGAATGTGACAATCCTCTGTGAAATATTATTATAGTGTGCACCAGTTGTTCTCGTGTATTTGTGTGTTGTGCTTCCTCATTGAAGCAAAAGATCAAACCAATGTGTTTTTTCCCCTTCCGTCTTTTTTCTCCATCCCTCTTCTCTGCCTCTGCCTTAAAAACTGTTATAATGAACAGCAGAGAACTTACTCTCCCTCTTCACCAACATGCTGGAAAGATGAGATTCCCCCACTGTGTGTCAGCACATGCCCAAGGCGATGGAGCACAAAGCACAAACAGTGATAAATTAATAGTAATATAGATAGTTTTGAGTGGTTGTGTGTTCTCTGCAGCAAAGCAGGTTCAAAGCAGGCGTTTTGCATGTGAGTTTTGGAGACAAAGAGTGGAGGAAAAAAAAAATCAAAGCACCTGTATAGGACTTCCATTACTAAAGGACTGCAAATGAAAGCATTTGTTTTACAAAGCATTCACATTTTGTAAATGGGAAGGAAAAGATAGGTCAGGATAAAGTGGGAAACCTGGTGATTAAAAACTGGGTTGTAATCTGTTAGAAAAGGAAAAATCTCACAAAAGAAATTACACTTAAGGTTAAATGTTTTTCACGAAATGCAGAAGTTATGCATTTTGTTTTTACTATAAAGAACGTTATTTATTAGTAAAAAGAGACTCCTATTAAAGATTTAAAATAATTAAAACTTTGTAGCTTTTCAGTTTAACAGACTTTTCCAGGCTAATTTTCAATTGCAAAGCTATGTACAAACTATTGAAAATTCTATCCACTAGCAAAAGGGGTAACATGCTGCAGAATGGGTCTGAAGAACCATATCCCATGTGCTTAAATGGCAGTGAGTCTTGGACCTGCTCCTGAATGAGCATAGACACAGATTAGGAAGTTACTCACAAGAGGGTTTTGGAAATTAAAATAATACAACACCAGTCAACCTCTGAATGGAGACAGCTTACTACAATCTATTAATGGTTTAGCTTGACATTTATGCTCTTTGTAATGCCTGGAGCTGTCAGATGGCCCATGACTGGATTAATCCCTTAGCACTGGTAATCCCCTTGGATGAAAAGAAGTTCAATTGTAGTTTTGTGAAGGACAAAACCAACATTTGTAACTCTTAACAGGAAAATAACTAAAAACAGAACAAAAACAGAGATAAAAAATAATAAATTAGTCTAACAATTACTTATAACGCTATTTTTAAGGCCAAATATCATGACTGCAAACTCTGTGAAACCCTACTCTCTGAAGCCTCAAAGGCTGGAGAAGATAACCCACACACATTGCAACCAATACCCTAGAAGAGCTCTAGAGACAAGCATTAATCCCCACAGATTTAGTGTAGTAGAACAATTGCTTTTGTCACCCTGGATAATCAGCACAGAGTGCAGTTTATGATTTACAGTATGCTGTGAAAGATACAAACACAGTGAGACAGTCTTAGGAAGGGTAAAAATAAATGCATAAAAGTTAGTCCAAAAGTGAAAACACAAACATATAATGAAACTGGAGAGTGGTGTCTACTCAATTCAACTCCTGGCAGTAAATATGATCTTTTTTTTTTCTTTAGGCTTATATGCTTATTGAGAGGTGCCACTTATTTTTCCTTCATTATCTGTTTTTCTTACTATGATTAACCTTTTACCAACCTCTTACCCCCCAAAGCTGTTAAATCCATAATCCATGACTATGTTTGTTTTACAAACGGCTAAACAAAGTACAAAGTGAATAATAGATCAACACTGTTTTACACAGTGATTGTCAAAACACTCCTCTTCCATCAGATTATATATTTTTTTGAAATGTAAATGCAGGAGTAAACAAAAAGGTTCTCATTTATATTACGTTAGTGCGCTTAAACACATAAAAAAAAAATACATAACAAAAACAAAAGCAAAATATATGTTGGTTATTATACAGTATTTCATGTATTTTCAGACTAAACATTGACACAAAACAACAAGGTTATTATTCCAATTTTACATACAAAACTTATTTAGAAAAATGTTTAGTTTGAAAATATATGAGGTAAACATTTCTAAAGAGAAAGTGTCTAAAATCCATAAAGTGTGGCAGAAAAAGAAAAGTTTAAAAACAAAACTTTATTCTACTGTTCATTTGTGCTGCATCCACGTCTCTCTAATCAAAGGGAATGCAAAACCTCTCCCAAGCTTGATGTAAGCAGCAGCCACTGACTGTCTGAGGTGCAGCCACACACCCTGGAAACTGATAATCACCAACTCATTTTGAGGCTCCTCACTGAGAGCCTGCTGGTAATTGAATTGGAATGGGCAGAAGCGTAGTAGGCTTGAAGAGACCATAGCTGAAGGCAATCAGCTGTGGCAGAAAGAGAAAGGGCGACAGGCTAGGAAGGACAGTTTCTATTATGAATGTTCATGCGTCTGGTGATTTCTGTACACAACACTTTGAGCTTTACTCCAATCAGGTTTTTTGGCCACTTTGTCAAGGTTAACCTAATCAAAGTTACATGTGTGGATTTCCAATTTATTAATGTACATACTAAAGGACAAACAACGTTTTTACAAAACTAGAAAATGAGTCTATAAACAGGACAGTAATAAAAAGGTTGAAAAGATTCCAAGATAATTTTACAATTAAGGTAGCATGCAAGTCCACACTAATGATGTCAGTTTAAATATAACATTACCATAATTCACTACATACTACATATTTTAACGTTATTTCTTTGGATCAAATTTCGGTTAAATGTCAACATAAGTTTTTGTTTGGATGGATATAAAGATCTGAATGTCCAAACATACGATACCTAATTGCCATGTCATAAAAAAAGCAAAAGTAAAAGCGGGTTCTGTTATCTCTACCAAGTCACAGGTTCACTGTATCTTCCTGTCTTCAGGTTGTGTAAATGTGATGCTAACTAGCTGTGACATGCTACCAGGCGTCTTCTGTTGTCCATAACATGTAAAATCAGCTCCCTTACAGCTAGCCTGACTCAAATATTATACATACTTTGATCTTTTCAGGAAGGCAGTGGCCTACAAGAGCTGGTCCTGAAAACATATCTGAGGATGAATAGAAGAGTTTAGGAGAGGGGACCGAAGAGTTTTTGACAGCTATTTAACAAGACCTTAAAGAGAGAATTGATGCCTGACGAAAAGTATACCTATTTTAAGAAGAAAGGAGGCATGCAGAATTTTGAGAACCACAGATACAATATTTGCTTTGAAGATTCTAATAGAGAACCACAGAGACAGGACAGGATACAGAAGTCTGGGGTGGACAAGAAAAATATTGGAGTTATAGAGACAGTGGCAAGGAGAGCTGGAAGTACCAAAGATGAAGATGTTGAAGTTCTCTTTGGGAGTGTTTGAAGATAACGCAGTGAGGCCAGATTGAAATGGTTTGGAGAGTTATTATATTGGTAAAGGATGCTGAGGTTGGAAGGAGGTCAATAAGAAGACCAAAGAGGAGATTTATGGGTGTAGTCAAGGAGGTCATGAGGGTGGTTGGCATGAGCGAGGAAGATGCAGAAGATACAATTAAATGAGGGCAGTGGCGACCCCTAAAGCGGGGCTTTATGACTCGGAGGTCAAATTCCTGCTTGTTTTCCAACATCCCCTGCTCTGATGTGTTCTAATTGGCTGGACACACCTGATTCAGGTAATTAGTGTTGAGTAGGGAAACGACATCTGGAAAACATGCAGACACAATATCTTCCCCAGCCCTAAAGGTGGTCAGCAACCCCGTCTAAGCCTTCCTCACCCAGCTGGGTTCCCCTTGAATAAAATGACAGCTCGCTAATAAAAGGCACCGTTCATATTACCCTGGTGCATATCAGTCCATTCAGTATCTGACCCCAATTAACTCTAAATTCTAGTGTAAGAACTCTGTTAACATGGTGGCAATGAAGAAATTCAGAAAGTGTTAAGTATAACAATTTGATTTAATATTAAATGTTAATTGCTAATTATAATTAAATAATTTATTTCTATTCCATTATTCCAACAGTTTTCCCCCCCATTCTTCTAATTTCTTTGCTATTCTAGAGTTTTCAACATCCAACGTCTCAGAATGAAGAGAAAATGACCTTTAATTTTTTGTGAATGGCAAATATGTGGTTCAAAGATGTTAGTTGTAAAGGTATTAGTAGTGTTTCATAACTATAGAATAACAATACATAGTGAGCCGACTATTTCCCAATTGAAAAAAGTAATGATGCTTCAGTATTAATTTGGCTTATATAGAAACTTAATTATATTTATTATAATTTTTTGTATTTTGTCTAATACAGTCTCGTGGAAATAACCTGCAATTAGTGACAGGAAATGCCCATCATTGTCACCAATATCCCACTGTGCTTCCTCTTATTTACCGTGATACAGTTGCTACATTTAACACCATGGGGTCCATTTCCTTAATTGCTCTTCTTTGTCATCTTTCGGCATGTAACAAGCATTTATTACCAAATTGTGACAACTCTTGTGTAACATGACATAATGAATAATGAGTCAAAATGTCGTTAAAAACATTTCCGACATTCTGGAGATCACAGTAGACCCGGCGCCTCTGTTGGTTAAACACAGCAGGTGTTTGTTTTACTCGGTTCTAGAACAGAAACAGGAAACTGTTGCACAACAAACTTCTTATTGCTTCTTCTGGTTTTGTTACATGACCACTACAGTCACAACTTAGCAGTAATGAATGTGAAAAAACTCAAATGGAAGCGAGTAATTATTGTTGCAGAGTACAGAGAGGCAAAACAGTACATGCAAAACATACAGGCATATGGCGTCTCAGTGGGATGCAAACACACCAAAAAGATTGTAAGTTTTCTGAAGCTCCGGGGTTGCACACAATCATGTGCGCACACTGTGAAGTGAGAAATTATCTCAGAGGAAAACAGAAGGGAAAGAGACAGACAGTGACAGGAATTGTGGGGAAAGAGAAAGAAAATAATGGTGAGGCCGACTCATCACCGAAAAAGAGAAAAAGGTCAAAGGGCTGGATGAAATAGAGCACATGTCCTCCTGTACCACTAAACTCTTGAAAGCAGACAAAGGTAGGGAGGTTGACAAAAGGCAAAGTGAGAAAGGATGACAGCTGAGCAAGGGTCAAAGTGTATATGGGCTTATTTGACACATGCTTGTGAGCTGGAGAGTCTGCGTTTTTGTGTGCATGTCCCAGATAAAGAGTTATTACAAGTTGAGTAAGATCAAATAGAGGTTGGCGTTGTCATAGAAACCCTTCTCAGACCAAAGGTGCCTTTGGATGCAAGTAAAACCTCACAATGTCCACTCTGGTTAGCAGCCCCAAATCTGACAAAATAAAATTACAATAAAAAAATACTGATTTCTTTCAGCTTTTTTTCACTTTAGGTCAACAATATTTATACATTTGGAGTATTACTACACTAAAATGGGAAAAAAATAGCTTGACTAAATTCATTACTTTTATCTTGGTATGATTGCCATTGATGCTGGAGCTGTGATGAATCCTTACATTAATTTTTCCGTCATGACAGTTTCTACGTAAAAATAACACTTTCAGGATATGTTCTAGGGGTGTAACGATTAACTTTAACAATGATTCGTATACAATACAGTTAGTTAACATAGCTTCGTTCCCACTGAGCCGGTCCTGTAAGGTACGGTAAGGACTGGTCCTGTCCAGTTAATATTGGTGAGCGTTTCAACTCAGTAAATCCTCACTTCCACTGAGCGGTTTGTTTTCACAGCGCATGTGTGGTGTAGACCGCTAGCATGTCAATGTGTCATAATGTGAAGACTAGAAAAGCAACAACATTGAAGGTCTTTCAAAACTGGAAAAGGCAAAAACTCAAATGCTTACAAACTAAATGAGCGCTATATTGGTGGTTTCTCATGTCGTCATGACTTCTGCCAATCAACGGGGGCTACAGTGGCTCTGCCCCAACTATTCTGTTCCACTTATCAATGGACCTACAACTGATGGGTGGCACTAAAGACGTACGGTTCGGTACTGTTTAATGTGTCCAGTTTACAATGGAAATACTCAAAATACCAGACTTGTAACGAGGACGCGGAGGCGCTTGGATCCATGTGCAGGCAGGTAAGATTTAAAGGCGACCAAAAACAGGCAATGGCAAAAACAGAGACGTAGTCACAAGCCAGGCAGAGGTCAAAAAATGTGGAGCAAAACAGGGAGGCAAGAATAACAGGCAAAGGTCAAAACACAAAAAGGCAAAACGGTACAAAGAACCGCTCATTGATTGCTAGGAGACGCTAGACAAGGGAGTAGAGTCAAAACTGGGCATATAAATATGGAGAGACTAATGAAGATAATTAGATACAGCTGATGAGGAAGTAAGAGAGAAGGTCAGTATTCTGTGGAGGGCTCCCTTTGGTGGTTGGAAGGGGAACTGGAAGTTCGAGTCCTGACAGGACTGGACTGTACTGGACCGGCCCGCTCAGTGGAAACGAGGCTTATGATTCAGTCGATCTTGGTTCCTTTTGAACGATCCAATTCAATCCGATTCACTGATTTAAAATCTTTAGCTTTAATTTAACCCAGAGATAAATATTGAACAGTGCAGGTGAAGTTTTCCAGATGGATTTCTTGCAAGATAATCAAGTGTAAATTAAATATTTGTACAAACAAACACTTATTTGACTGTAATGTTGGATTGATCCTTTTTTGCTGCCATCTCTTGTATGTTGTCCCCTGTGATGGAACTCATTGTGTTTAACATTATAGTAAAATGAACTAAAATAAACCTACTGTCATGAACCAATCCCGTCTCCCCATCTGGCCTTCAGCGGGAACTATCTCCAGCATTCTAGCACTTCGTAGTTCTCCACACTTCACTTCCCATCAGCCCCTGCTGTCACTCCCAGGACCCCCACAGCTGGTCCCCATCAGTAATCACACCCTCCAGTATTTAATCTGAGTAGTATTTGTGCCACTCTGGCTGGATCTCTGAGTGTTCTCATCCTGACCTGATCTTCTGGATCATCTGACTCTGCCGCCTGCCCTGACCCTCACCTGGACCTAGACCACCTTGACTGTTCTCTGACGCCCTCATGATTGACCCCTGCCTCCCTGACCCTGATTTAGCTTTGTGGACTTTTAGCTGTGCTTCATGCCTGCTGTTCTGTCTGTGCCAAATAAACCTGCTGCACTTGGATCCAGCCTGTTTGTGACACCTTCCATGTCTCAATCAAAATTGTATTTTCCAAGATTATCAATTTAAATCATTCTAAAATATTTCGATTTGATTTAATTCTGCCTCAGACAGATCGATCTTTTTGGATCATAGAGATAGAAATTAATCAATTATTCGTTACACTTCTAGTGTAATTAGATACGTTTAGACTTGAGATCTGCTACTAAATGATGCCATGTAATGCAACCACGTTATTTTCAAATTCAAATGTTTATATTGTGTTACCATTAAGAAAACTAGTACATAATTAAGCATCATTACTCTGGATCTGTTCCATGTACAACATGTGCACAATACTTTGATAAAACAGTGAAAACTGCTTTGGCCGTTCTGCATTCATTTCTGTGCAGGGATTTTAAATATCCCAGATGGTAAAAAAACCTCTCAGTTCACATTAGTTAAAAGTTAGAAGTAATAAAGAATACAGAGGCATACATCATTCACACCCCAAACCCCTGCAGCACAGTCCTGTTTTGCACTAATGATCTACTGTCATTAATTTAACTCCAAATACGTCTTTAAATGAAGGTCAGCACACAACTAATCTTAACCCTGGAATGAAAAGGGTACAAAGAGATAACTACTCTCTATAATCCCAAGATAAGTAGTCCGTGACACCAAACTCAGTAGAATGCTCACTGCCCTGTCTAATTAATAACCCTAACGATAGCTGTCACATTTTTCTCTGCTGCCCAAATCAATACTGGCTCGTTTGCATTGATCACTGTTTTCCACAAGCTACTGCCTCCAAAATAAATGCTCTATAAATTTGCTGGCAATGACTTAAGATAAGGAACAGAAAGGAACCCATTTAATTAAACATGCACACAACCAAGCACATCAGAAATCCACAGGCACACAAGCAGGCATGTAGGAAAAAACGTATTTATTAAAAGCATTCCAACACCACAGCCTTCAAGAGCATACAGCAGAGGTTCAGTTGGGGTGTCTGAGAATCACACTGATCATTCTCCCTCAAGGAAAAGTGATCCAAAAGGAGCTGGATTATGATATTCATATTAAAAATCAGACACAGGCCTCGCTATGCTAATGACTACAACACAACCAAACCCTGCAGTTCTTATCCAGACTTCTTCAACCGGAACAGTCTAATGAGCCCACAAAGATGGCAACAAGCAGAGGAAAAGCTGACAAGTTTTGTTATGCAAAATAAACCACAGCAATAACTTTCTTATTAAACTGTTCACTTTCACAAGGTTTAAGCACTTACATGCCTCCCAGTGTAAGGAAAATAAGTTAGTTTGGTGTGGAAAACTGTAAATGGGACAAGTTCTGCATCCAACTGCATTTAATTAGGTAAAGTTGTATTAAAAATGCACATGTTTATAGCATTTAGCTGAGAATTATTGTACAGACTCTTTCTAAAGACCAAGACGGATAAAGTGCTACACGCTTTTCATTCAGTCCTAAAATATGCAAGCAGATTATGTATATTCAGTTAATGTAAGTAAATGTTGTATTTGAATAGTAGTGCAGCTAATTGTGAGAACTGTACTCATGTTTTTCGTGTTGTCAACTATGTGTTTGTTTGCATACTGTTGTGTTTTCAGGTCTCGTGTTCCCCCTGTCACAGTCACACCAGGTCAAGTTGCTAATTATTCACAGCTGTCTTCAATGAAGTTAATCATCCTCACTGTGTTTAAGTGTCCGGTTTTCAGTTAAGCTCTGTCAGGTCATCTGTTGTTTCACCCCTTTTTTTTATTTATTTATAAACCCTTCTCTATCTTTGGACCACATATTGCTCATATTCAAATTTAAATTAATTTCTGATTTATTTTTTTATTTTTTTGTCACATGCCTGTTCTTGTTTAGGTCTAACACTATAGACAAAGCTGCAGTTTCAATGATATGCTGTGATTCAAAGATAAACCCACGCAAATTAGTCAGACAGCACATCCTGATAGAATAGGCTCATAACAACAAACGTGCACTTCTAATAATAATAAAAAAAAAACAATACTAGTGATGGGAAGATGTAGATTCATGAAGCCTTTCATCCAATTGGTTCACCCCAGTGCAATGCTTCTTGAAGTTTCAGCCAACCCTGAGAACCTGCAAAGTACTTAACAGGAATAGAAAATAGCAACATATAGTTTTAATTACATTACATTAAGCTCCAAAAAGAATCAAGAATGCACAATTCACTTAGGGAAACTTGTCAATATCCTCTGAAACCGTCCACACATAAAATAAGCTTACAGACTCCTGAACCATTTTAAACTTAATACCACTGGCCTTAAACAAGTCCCTATGGAAATCATTTTTTGGTTGCAACCACTAGAAATAAACATTTATTTGGTTATTTCATCTCTCACTACATTCAAATAGGAAACAAGTGGCGGTCACTGACTGCTCCCTGTTAAAAATCACAGTTAGATAAATGTTATGAAGTCGTTCAAACACTGAAGTATTTGGTTTACGGCCACATCTCAATTCCAAAAAGGGTTTCCCTCTGAAAGGTGAAGTAATTCCTCCTACTTACCGTACATTATTTCAATTCCTTTTATGAAAATATTAAGGCCAGATATTTATGTTTGAACTTGTCCAGCAATATTAGAAATGTCTGAAGAAAGTGAAGAGCTGTATAGATTGTATTAACTTCAAGTGGACGCATCAGAATGGTTTTGTTTTTGTAACTTCTGATGTTCAAATGGGAGTGCCTTGGAAAAGTTTAGTTTATCTCGTTAATTATCTCATTATCAAAGTTTTTTTTCATGATGACATATAGCCAAATGTGGTAATTATGAGTTAAAATTAAGAATCAGTTTGCACTCGAGAAAAAAAGGGGTTTAATTATGAGTTTTAACAAGTTAATATCCCGTTATTTGGAGAAAAATATATTAGTTATGATTAGATAACTTGTGGTAAGAATGAGTTCTTAAACGTAAGTCATAATTTCAGGTCAGAAAGTTTGAGCATGCACTCTTGGGCTGTTCTGACATCACAACAGCGCATTAATTCTAAAAGGAGCAACAGTTTTACAGCAATGTAGAAAGATAAATACTCAGAAATGTAAAAATGAAATGACTACTTATTACATGATTTTCATCTGAAAATAAATGGGAAATTGATCCCTTTAGCATCCTGCCTCTGGTGGTCTTTTGAGTAATTGCAACCTTTGCCACTTCCTAATTTGGGTCGGTAGGTTGGAGGTTGAATTCTTTGCATGCATAGTAGTGTTTGACTTAGAATAGGTTTAAAGGTGCTGCTGCCAGTGCTAAAGAGTGCATTAAAAACACTTTTGGATTCCATTTTTATAAATGTGGGCAATTGACTTCAGCAGAAATGACTATAAAAGGATCACTGTTAAGTCAAATAATGAAAACAGAAACTAAGAGGAAATAGGATCACAGACAACTCAACTCATTGGCACTTCAATATTTAGCCATTAATCTTCATTTAATGCAAGAGCAAATACGATCTTCTGTGATTTGACTTTTCTGTGGTGAATAAAAGTCACGGGCCAGCACGAGACCACGAACCACCAAATACAGATGAGACCTCAGAATGTTCTACATAATTCTGGGAGTCCACTGAAGTGACAGCAACGATTCTTTAACATGAATGTTTTCTCATCTGCACTCAAGCAGTAAATTGGTTCCTCAAGCTTTAAATTTAGCCCTATAGGGAATAAATACAAGAGTTTCTGGGATTTGGATGATTTCCGGAGAATGACCCATGCATCTGGGACAGTCAAGGAAAGGCTTATGAAGAGTTTTTGTCAGGAAAAACAAGTAACATTGATCTAAAACTTGCCAGCATCCAATTAACTCCCCAATCAATAGAGAAATTGATACAATATTAAAGTGCTTGACGTACTGCAATCTTTTCCAGCTTTTGAATCAGGCAAGAACAGCTTCAAACTTAAGTCACCAACACATAATACTGGGTATTTCTCTGGATCCGAACACTGAGACACATGACCATCTGAAGTTCTGTGAGCTACATTCAACTTTCAAATTAGGGTCTTACAGTTGACAGTGGGAATTTCGTACAGCAAAGGGTGATAGCAAAAATCCTTTCAGCTGAAAAGGAGAAGCACAAAAGATCAAGGACATCAGGGATAAGCTTAACAGCTCCAAAACACCTTTGGGGATCTTTATGAAAGATTTTCCCATGAATCCCCATACCACACCCCCTGTAAAACCCAGATAATATACATATAATTATAACAGAGGAGAAAATACAGTTTGAAGAACTAAAAAAAACCATCAGTGAGCTTCCGTCTATTACTTAGATAACACAAGTTCTATTTTCTATGGAGAAAATTAGTTTTTAAGTAATGCAGTCAGTGTAACATTAGATAAGATACAGGTACTATGGGGAGTGTCTCACTTTTACTTACTGAATTAGCATTTTAATGAGTATTATGTCATTTCCAAAAAGAACATTTTAACTGGAATACACTAAAGTGGCTTAACTGGGTCCAAATACGTCTAAAACGAATTTTGTTACGTAGTTTTACTCGCACTAAAATAGGCATTTTGTTAAGCATATGCATTAAAATGCAGGGGAAAAAGTGACATTCAGACACGTCAAACCCAAACGGAAACAATGTCACAATCTTTTTTTTCCAAGTGCAGCAGAAACATGAGAACTAAAGCTCACAAGTTAGCAGTGAATTAAATATGAGATTGCGGAGAGTGTCTGAAAAAGAACAAAGAACCAGACTCCGTCTAAGCATAAGCTTTGACACAACTGCAGACAGAAAGAAGTCAAGGGAGAAAAAAGAGCTAGATCAGTAAAAAATTACTGACAGTTGAGATGTTTTCCCAAAGTTGCCCACAGGTAAGAAAGTGAAAAACCTTGTAACAAAGATGGCACTTGTGAATCAGGTACATTGGATGACCCTTTAAACACGACAGGAGGGTATCCTAATGCTTTTCCAGATGCTCAAATGTACAAAAAGGTGTCGTCCGGGTGTGTTTCAGTGTGTGTGTGTTAATGACATAACCCCTGAGCGGAGACCAGAATGTCAGGAAGGTTTACATTAGTCAGCAGATGCAGTAGGCCACATCATTAGTCACTCTGACACCCTCTTCTGGCCACTGCTTTATTGATGAGGCCAAACTCAACGTCTACCCTACCCTTAGCATAACATACATGCTCTGAATCTTCTCTCAAAGCAACAGGAGATACATTTTGCATCTCAGATATTACGCCTAGTTGTGGGGAAGAGTGTGGAGCAACACAAGCAGCTGCAAGTTCACTGAACGGACAAGGATATGAAAATATATAAATAATTCTTACAGGTTTTTTTTTTTTTAGACCAGACGACTGACCTAGAATCAATCACCCCAAATATTCTGGGAAGGTTCTTAATTGCGTTGCAAGATGAAAGTGTGCCAAGTGTGTCACAGCAATGAGCTCAGAGTCGTTCCTGGCCTTAATGACTCTGACATGTTGAAATTTACCAGATTTTCAGGCTGGGGCTGTCTTTCTCTCGCTCACATACACAGTCATAAAATACATTGTCCTAAGTTCCGATATATAGTCCTGTCTTTTAGACTTGCTCGGTGTGTGTGTCCATGGGTGCGATCTACACAAAATGTGATGTTTTATGTGTGATTACGCTCATTACTCTACAAAATGGCTGATGGAAACACACAATGAGATGAAAAAAAGAGAAACACGGTTAGCAGACAAAACAAATCAATCCATTAAGCTGCTTTAAATGTTCGTTTCCCAACGTTTATCAAACCAATTCACTTTTGTTACAGGTGTGATGACAATAGCTCAAGGTTGTAAGTTAATGGGGCGTTTACTGGGGAATGGAAACATGTATGCTTAGAGAAATTATGTGTTAATAAAAGCAATTATTCCTGCTTTTGTTCTCCAAACATTGATGTTGGGCATTGCAGATTTCATTGTTCAAGACTCTTCAAGGCCAGCAACAAGCAACTTACAAGGAGTGTATTAAGTGGGAGGAGTGCTCTCTGCATGCGGGCTGGGAATTTCAGCTCATTCTTAAAGTGCTGCTAACCACAAGTTAGAGCAGGAAGTAATACTGTTATCTTTCTATTTCATCTCTGATGTTTAGATTTCCGACGATGCGTTTAACTTTCCATTTCCCCTACATTTCTCTGTGTTTCTCCTATCAGTGACATATGGGGGCTGAGCAATGGTAAAGTCATTCCAGAAAGAAAACCCTGTGATGGTAACAGTTCCCAGAAGAGTTTGGTTTGGGGAAAAAAAAGGAAAATGGGCTCAGAAGGCTGAAAAGCATGTTCTTTTCACCTGTATTTCCTTATCGTCATAACCAAACGTTTTCTTGGAAAGGGCAAACCCTAATGGACAAGAAATCCAAACGCACATATTTCGAGTCAAATCTTTACATCAAACAATTGCCACAGCTGCAAACACACATGCCTGCTCTTAGACACACAAACACAGCAAGTCACAAACGAATAAAAGATGTGTCTGCTCTGCTCTTACCCGAGTGTTGTCATAGTAACGATGGTGTACCAGAAGGAGGCTGGGATGCTGGTGAATTTGCTGGAGCTTGAACCCTTCTCGGCGTAAAACATGACGGTAGCAAAGATAATTATGGCCATTGTAAGGGAGAAGAGTAGGAAGCCCAGCTCCGAGGCACAGCTCTTCAGCGTGTAGCCCAGAATGCGCAGGCCCTGCGAGTGTCGGGAGAACTTAAAGATACGAAACACGCGGAAAACGCGAAGTGTCACAAAGGCGCCGCTCACATCCTCATTGTCGGTCATCACCAGTCCAATGTAGTAGGGTAAGATGGCTACCACGTCGATAATGCTCATTACGGATCTCATAAAGCGGTAGCGGTTTGGTGCTGCAAATAAACGCATCAGATACTCCACGGTGAAGATCATGACGCAAGCCGTGTCCATGCAGAAAAAGGCCACGGTATAGCGCTCGCCACACGGCACTTCCTTCTGGTTGGGAGCTGAACCACAGGGCACCGTCTCGACCACGTTGGTGATGACGGAGACGGCGATGAAGAAGCCAGTTACATAGTAGAAGACCAGAGCCATGGTGGAAGTGTGAGGATTCTCAAAAGCTCGCCACATCGTCTCTCTGAAGGTCATATTAGGCAGCTTAGCATCTTTGTTGTCCTCTTGGTCATCCATCAGGCGTTCTGCGTTCTCCCTCTTCCTGTCCTTGTACTCTTCATAGCAACAGTCCCCGATGATCTCTGGTACGATGCCAAAGAAAGCCAGCTCCTCGTCATAAGAGGAGATGCATTCATAGCGTGGATAGTGGAGCTTGCCTGTGCGGTAGAAGTTGAGCACGCTGCGGAAAACATCAGGATCTCGGTCAAAGAAGTACTCTTTGGTCTCCTCGTTGTAGAAGAACTCCTTTTCTGAGCTGCCGAGCAGAGTGTCAGGGTAGCGGTCCAGCGTGTTCCTCCAGGTCTGGAAGCGCCGTCCACTGACATTGAGAATGATGACCTCATCCTGCCTCTTGTTTTTTTCAGTTGGTGCCACTGGCATGGGCAAATTCGCCACGGGCATCCAGCCGATTGCGGCAGCCCGGGCAAAGGGAAGCCATGCCGCTACTCCCGCCGCCATGCTGTGTCCGGCTTGGGGTGTAGGGGGGGAAAAGTCCAGCACCTTCACAACCAGCTTGACTTCAGCTCATTCACCACCTGGAGTGAAGAGAGGGAGGAGTTTGAAAATGTGCTTAGGGTTGGTATGTTATTTCAAGAAGACACAAAATATATGAATTTTAGAGATAACATTTGTAAAAGAAATATTGGGAAAATGGTAAATGTGACAGTAATCACTCAAACTTTTTTTTTTTTTTTTAAGAAGTAATATTAACATATTGTAAAAGAGAACTCATTTAATAAAGCCTTTAATGTAAATGAAGAGACAGCCTGCTGGTCCAACAAGTATCACCTTCCTTGTAATTGCTTCAAGGTTGCAGAGCTTCCACTGGCTACAGTTCACTGCATCTACAGGTGACAAACTGAAGCAAGGCAGAAAACTGCAGCTCAGAACACTTTCACATGCTTGTTTCATCCTGCTTTCAAACTTTAGTCTTCCAATGTCCTCTTAACAGAGACAGAGCAGTTCCTAAACCTGTTGCGTTTCAAGTTTAAAAAATAAAATAAAAAGAATTAATTTATTCGGGTTTAAATAACAAATTAACAATCAATACAGAACTGAATACATAATCCAGAGATGTATCAAACGTGTGGGATTATTGTGAATGACACCGTGGCTGTTAAACCCGAATGCGCAACGAGCCAATGCCACACGAACAGGTTGATGACAGTCTGGATGTTGGTTCAAGCGAGACGCTCACAACTCACCAAATCTAAATTCTCCATCCAAAAACGCACAGCTCGTCTCCCAAAGCAGTTTAGTTTCAAGTCGACGGTTTGGTTTCTATTTCTAAAAGCTTGCCGGTGAGAAAACATACCAGGAAAGAAGTTCTTTGGCGAAGAGGAAAAAGAACATTACTCAGATGTGAGATGGAAGGCGGAAAAGTACAGGCGATCGGGAAAACCGCGGCTCTTTGAATTCAGTTTTCATCATGTCTGAGGAGGAAATCACGAGCAGACTCCGCCGTGAGGAGCGAATTACCTTGGCTTTTCAGGATGAGTCGTGGGAAGACACGGAGGAGGAGAAGGAGGAGGAGCGCGCTTCCTCTCTCTCTCTTCCCTCCTCTTTGCGCATGGTGAACCAAACTGCAGTTGGAGGAACCTGGACGCGGATTTCCACCGCTGCGCGCAAAGATGTGACAGACTCTCCAAACTGTTCTCGATCCTAACAGTTCGTCAATTATAAATACAGCCAATCAGGGGCGCAATTACAAACCGGCAGAGTCCTCAAATGCTCCACACTTTTGATAAAACATTTGAGAAGAATTGTTCTTACTCAATCATAAAAATAAACATATTTCTCACAGCTTCAGATTTAGATTACAAATTAATATCTCATTTATTTGCCTAATTGATGTTTACTATCAACATAAACATTTTTGTTAATAACTTTTAAGATCATTTGGCAGATTACTCTGAGATTATTTTGAAATCCAATTTTATGGCGAAAAAAAAAACTCAGTTTAGAGTCAATCTGGTAATGAATGTTTCAGAAATAAACATTATTCAGATTTTACATTCATCCAGATTATGCATTTAGCTGTTTTATCTTTTGAGAAAGATTTATCCTAAAATATGCTTTTTATTTTTATTTTTTCATGCACTTACATAATACTAATAATAAAAACACTATGGTTTAGAGCTCTTTCCAAAGCCACTTTATTTTATGGATTGAGGATGACAGACTGAGCACTGACCTTGACAGGTGAATGTACCAACGTCATTGTCTATTCAATTGGATGTTTCTAATTATCTTGATCTAAATAGGAGGCCATGTCTAAGATTCCCCTCCTGTAATGGTTCTCAAGGAAATAAACTATCCACACATGCAACACATTTTAAAGAGAAGAAGGCCAGCTATGACACCTAAACATGCCATTGAGATAACTTTGAGGTTTTGCATGACCATGAATGAGGTCTTCCACAGTGTTCAAGTTTTACATGACATAAAAGAGCTGTGAGGAGCTTCTGTTCATATTCCAGCTCCAAGTTTCACTGCAAGGTAGCTCAACCCCTAAGATGTGCGAAAGGCCCCCTTACCAAAATAGTGTTGTACGAGAAAGTATGTCAGTTGGACCAACTTAAAGCTGTCATCAGGTTTTGGAGGTCCTGTACCCCAAAGCCCTAAAGCATGGGGCACCTTTCTTTGGGTTTACAAGAGGTTTTATCTGCCAGAAGTGATATAGTTTTTGCAGAGTGACTGGAGTTAATTTGAAACACACCTCTGAGTGTATGGAAGAGTATGTGCCTCATAATTCAAAATAAAAGTCAACATTGCAAATGCTTTTTCTCAGTGCTCTTGCATTACTTGTCTCTTAAATGAAATGAAAAAGCCATTCTCCGGACAGCTATTTCTTATTCTTGTTCAACGCTGCTCATTCTATAACCTAATTAAAATGATAAAGAAAATGGCATTTAACATTTCATTTTAAAAAAGTTCTCTGGTAAATTTGTAAATTTACCACTGACGTCATCGTGGTGCAGCCCTTGGAACTGCTAACTCAAACTGCGAGATGTGAAAACAAAAAAGCAGTCTTCATTGGCTTTCTCACTTTAATTATGTCATAGAATGAGCGGTGATGATAAAAAAAAAAATTGAAGAGCTGTTTGGAGAACTGATATTTCATTTTATTTAATAGACAAGTAATGCAGTTAGATTGGGAAAATGAAAATAATTTCTGTTTATGCATTTTAATTTTTAAATTTGATATTTCTAATTGCATTTTGGTGCAAATTTACCAGATAACTTTTTGAAAATGAAATATCAAATGGCCTTTTCTTTATCATTTTAATTAAGTTACAAAATGACCAGTGTTGAAAACAAAAAAAGAGATGACTTTTTCATTTCATTTAAGAGACAAGTAATGCAGGTGCATTGTGAAAATGAAAAAGCATTTCCAGTATTGACTTTTATTTTGAATTATGAGTCACAGATGCTTCCATAGAGTTGTGGGTAGAACTCCTGGTACAGGGTAAGACTTTCCAACTTCCCATCATCCATTTGTTAACACTTTTGTTTTTATTAACTACCTTACAGCCCCTCACAATCATAACTGAACATTACAAGTGCAACAAAAGTGGCGAGCGATATTGGAGTTATCCAGCCGTACAATTCTGAGCCAGATACAAGCTCAGATTAGGAAACTGAAGACGTACATGGATCTAGTCGTCCACTAGTGGATGCATCAGAATGGAGCAGAGCAGAGAGCTTGTGGCCTGTAGATTATAATTTCTATGCCAAAACTCTAATCTTATTCAAACTGCATTTTCTTGTCTGCTCCTGATTCACAATGATTTGAATTCTCAGAAATGCAATTTTAAGCTTAAAATCCTTTATATACAGTGTGTCCTCATGAGAAAAATGTGAGAAGAACAGTTTTTTTTTTTTTTGGAGTGGAATATTCATCATTTTTAGATTTATGTCTTTCTTTAAGTTTATTAATTACATTTAGTTCCCACCTACAATTGTATCTGCAGTTAGGTCCTCGACTCACAATTCCTGACTGAAAAAGCAATTGATAAAAATTCAAGAAGTACTTGCACACCCCTGAAAGAGTTACAAAATTAATTAACTTTTTTTTGTTTTTTTACCTGTAAGGTGGAATAGGAGCCCAAACAGGAGTCACTCCAAATCAAGCTTTCAGATTTATCACCACTGTCTTTGTGGGCCAAACCAATCAGTGGGTTACATAATATAACAGTCATATGGTGATTTCACAGTTTCCATCAGTGTTCACAGAAATGTTCGACACTTCTGATGAAAAATGAATGGACAGCATGTGTTCCCACAAACTCACTGAAGCAGTTCACTCTCAATCTGAAAGACGTCAAATCTTGTTTTGACAGTCAGCCGACCGGAAGAGATAATCATCTTTACATTTCATGTCGCTTACGGATGTGAATGCATTAAAAAATAGAGCTGCAGTGAAAAAGCTCTGAGGGAGATCAGTGGCAGAGCTAATCAATTTCAGTGTAGCGTATAGGGTAGGTGTGTGAACTATAAAAAAGATGAGCTCAAACTTATTCATCCTATTTTTCAACTTTTATCCCTAAGAGCGCTGTAAGTTTACTTTACAGCCAGCATAATTCTGCCCCGCAAGAAGTAAAGGATTACTCCAGTTAACCCTTTTCTATGCACTTTACTGCAACAATTTAATCAAAACCTGATGTTCTGGGCCTGTTCTGCAATGAAAAACATTATGCGGGGAGCAGAAGTGGAATATTTCTGATACATATATGTTCATTATTATTTGAAGCCAAACTGTAAAAGGGAATCCTTTCATTCTAAGCTTTCCAAAAGAACTGATTTATCAAAGCCACAATCTAAACCAAGTCAACAGGGATGTTTTCGCTTTGATTCATGCTCCTTTGGGATATCTGTGGGGTCACAACTCAGGCCAATTGCACACATTCAGTAACCTCATTTTAGTCATGGAAATACATGGGCTTAATATAAAACATGAATACATCTACACGGTTTATATTGCCCATTATATAAAGTCAACATGTGAGTTTTTATAGCCCCTCATTTGAAAGTGATAAATTGAAATTAAATATTATTTATACATACAGTCACATCTCAAACTCATTTTTTCAAGCCTCAGTGTCCTTGGACAGCTTACCTCAGAGGCATTTTTTTTTATTTGTCCTTTGACTCAATCAAGTCCATGACCGCAAACTGGCCCCTTGGTAGAAAAAAGAGGAAAATGACCTCACTTTGTGAGAAATATACCCTCTTCTTTAACTCACAGTGGCTGTCACATAAGGAAGAATTGTTGAAAACCCACATGCGCATAAGCATGCTTGCTCAAACACCTAAACTCACTGACACATACTGCAGAGAGACTGGCCTTTTCAAACGATGAGACTTTGAGCGATTCCAATAATTCAAATGTCACTGAATAACAAGGTGGGTTGCATTTCATGGTCAACTGCCCTTTATAATTATCTGCTGACTCTACAGTGACATTACCATTCTAAATCCCCTCTGCCATTCAGAGCTTTAAGAAACAAACATTTTGTGTTCTCAGAAGGAAAACTTTGAGGATCAAGAAGTTTGCACAAAAAAAATGTTTTTAAGGAGGTTAGTAATACACATGGTTTCAGACACTTGAAATGTTAGTCTAAGATTTTTAAACACCTGGCTCATTTGGTTTGGTCAAAACCCTTGACTGTATGACAGAACTGGACTGAGTGACCCCCTCCTCCCTGGCGCTCCAAATATGAAGTAGCACTGGTCCCCCAAAAGTCAAACTCCCATAGACCTCTATTGAGAAACAGCTATTACTCAGTCATTATATTTGTCAGAATAACCATTCTTGCTCAGCTACATTGTATGTAATATGTTCTTGATAATGCTAGTCTTTTTTCATTATATATATTTTTTTGTAGTTATTCAAGTTATAAACTGACCAATCAGATGCCTCAACAAAAGTATGTGGTTTTGCATCGATTGAAAAAAATGACAGATTTCCCCAGAGCCAGCTTTCAAGTAGTAGACGTGTGGCTGTCCAAGAAGGTTGCAGTGTTGCTCAAAGAGGCTCATTGTGCTGTGCTGCCAACTAGTGGTCAGGGGTTTAGGTGGAAAACAAAAGTAAGATGCTAAACACGCTCATAAATAACTAATTAAATATCATATTGCCAACATTTTTAAATCAGTACAATTCACCAATCAAAATACCACAAAATATCGCTGGAATGATTTTTCCCCACACCCCTAAAAAAACAAAAAAACAAAAAACAAAACAAAAAAAAACAAATACATTTTAAGGTCAAAATGTTGACCCTGACCCACTCGAACCAATCACTGCTTACCGACAATTTCTGGTTCCAACATGGTGGCATCTGTATTACACAAAAGTCCTCTGACTTGACTTAATTTCAATCCAACCAGAGCAAGTCATTTAATATGATTGAAGTCAATCCCTCAGTCCAGTTCTCATATACAGTTAATGGTCAAATCGTTTCATTTCATTTCCTGCAATACTCCAGTTCACAAATTCGGGTGTAAACACATTCATGTGATCTGTGGTCTGGACCTAACAAAAAGACCATGACCTCTCTGAATAGGTGATCTCGATCCACTTCCATTTGGACTTGGTACAGATTGATTTTGCTCACTTACACTGTGGGTGTGAATTGGTCTCACTCCAAACATCCTCAGCTGTTTAAAAAAAAAAAAAAAAAAAAACAAGCTTCTGTAGCTGTGCTTAAAGAGAATAACGATTGTTGGAGTTAGGCTAAAAACCATGAGCTGTTGACAAACTTGGAGCAACGAAGAGATGCGAAAACTTCTTGATATTTAGGCAGAGATGCACAGTTCTCAGCTGCTGGTGAAATCTACAGTATGTTTGATCCAGTTAGTTTGTTTCAAAGTGAACACGTGCCAAAAAACGTATTTCTTTAATTATTATTGCACCTGTTCTTTTCTTTTGGCATGATCCATTTCTTTTTATAAATGTTTTAGTTTATAGATCTGAGTCTTTCTGCACGGTCCGTTCCATTGACCGCTCTTAATGTTTGATCCAGGCAATGGTCCAGGGGATGCTGTAATTCTCTAAATTTGGTAAAAGTACAAAGAAAAAAGGTAAAACAGGTAACACTTTGTCTTGCAACCCCAAGAAAAAAAATCAAGAACAGAACCAGGTGTCACTGCAAATCTTGGTTTTCTTGCAGCTTTGGAATTATTTGAACCAAAAACTCAGTAAGAAAACACGAAGGATTGATTTTTTTGTACAAGTTGGATTCTTAATATTTTATACAGATTTTAAGAATAAATAAGTTTTGAGTGTTAGAGGCAGGAGCCTGGGTTCTGCTTTTAGATTTTGTTTTCTTGCCTAAGGATTATTACTTTAAAACGAAGGCCGTCTCAAATGATTGGGCTTCACAGTTTCAAGGGTTACTAATGTGCTCAGCGTTTCTTTAGTTCTTTATTATTCTCACATTGCAACTTCCTAACTGTAGAATCCCTGAAATATCATGAAATTAAATGCATCAATCTAATAAGTTATGCATTAAATACTTGTTATTCTCAGACCAAGAAGGCTTCACAGACAGCTTTGGATAGTAATTTCATGTCATCATGTTTAGTAAGAAGTCTAGCTTGTGCTTAAATAAATTGTAGAGTTTAAACCTGTGCCTCAAGTATCTATGCCATTTTGGTACTATGTCTTTATCTAATGACCTTAGAGGCTCTTGTGTCAACCTTAAGTGTTTAAGAGCAAAACTGCTGCAGGACTCCTAACAGAATAACTCAAACAAAGCAATGGTTGCTAACAGGAAAACAGTTCTATAGTATTATAATTTAGATTCTGCTCTTAACACATTCTACAGCTGTGTTCACACCACATGTGATCCGCGAGGCCAGTTTCATTGTTAGTCAATGTACACGTCCTACAGTCCAATTTAAGCATCAGCGGCAGCGTGTTTTGCATGGCATAACAAATATCTGAACTTTGGTGAAGAATTTGCATTACATCAACCAATCAGGGAGTCAGCTTTGGCCCCCTTCATTGGGTGGAGTCATAGACATATATTATTTCACTGGATAAAATAAGGTGTTGATGTCATCTATAGAAAATGCTTTACCTCCAGACTTCGCGAAATCCGGCCAAAGGAGTCACCGTGGCTTCCTGATATGCTGCTGCCATTTTGAAACCAGCTGACAGTGATTGGTCCGAGTCACATTTTGTATGAGTCATAATACAGTCGATGCTTCTTTGTAGCAATGAGGCTGAAAACTTTGGGCAGTAGCTCCTCCCACATGCCGCGGAATTAGCAGGTTTTTTAGGACAAGCGGAGAGCAGCAAATTTTCCATGCATCAAAACAGTGGTAGAGGTCATCATCCAGTTCTGATATTTACTAAAATAAAAGACAAAAAAAGTTTAAGTGAAAAAATGAGATACATTTTTACCTTTTGCAAATCCCTTATGCAATAATACCTCAAGTAAATTGTGAGAAAAGACACATTTCTTTTTTATGCCCTGGAATGAGAAGGAGTCACAAAATCTATTACTTGACAGTTTTATAAACTGCTGTAAGACTGAGTTGGGATACAGTCGCCTTTGAAGCAGATAATCCTTCCTTTTTTTTTTCTTTTATGTTCTTTTTTTACCCCTTTTTTTGTTTAACCTCCAAGGACAGAACAGCTCTGATCCACTAAGCTTCGTCTGCTAATGGAAAAGTTGAGGTAAAGGTGACAGTTCATTTTCCTTCAATATGGAACTCACTCATGTTACCTTGATACCTCTGCTGATGGCCATCTCAAGGCTGTCATTTAAACACACACAGACCTCGCTGTTTCACACAAACATAGTGTAGTCAGTAAAATAAAAGCACTTTCTTCACAAATAACTCAGATGTCTTTTTTTTTGGCTTGCACAAATTCAAATTTGTATAACTTTTCATCAAATTCCCCGTTTAGTTAATCAATGTGTTTTTGTTGTGCTAAAAAACTGGTTTGGCTGCCCAGCTTTGTAGTGATAGCGAAAGCAAACAGTAGTGGAAGAGGTTATAGACGTGTTCTTGGACACCTTCCACTCCACAAAGAGACAACAGATCCTGCACTCGTTCCAATCCTGTAAAATGTCACACATTTGTTTACTGCTGCTTGAAACTAAACCCTCTGCCAATGCAGGCTCCACATCTCAAAGTCAACTTTTGAATTCATTGTTTATCCTAGTTAATTTATACAATGAGTTTTAAGGCCAGTTTATAAGCAAATTACAACTCTAAAGTTGTAAATGCATATATATATAAAAAAAAGGTTATAAGTGTTAAATTATGAGAATAAAGTAGTGTATTTCTAAATTTATGACTTTTTTTCTTGTAAATTTACGTGTTTTAAAATGGAAAATGTTCTACTTT
This sequence comes from Oryzias melastigma, assembly GCF_002922805.2. Lineage (NCBI taxonomy): Eukaryota > Metazoa > Chordata > Actinopteri > Beloniformes > Adrianichthyidae > Oryzias > Oryzias melastigma. The sequence goes on along the minus strand of NC_050518.1, from coordinate 10,525,527 downwards.
AAGAGTCATAAATCACACTTTAAAACACAAAAAATAACCACAAAAAAGTAATAAATTTATGAGAAATTCTGAACCTTTTGGTGACTCAAAATAAAATAATTATTAGTGTAGCTGGCTTTCTGGGTTTGGTGTCAGTTATGCAGAGTTTCTTATGTAAAATAGGGAGCTCAGACATACACATTTGGAGGACCTCCACTTTATTCTGCTCTTATCATTCACTTATGCAGAAGTCCATTTGTCATTTGTCATGTAACCGTCGTGCGCACAAAGAAGGATAATAAAAAGTGTTAGAAACATCCCCTCCTCCAAATGAAATGTCCTGTTTCAACACAAAACAATAAAGAGGAATGGAAATAGTCTATTACGTTAGAATATGAACATTGACAATGTCAGACACTGAGCCTCTTCAGACGGAAGCATCACACAGACTCGGAGGGAATGTTGTTTTTTGAGGAGGAAGAGAGCATTTGAACCATAGAGATCCTGCTAGCCGCCCAATAAAAAAACGTAAAAAATGTAAATCAAATAAAAAAAATTCCAAACCTGTGTAACGTTATCAATATACATTCAAATTATTGGTGAGTTTAGTCACTTTTTGACATTTAAAGTCGTAAATTTGCAATAAAAAAGTTGTTAATTTATGACTTTAAATTTTGCAATATTCTTTATATGTTTATTTTTTTTGGTGGCCCTAATACTCTGTCGTAAAAGTAGCAGAAAATATTGTTTTTATTCATTTTATTTGCGTCAAATTTTGATTGGACTTAAAATTATTTAATTTTACCCTTATATTGTTTTAGAGTCAAAACTGACCCGTTTTCAAGTGTGAAAATGGGTCAGTTTTGACCCGAACACAAAATAAAGGTGGTATAAAAACGAATAAATTGACATTTGGCTAATTTTCTTAATCCAGCTCATCTGTGCTGTGAGTTTGCATCAAAGCACTTACATTTTAAAAAATATTTTAGCATCACAAAATGCTCGCTTTGCAACAAAAATAAAAGTAAACTCGCATGCATACAAAGTAAATCACACATCAATTAAAAAGTCAAGTAAGCGGGTAAGAGGACCACTGTAAACCTCCAGTGAGCATTCTGAGAAAAAAATCCCTCGAAAGTCAACTCTGACTCTCTCCTCCCAATTTTCTCCTCCATCACTTCTCTCCTCGGGGCAGAGGAATCACGTGTAAAGAGATTGTTCCTGTCCTATCCACTTACTCACAGAGAGAATCTACCAGTAACACACACCTACAGCAACACTCCATGCAATCGCTCTTCACTGACAGATGGACATTCAATAATGTTAGATCCTAAATCTTTACATACCAGCAGCTCATCAAGATTTAACTTACTGCACATGTGTGTTCCTTTACATTTGCAATTTTAAAGCAAACTATTATGTAATTTCAGGAAATTACTTTTGCTGAAAGAGAAGGAATTATTTCGTTTTTTTTTGTTTTTTTTTCAAATATTACAATATATGTTTTAAAATAAATTAAAACAAATGAAATGCATTTGGATGAAAATTGAATTACGCCTGGGATCTATATATATAAATATATATAAAATTCTGAATATGTTGATGAATGTTGCCCATTTTTCACACATTTCTGATGATTATTGCTTTTCTACTGGAATAAAAATTCTAAAAATGTTAAAAAATGTGGTGAGTTGAAGAGCAAACACATTTGATCTCCTGAATGGTTGGAGTTTGTAGTTTGTTGACTGCAAAGAATAAATGACAGAACTTTGAGAGGACAATAATTAATAGCTTTGATGACAATTTCTAATTCTTTGTTTTTCATTCCCATCTATGAAGCTGCAGTTTTCCTGAAAATGTCCTTTAAAACCACAGTCTTGGTGCTCAGCATGTCAACGCCTTCCCAATTCCAGACATATAGGCAGAGTAGAGCCAGCGGTCATGATGGCCTCAGGCGTTGGCGCCTCTATAAGTGTATTATTCTGTTTGTCAGAACATGTAGATTTCTCCTTATCCGTTGGAACAACAGGCCTGGTTATAGTCCCAAATGAAAAGCATCTGAGCAGAACATCCATAGTAGCAACAGCCAGATGGTTGTGACTTCACATGCTATAAAGTCAGCATTGTGGCTGGAATACTACAAATACACGGACGATAAGTGGTTGAAAATGACTTGAAAGTTTACAATTTTACCCAGCAGTCATGTATTGATGTGTGGAGGATGCTGTGATCTTTTTGAATGCACAGATTCTAAGCAAGAGGTAAAAGTACCCTGAAAGTGCCGTTATTCCATGCTTTTAGCAGAAAGGTCGCTGCCCTTTGAAGCAGGAGGCCGTGGACATGCAGGTGAATGTCCCATTGGTGACCTGGATTACTGACAGCCTCACACATTGAGTGTGGATGGATAGTAAGTAGTGCCAAAACCTCCTCACTGACTACTCCCGCCTTTCTCTCTGTTCATCCAAATTCATTTCTGGACGCTGATTATGAGTCTGTGAAAGATGATTGGTGGAGAGATGCTCAAGCAGGCTAAAGCAGTGAGTCCGTGCACTGATAATACCTGGGTGTCCACAAAGACAAGCTCTGCAGAGGACGTTGACATCCCTAAAAGTAGACGTCACTTCTATCCTGAGGAGTCTGCAGAAGCCAGAGTTTCTTTAAAAGACAACGTAGCTTCTCCTTGAAAATCTCAAAGAATGATTGAGACCATCAATACAACCAATAGGAGGTCTCCAAATCCTGTTACCTTGAAACTTTTTCTAAAGAAAAATTTAATTGAAGCGAACGAAAGTGAATGCCTTTTTTGTCATTGTATGTGTAACAGTGAAATTTAGGTACAGCTCACTTCAATGTGGACAGAGGTATGCAACACATAAATAACTGAACTAAAGTTGTTTATTTATTTATTTATTTTTTTAATGTGTTCATTTAAACTGTGTGAAATGTCATGTTATGTAGGGGTGGATATTGAGAGCCTGTGGAGTGTATGCTATGTGTTTGCTATGTGTATTTAATCTCTGTTTGTACTATTTTGTTTGTTCCCTACTCTGTCATTTGTGATTATTATTTCTTGAAATGGAAGACCCCCTTGAAAATGAGATGATCAATCTCTAGGAGTTTATCCTGCCACTCTAGTTTAAATGTGTAAATAAAATAAAATGCATAAATATTTATCTTTTTTCTGTTTTCTGACTTTTTAACATAATTTAGTTTGGAGTCTTTGATTTCCTGCTGCATTTAAATGAGATAAATTCTTCCTCCGGTCCATCAGATTGTTAGATTTTAACACATTTATGAAAGAACTTGGCCTGTTAAACCATAAATTCTTGTTTTCACATAAAAGTATCAAATTACTAAGACATATGAAATATAAAAAAAGAGATAAAGTGTGGCACACATGTGGACGTCTGTCTGCATCTGTAAATAGAAACACACTCACAACAATATTTTTGGAAACAATATTTAAAGCCAAAACCTTTTGTCCTATTTTTTTATTCTCCTTCAGTCTGTGATTAAACTCTTAATCTTCTTACTGAGAAATATGAAAGATTTTCTGCTATCATTGAGGACCAATATAAAAAATTGTAAACTTTTACTTTGTAAATACTAAGCAGAGGACGTCAGCCAAAAAAAAAAAAAAATAACACAGGCCTTTGATTTGATTGCATTTTGCAATTTTTCTAATTTATGTTCCCTGAGTTCTATACATCAAGAAAAAATGCAACTCGCTTTTTTTCCTCCACTTTAAGCCAATTCTTTTTTGAGGGTTGTCTTCTGTTTCATTTGTATTAGGAGTTGGGAATCTTCTTGGATGATTGCTTAAGTACTTGGAACATCACTGCATCCTAATGATGATGATGAGGAGTAATCACTGAGGGTTAATAAGGATGCACAGCACTAATCAGGACTGTTCGTACCTCCCAGCCTTTTTCGGAATCACCGGAATGTAACTGATTCTGCAGACGAAAAGCACAAATGAAATGATCGATTGAAGGACATTTATGATTGTTACAATTATATGGGTGGGTTTATTAGCTTCATGAGCCAGCATAATATGTTGCTGCAAATATATGCATTTTGGGCACTGTTTTGTGTTTCCTAATTTAAAATTTTTGGGTCATTAGTGCAGATTTCTAATTTTCTTTTGTCCATTTTGTCCTATTTCCAATCTCCATCACTAGGATCCGATGGCCAGCACACGCTGTTATTTTCCTTTTGCACACTTCTCATCTCGGTTATTTATAGATGTTTTCACATCACTCTTCAGATGAACCTTTAAAACGCAATGAAAAAGGAAGATAAAAATAGTTCTGTCTACAACATCTCTGGCTTACTTTTCAAGAGGTTCACCAGAACTAAGACAGACAGCCGTCCCTTCCAACATGCTCAGAAGATTTATTAGCAGAAATGATGCAAACTACTCACCAGGCTTGTCTCTTTATTTCATAATTGAACACAAATGCAGTCAAGGAAGCTTCACTAAATAAAATTAAGTTACACATAAAAGAAAAAATAAATATTTAAATAGGAAAGCTACAACCTGAAAAATTGTTCTCCTAGATAATAATGAAAGAAAGAAAAACATTTAATGCAAAAACTATTATTTTGAAAAATCTTTAGAATGTAAAAATGTTTACAAATTCATTTAAATGAAATTTTGTTTTTTGCATGTTCTTGTGGCATTTTTCTATTAATGGAGGACAAATATAAAATAATTCAGATTAATGTCTTTATTTAAATTGTGGCGAATAAAGTGAAAACAAAAACAAAAATGCAGTTTAAAAAGCAAACTACAATCGTTAGCCTGCCTCCCTGCTTCGCTCCATTCCATTGCAGAAAAATAGATCGGTTTCCTCGTGTGAGCTGACAGCTGGCTCAAAAAAGGGACAGGCTTACTTTATTTTTTTATTGATATAACTTGTCCTCTTCAACAGCTGAGCAAACAAGAGCTCAAAGCCTCTTGTGTTGGACATATTTTGCTGTTACAATAGGGGGGGTTTATATCTTCTGACACACAAGGAGTATATTTGTATAAACCCCTTTTGTAATTTAGGCTAAACTTTATTATTATTAATCATTTTTGTATCATTTTTTTTGATCAGACAGAAATGAAGAACAAGGAATCAGCCTAAAAATTGCATAATGGTTATTAAAAGACCACTGAGAACACTTTTACAACAGAACAAAAGATGATATGAGTGGGACTTTAAGTTTGTCTTAAAGTTACACATCTTGGTCTCTGACGCAGGAAAACACATTCAGGCCTGTGAGCAAGGGAAATGGTAGTTAATGGTAGTTAAGATAAGAAGGTGCAAGGTCACGAAGAGCTTTGTAATAATTAAGAATATTTTTAAACTTTTGCTAGAAGCGACTGCAGCGCGGTTTTAGACTGAAGAAGCATCTCTCCATGTCTGCAGTCAGTCCCCCAGCTGCAGAATTTTAGATTAGATAAATCAGATTTGATTGGATTATCTTGTCATTCTCCTAAAATAATATTGGAACAGTCTAGCCTGGAAAAATACCTGTGTGGGTAATTTTATTTTACTATTGCTTAGTGGTAAGAAATGTTTTAAAAATTGCAGTGTTGAACCGAACAGCACGCAGCTGTGGACATTTGAGAGGAAGGCTTTAATGAAATCTCAGAGCTGACTGTCCTTTAGTTGCAGAGCAGATATACTAATGACTAAAGGTAGCTGCAGACCAGGGCCGTGCAGAGACATTTGGAGGGGCAGGTGCTCAAAGTTAAAAAAAAGGGCACATGGAACAAAAATTTGAAGCACACCACAACACACCTTACAATATATGGTGCTGATTCGTGATCTGCCTTTAAACATTATTCATTAGTAAAAATAATAAAAAAAATTATATGAAATAATGTGTCTTTGCATTTGTACATATTCATTTTTTATATAGCCCATAT
>NC_050518.1:10463372-10519029 GCF_002922805.2 Oryzias melastigma | reverse complement strand
TATAAGCAAATTATAAGCATCTTACTAATGCTTATTAATATCTTATTAATACTTAACAAGCACACCTTAATATAAAGCGTTACCCAATGAAATTTTGTTTTTTGCATCTTCTTGTGACCTTTTTCTAATAATGGAGGACAAATATAAAATAATTCAGATTAATGTCTTTATTTAAATTGTGGTGAATAAAGTGAAAACAAAAATGCATTTTAAAAAGCAAACTACAATCGTTAGCCTGCCTCCCTGCTTTGCTCCATTCCATTGCAGACAAATAGATCCATGAACGTCTTCGTTTTCCTCGTGTGAGCTGACAGCTGGCTCAAAACGAGCACAGGCTTACTTTATTTATTTATTGATATAACTTGTCCTCTTCAACGGCTGAGCAAACAAGAGCTGAAAGCCTCTTGTGTTGGACATATTTTGCTGTTACAATAGGGGGGGGTTGTATCCTCTGACATACAAGGAGTATATTTGTATAAACCCCTTTTGTAATTTAGGCTAAACTTTATTATTATTAATCATTTTTGTATCTTTTTTTTTTTGATCAGACAGAAATGAAGAACAAGGAATCAGCCTAAAAATTGCATAATGTTAATTAAAAGACCACTGAGAACACTTTTACAACAGAACAAAAGATGATATGAGTGGGACTTTAAGTTTGTCTTAAAGAAAGCTACACATATTGGTCTCTGACGCAAGAAAACACATTCAGGCCCGTGAGCAAGGGAAATGTATGGTCGTTAAGATAAGAGGGTGCAAGGTCACGAAGAGCTTTGTAATAATTAAGAGTATTTTTAAACTTTTGCTAGAAGCGACTGCAGCGCGGTTTTAGACTGAAGAAGCATCTCTCCATGTCTGCAGCCAGTCCTCCAGCTGCAGAATTTTAGATTAGATAAATCAGATTTGATTGGATTATCTTGTCATTCTCCTAAAATAATATTGGAACAGTCTAGCCTGGAAAAATACCTGTGTGGGTAATTTTATTTTACTATTGCTTAGTGGTAAGAAATGTTTTAAAAATTACAGTGTTGAACCGAACAGCTGTGGACATTTGAGAGGAAGGCTTTAATGGAATCTCAGAGCTGACTGTCCTTTTGTTGCAGAGCAGATATACTAATGACTACAGGTAGCTGCAGACAGTATTAGTCTCCAGTGATGACTGGTGAGAGGCTTGGCACTGATCACTGTGGCACTTTTAGATGAGGGGATGAAAAAGGGGCGGGTGCTTATGCCGTAACCATGCCAACCTGTACCAAAAGGACAAGGTGGGGATATGTACGGAAGGTCGGCTTTAGTGTTTACATTGAGATGGGTGATACTGAAACTATGAACACACATTTGGCACTTTAAATGCAATTTATTTTCAAAAAGTTTTTATGGAACGGAGATTGACTTTGAGGTTTCTCCCTTCGCGGTGCAGATGCACTGCTGATTGTTTGATCTACATAGCTAATATGGCATAGCAAAAGCCTGTCATGAGCGATCTGTGCACTAATGAGTACACTTCAGTCGACATGGAGAATTCAAGAGGGAATGGCAGACAGGGAAAATTCTATTTTGCTTAAGAGATCATGAGTGCATTTTATTATTTGATGGAATAGATGCTACGAGAAAGAACGTCACAATCGGGCGAAATGATACAGGGATTTCTGTGAAAATGAAATTATTCTTGAAGATAAGAGTAATTATTAGAGTTAAGTTACAGCTAGTTGTTGCTAATCTTTCGGCTTAATTCACTGATCAGCTGCTCTGAAGCATTCAATCAATTTTAAAATGGTAAGACTAGATGGGAAAGAGGAATTATTTTGACTTAATTTTTTAACTTGGGTCAGGAATCCATTAAAAAAATGTAACTAATTAACTGCGATTATTTTTTTTTTCTTGTAGTCACAGTATTTGCCGACCACCTATTTATTATCTGCAAATAATCAAAATATGAAATCGCACACAAAACTGTACATTTAGAATGTTTATTTTTTTAATTGATGCTGTAATTCCTAAAAGAAAAAAAGTAATCGGATTAATCACACTTTTGGTTTGCAGCTTTTGAACAAAAACTGGCAAGAGATACATTTTTTCCTTCATTTTTATTGTCTGAGATTTTTACATTTATTAAGTGTTGACCCAGAAGTATAAAATGTGAGCACAAAACACATCAACAGTAAGATAAGCAGAACTCTAAAGGCTTTTACGTCTGCAGTATTTCTCCAAGAAAGCAAAGATGCTGACATAGTATTCATTAGAACCTGCAGAACTAAAAAAACAAAAAGAAAAAAGTTCCAGTCACATAGCCCAAATGCTCTATATCTCTGTGCTGACAGCTTTATAAAAATTAAAAAAAAATCTTCATCATCTGGACAAAAACAAACAATAAGAGGTGAAGTTTCTCTCTGAAGTGATGCTTTATGCAAGCTATCATGAAGATCAGCATAAAACATTGCTTTCCTTTGCTGATGCAGTTGAGGCTCTGTGATGTGAGTCCACTTTTTGTGAAAAAGTGATTTAAACCTAAACAAAATGAACAAGAATAAAGTACTAAACAATGATTAAATGTCTGTTTCTTTTGTAAGTGACCATGGCGATGGAAGCCTGACCCACCTGAAGCAAAGCAGAAGACGGCTTCTTTGTGAGGTGTAATCAATTTGTGTTAATAAATATTAATGCGTTAACTATTTTTTTTTTTATTAATTGCATGCGTTAACGTTGAGACCCCTAATTGAAACCACTGAAATTCTTGATTTTTGTTAAAAAAAAAAAACAAAAAAACAAGAGGATTCAGGGTGACTGCCCATAAACATTAAATTAAATCAAATATATGAATGATTTTAACAGCTTTATAGAAAAAAAGCATGAAGAATGAACAGCTGATTTATCACCATGTAGATAAAAGGTTACAACTGTAATTTTAATCGCAGAATGATGACCCTCCGATTCATGTTTGACACCGCACAACAGATGAGGCAGCTGTGGCGCAGAGGTAGAGCGGTCAACCTCTGATCTAAAGATTGCAGGTTTGCCATGTATCAAAGTGTCCTTGGGCGAGACACTGAACCCTACATTACTCCTGGCGGTTATTGGATGGCGCCAGTGTTAGATACATATACGCCATTTACTACTTTAAACAACTGGAAGTCGTATTTTGCAATTTGAGCTTTTGAGTACAGCAGTAATATTGTTTTCTCCGTTCAGTGGAAACGAGGCTTAAACGTCTGGTTTGTTTTGCAAAAAGTTGATCTGAAACTAAACTAAAGTCCATGGTCGCTTTTGGGTAGATTATAAATAATCGTAATAATATTAAGATAAACTGACAATTATTATGCGTGAACCGTGTTACTTATTGGATAATATCTGTTGAATTCTTAACAATGTAAAACCCTAACAGACTGTGTTCAATTAAAGGTATCAGCATCATGCAGGGGAATGAGGCATAAAGCTTGTTAAGTAACTATCTGTTTTAAATTAGTTCCTGCTAATCTGTGGGCAAGGTGATTGTAAAGTTTCACCCTATCTCATCCTGGACAACTTGTTCAATACCCTATTGATGCAGAATTACTCAGCACACCGTGTTCAACTCTTCATCTTTGATACCTTCCATAAGAGCATGATTTTTTTTCTGTCTTGCACACCCGAACATTTCTGATTCGTGCATGAAGTGCATTCCAATCCTACAGTGAATACACTTTATCTCATCAATGCATGTTGCATGCAATTATAGCATGATATGTCAAACTTTGCCAGCAGGAGCATTGGGGGTTTAGAGGAGTCTAATTAAGAGAAGAGAGTAAGCTATCCTTGCCCCGGCTATTGAGCGGACTCAGCCTCGCCTTCCTCTAGCTTATTTTCATTATCAGTGATAAAGTGAGGTTGTGTGAACAGAATACATCAGTATCAGATTGAAACCCCTGTATGGGGCAATATGTGGCTTTTATAAACTAGAATTCACTATTTAAAATGCTTTTCTACAGATGATATTCCTTGATTGCTTTTATTGTTCCAAGGATCATGATTACTCTTGAAAATCCAGTTTAGTTTTGCTCTTTTTTGCAGTTTTAGCACAAGTTGGACACATTTTGCCTATCTCACTATTGAACTTTTACTTTAATAATAAAAAGTTAGCTCAAAAAGGACATTTATATTGGAAGAGGGAGAAGGAAGACTATGGAAGGCTTGCCAACTGTAGCACGGATAAAATCCCTTCTCTTTCATTGTTTAACATTGGTCAGTGTGCAAATAGTGACGAATGTGCCCTGAAGCAGAAGTTCTGACCAAACAACAAGTTGAACAAAGCTTCCATAAATCCCATTGTGAGTGCTTCCTAAAAAGGCTTGTACGAAAAGGAAATCACTGCTCCAATGTTTACATGAAGAGCATCATGGGAAGCTGCTGCTGGTCTATCTAGTGTTTGATTCATTAAAGTGGATTTACAGAGATCCTCTTTTCAACCTTCTTTTTGGTCCTCCTGCTTCTTGCGATCTTCATCGCCGCTTTATTTCATCCGATCCTTTTGATGTGCCAGACCTTCAGTTTAAGCAGCGATTTTCTCCCCTCATCTTTGTTTTCTTTCCCCAGACTTAAACCCAGCTGCACAAACAGTGACGTCTTGCAGAGCCTTACAGCCTAACGCAGAGAAAAACCCCCAATTTGAAGATGTCTTTGAGGTGGATTGGAGTAGGACTCCTAGGAGAAAACCTTACTAGAATGTTTGCAAGAAAACTGCAAATCTATACTTACAAGAAAACTGACAGAACTCAGTTTACAGATGGCATACAAAAAAAATCTGTTCATTTGTTGCTACTTTTCAGCATTTTTTTTGTTTACGAAAATGAATCTTTGTTAAATCATTATATACTGAAACACATTAAGAATCTATGATTTGATACGAATCTCAATACATGACTCACAAATCATTCCACTATTTTTGAGGCATTACAATACAGTCCAATTCATTAACCTAAATAGGTAAAAATCTAGACATAAATTATTCATTTGGCATCTAAAGCTGTAAATAAAAATGACTTTTAACCCTAGAACACTTTCACTGTAAAAAATTACACCATCATGATTTTTACCCAATACAAAATACACAATAAAAAGTATTTTTCATGAAAAATAGACCAAAAGATGACAGCACATGATAGATTAGTGATAAACTGTAGTTTAGGTAGCAAAATGGTAAATAAAAATCCTAAAAACATGTTTAGAAATTTCTGAAAAATTAGGAACATGAGAAGAAAAAAATCCTAAAAAAAATAAAAAGTAAAGATACTTGGACGTTGGTCCACCCATTCCTGAGACATGTGAGAATTTACCCAGTGAACAGTGACACTCAGAGAAATACAACATATTTTGCTCTGGTGAAAGTGCTCTAGGGTTAGTGAAGAAACACTTTTTTTTTTCTTGTCACTTTCATGATGTATTCAGACTGGACACATTTGGTTCACTTAAAGTGAACCAGAGTTCATTTCCCTTGATAATCCAGTACAAATTTTCAGTTGAATTCAGACATTGATACAGACGTTCCAAATTGGTCAGCGAAAAAACCAAAGTTTGAAGTGAATTATCCTGACAAGAATTGCAAAGCTTAGAAATTCCATTATTCTTTTTCTCGTTGCTTTGCCCCGCCCTCGTAATTCCTGTCCAATGACTGAAGAGATCTGTAGTCACATGGTTTTGTTTGCAAGCTTTGGTTCCAAACAGAAATCTCTGGTAGACGTCAGTCTGAATACAGACCAAACATCCAGGACTCAGTTTAGTTGACTGGGTTCGGACCAATCTGAATTAATCCTCATTTTTAAGCAAAAGGCCCAAAACTACATTTTAACCGGTTTACCAACAGAATCTTGTTTGTATATGTGGTTTTCAACCAATAATAGTATGACTCCTTTTGCTCACCTGATTTTGCGATACGTATCTCTATCTCTTACTTCTATGATGAACAATAAATACAATTTTATTGATTAAATAATAACTTAAATTTGCTTAATACGTCATGGCGATGTCACCGCTTTCATTGGTATTACTCATTTGCCAAAGAGAACGCTCCAACTATTAAAGAGGGCCCATGAATCACCTGTTGGTTCAGTTCATTTTGATGCTTTTAATCTGAAAGTGTCAGTCCATGATATGGTTGAACCATATTTACAGCAGGTATATTAATCTGCAATGAGATGTGATCTCATAAACACTGGTTATTTTTTCAGATTGTTGTTTTCTCACTTAAAAAGGATCCAAAATCTAAAAGGAAAAAAAAAAAAGAGTGACGCACTGAAGAGGCTCTTCTGAAACATTATTACTGTGAATCAGACAGGCATAAAAAAAAAAAAATGATTCAGCAATGCTTCCAAACAAGCTGAAATGTATTCTGTTCGCTGATTCAGTGCTTCTCTACATTTGCTGTGTGGTTGTAGATTATGCTTTCAGTCAAAAGTCCACCAAAAGGGTTGTTTTGTTACTAAAAGGACATTACACGTATTCACTCGCACTAACACAGCTGGAGCTTTTCTTACGGCACATTTCTATTGTTTTATCCGCACTCATTGAAAAGTCAAGTATAGATGATTCCTTGCAATTATTGTAGATGGAGAGGAAATGCGAACGTCGACCAGCCCGATACAACCGCCTGCATCTGATACAACAGAAGGATCCGTTTTCTCCAGCAGACCCGGCAGGGCTTAACGAGAATCTGCGATATGTTGTTATTGATCACCACTGTCAGACCAAGGCTGGGATTCACAGCGGCTTATCCTCCATTCATTATGCCAATGATTAAGATGTGTCAGGCAGCCTTAGATGCTCGTTACTTGGATGGAAGCTGATGGTGGCGATGACGTCCTCCCTAAATAGTGATGTGCCCCTGTTTATTTCTTGGAAAAATCAAGACGTTTTCCGCGGAATTGCTCAGAATTACTGACACAGACAGCGATCTATTTGTGGTGTTCGTATTTTGAAAACTTAAATGGGCCGCAGACCATGAAACAGCTGTGCCTCGACCTGCTCCAGACGTTAGTGTGCGAGTGTGTGGGCACATGTGCTCGCGTGCGCGTCTGTTTTAGCTCCTTCATCTTTGTTTGCATATGGCTGTATGTGTTTGTACGTGTGCATCATCACCCTGTCACACTGTAATTACAAAATGCACCTGATCCACTTCTCTATAAAAAATAAAACATTACAAACAACCTTTTGTTCTCATTTAGAGGAGACTGAAAAAAAGGCAGTGTTTTTTGGTTTTTGCTGCCTTCAGACTGATCTAAATTCATAAAAAGAAGGGATAAGTTTGATGGATGTGAACAATTTGTGTTTTTTGAAGACAAAAAAGAAAATGTCTGCAGTGATTACTAATCAGTTGATTAGAGTTTAATCAAAAATCCGACAAACTTCCCGTCTGCAATCTTTTTTTATGTTAAGGCTCTTATACAAAAACAAAAAGCAGTGGGGATATTAATTTAATTCAACACATTTTCCTTAAAATTGCAAATATAATTATTTTTTTAGGCCATTTGGGTTACTTTTTTTTGTCTCTGACATGTTTTTAGCCTCTTTTTTCCAAATCTCCTTTGACTCAGTAGACGTTCAGAAAGGGGACAGTAATGCAAAAAGCAATCTGCCAAAACAGGTATATATTCTAAAACTGATTAAAATAGCGCGAGGGAAATTGAGAATTAATTAGTCCCCAGAAAAGCATATGGTTTTTCTTGATGTAGGCTTTGATTTTACATTTCACAGCAAATCAACAACAGGCAGACCTTTTGAGGGAAATCTACCATCTTCTCTGAGGAGGATTTCACAGCAGCTGACACACTTACAGTCAGGTTATATCAACTGGTTTTTTGGAACAGAGAGAAGGAAATGCTGACAGAATGACATGAGAAGAGAAGAAAATCTTTTGAGAACACAATGCTAAATTCTGCTAAGGCCGTTATTGTAAATAAGAAAATGTTCTTAATAGCTCACCTGTTAAATACCAGTTAAATAGTTTAGTAATTTAAAAAAATCTAAATGTTTTTTGAATTTCTTAATATTTACTGTTTTTTCACTAGGTATTGTAAAATCAAGTCATAAATGCCTTGAGGAGCAAATGCTCTTTGGTTTACACACACAGATTTATATTTATAACACAATCCTTTTCCTTAACTAAGCATTAGTGATGTTGGGAGGGGAGCATGCATGAAAGGAAGTCAATACCTCAAATGTTTCCCAGTAGTAGAATTAGGAGTTTCTCTGTAATTATAAAAACATTTCTTTTGTTTATTTCATTTCAATTAAAGCTTTTCACAAGATGCAAAAAATAAATTCATTTCAGAAATGCTTAAATAACATAAAAATGCTCTTTTTGAGACTTTTAAAATTTAGTTTTCTCTTTGACAAAACATTGTTTAATTCAGAGAATTTTGACAACTGCATTACAAAACAAGCAACTTAAAGACTCCAATCAAAATCCCCTATATTTTTTTCATATGGTCTTGTTAATATTTTCTCACAATAGAGGATAAATATTAAATAATTTAAGAATTAAACTACGTTTTTGAGTGTTTCTTTATTCAAATGATGTTGGATCAGGAGCAGATGAAAACGCTGAGGTTTGTGACGCAGCAGCTGCCAAAATCTACCATCTTCACAATAATTCTGATGCATCCACTTGCAGACAAATAGATCCATGTACGTCTTAAATGTCCTCATCTGAGCTGCCATCTGACTCAAAACTGTATGGCTTCATAGCTCTGATATTACTTGCCTTTTTCATTTTTCTGGCGGATGTTATTTACATGTATTTACACAAAAAGTGAAGAAATGGAATCTTGGTCACATGTAATATGTGCAACCAAGATATGCATTGCTGGATTTCCCGCACGTATTCTAGGGATTTATCAATAATAATTTTCAAAATTGATTTAATTCGATTTACCAGAGCCTGAACTGATTTGATTTTGATTTCATTTTTTTATTTTTATTATTTTTTTTATTCATTTGATCCTCTTAATTCAAATTGATTCAATTAAATTTTGGATTTAGACGGTTTACACATTTAGACACATTTGTCTAGATATACTTTAACAATCTACTATATGTTTTGAATATATTTATATTAATCTGATACAGTTCACATACTGTAAAACGTATCAGTAAAGTTATGAAATTGTTAATAGCATATACTGTTACATGGTTTACCAAACGGAGAAGCTCCAACTAAAATCATTAACATTGTGAACATTGTTCTGTTTCTCCTGGAGGGCATTTCAGTTTGGCTAGTTTGGAGCTAGTGGTATAGAAGTACACTTTTTTCAAGAAGAATAAGTAAAGTATGAGCCAAAATAGTTTTTCAGACCATAAATGGTAACTTAAAAAAAATACTTCCTTAAAAGAGTTTGTAGAATTCATGCCTCTGAGTATATAAAGTTTATTTAGTCAAAAATGAATGTTTTCATCGACTGAGCATTAGCATTAGCCGCCCTATGGGAAATTCCATTGAACATTAGCATCAAGACTTTAGCATATGTGCTAGGTCAATCTCTATTTTTAGTGATCTATTATCGATTGCTCTATTAAGCTTAGATCTATTTTAAGTGCATCCAAGGCTGAATTTTGTTGTTGGCCTCACGTTAGCTGACACACTCCTAGGTTTGTGAAATGTGTTCTCTGCGGTGAGCTGCAAAAACAGCCAGTCTGAGGAGCCATTTGGTAGTACAACCCTAATCGTAACCCTAACACTAACCTTAACCCTTCCTCCGGGTCTGTGTGACGAAGAAAAAAGTTCAGCCCTGGCAGCATATATTCCTGATTTTTTTTTTTCTACACTAATGTTAGCAAAAATGTTTGTCCTGCCTACAACCCAGAGGTGAATTTCTAATGATCTCCTGCTGTTCTACAGAAAATTAATCTTAAAAGGCTTTTTGGTTTCAGCTAAACACTGCGTTTCATAATTAAAATATCACTGGGAACACTTTTACAATAAAAAAAATATATAGTTGGAGTGGGACTTTAGACTACTGTTGGAGTAAAAACAGTAGGAATCTCATCAGCTGTTGAACATAACCTCTGATATGAAAACCCATTAATGCAATTGACATTTATCGGAGTAGTGGTTTAAATGTTTAATCACATTTCGCTTGCAATTTTGATCGTCATTTTTGAAAATATTATGTAATTCTGTAATTCCATTTGACTGATTTTATAAATACCTGAAATGCTCTCAGTATTTCGTCACCTTACAGTCTTTTTAATCATTTTTCCCCTGTTTTAATCCATGTTTTCCTCACTGTGTTCTACCCAAACCCTATTTTCTTGTGCGTCAAATCATCATGTTCTCTCAGCTTGATCTGCTTTCAAAACCCCTCAGTAATCTTCCTGCATTCCTGCTTTCATCTGTTACCCTTCCCCACTCGCACCGTCTCATCCTCCCTTCATCTTTCCGGTGTCTGTGCCTCCGATCGCTTTAAGCTGCGGTTAATGATGAATGAGACAACCCACCCTTGGGGCATGGACCTGGGAAGCTCTGTGGGGTGGTGCTCAGCCACCCACTGGACATGTGGGTCTGATTCTTTATTCATGGCCTGCACTAACACTACTCCTACATCCTGGTACCTTTACCTTTGAAGGACCGTCGTTTTCACAATTCAGTGATTTCAAAGTTTCACCATTTTTTTT
Source organism: Oryzias melastigma (assembly GCF_002922805.2). Classification (NCBI taxonomy): domain Eukaryota; kingdom Metazoa; phylum Chordata; class Actinopteri; order Beloniformes; family Adrianichthyidae; genus Oryzias; species Oryzias melastigma. Next base: position 10,508,388 of record NC_050518.1, on the reverse strand, counting down.
CTCAACTCCTATTTTCTCCAAGCAGCTTCTTCCTTTATCTGCACGGCCCTCCTCCATGAATCAGGTGTTTTTACTCAATTTATCTCAGAGTATTTATTTTCTGAACAACCTCATTTAAAATCAGTGACACATTCTCCCCTAACTTCCTGATAAAGTCTTGGGATAATGGCAAAGTTTTATTGAATGTCTCATTCGTGGTTTAGTAATCTATCATTCATCCAGTACAATAAAGAAAAGCAAATGAAAAAAAAAAAAAAAACACTATCTAATGTTTTCCATTTAGGTACTTTTGCTCTTGTGTCAAACTCTAGATATAAAAACCTTTCACCATTCACATTTAAAGGACGATTAGCAAACATTAGTTCATTGTAGACTTTTTATTTTTTTATTGCTTTTACTCAACGGAGAGAGCTTCTAGCTGTCATATTTAAGCTTTTCTCCTGTTAAATGCAGCCTTCACTTTCAGCGTTAATCTCACGCTGAGCAGCATTTCGAGTGCAGGTGCAGAGCTAATCCTCACAGAGCCGTTGTGAATATCAGTGATTCAATTGAAAATCTTTGACTGTAAATGCAAGAGTTAGCTGCTATGTCACCCACTGGTTTGTAGGTTAACAAGGCTTTGACGTGACTGATTGAGAACCCAGAGGAAACACTTTGTGTGGTCATGCTTTGACTGGTCGTCACACTTTTTTGAACATTTATGCATCTATACAATCATCAATGTGTTCTTGAAGTTTTCCTCTTATATTTGAAATATTTATAAAATCATATTCCTGTACTTTACATGTCAGTTTTTGGAGTTTTTTGACTGTATCTATATATAATTTTTTCTATGTGGAGTTTGTATGTTCTCCTAATGCATGAGTGGGTTTAAAGTCCAAAAACCTGTTTCAAAGGGTAATTGGTTACTCTATAGCAGGGGTGTCAAGTTCAAGGCCTTAATGACCGATGTCCAACATGTTTTCCAACCAACCTGACATTAAAGTTCTTATTTTTTCCAAACATGATCCAGGTAATCAGCAGCAGATAAGGCAGATATTCTGGAAAACCAGCAGGCCCCTGCTCTACAGGGTCCCTAGATGGATTTTGTGGCCCTTTGACAGACTGGCGACCTATCAAGGGTGTACCCCGCCTTTTCCCAATTATGGCCAGGGCAGGCTCCAGCTACCCCGTTACCCTAAAAGGAATAATTAAGTTAAGAAAAAGGATGGATGGATGTGCCCGTTTGGGTGACAGGTATCATATGTGTTGATATGTGAGTCTACATTAAGTTTTCCACACTGCGGGGGGCAGAGTTGGGGAACTCCTTGAGATAGTTTGAAAAGCCAAGTGGTAAATTGAACAGTAAGATGTTGCAAAAGAATCACAGTTTTTTAGAGCTCTGACCATTTTTTCATTACACTGGTCTCACGTACAGGGTTTGCCAACAGGTTTTTCATAATAAAACACCTTCCAAGTTCACAGTTTGACAGCACCGACCCCTCCTATGACCATTGTCTTTTTTAGAACCACCTTTGTATTAGTAGAGATGTCTGCCACTGGCCAAAATGAACATTTTGGGCAAAAATAATGAAAGATGTACAATATTTAAAAAGTATATTTTTACTTTAATACAGTATATTTAATACTAGTGTTTTCTTGTAGCATCACACCTAATGAAGATCAGACTAAGCAAAATTATTCTATCCCCACCCCTCCCTGCTCCATCTGATGTTTTCATGTGTGCGTGAAGACATTCCCTACATGTTAACCAGAAACAGAGAAATATTTGTGAAAAAAAATAAAAGAACATCAATGGAGAGTCAGTTCAGACATGATGCTTCACCCTCTTGGAAGATGACGGTCCAGTATCCTCACATCTTCAAAAAGCAACGCCTTGAGTTGCATGGCTAAAAGATCTCTCTTGAATCAGAATGGGTTACAGCAATATAGAATTTAGATGTTTTGCAGTTTTTAAAAAAATATTTTCTGAGCATTATTTGGAGTTTTTGATTAAACTGAAGTCAAATCCCCTTTTTTTTCATATGTTGGTTATGAATGTTTAGTTTTATTTTTCCCAAAAGGCGTTTATTACTTTGTGATGTTCATGTTGCTTGAACAGAGTTGGTGGATTAACTGTAATGGAAGAGCTATTATCATTAAATACATGTGAAAATGTTGAGATATACAGATTGGAGACACGTTTTCTTGAGTCTTTTGAGACAATTTTCTATATACAAACTGATTCAGCTAAATTATTGCAAGTTTATAACTTCCACTTTGGTTTTGCTTTTCTGACCTGAGAAGTGTTCTCTCTTTTTTTTGTACACAATCTTTTATGAAAAGCGGATGAGTCATTAGTCAGTTTGAGTGTATCCACTGTCAGTGACTCAACTCCCACCAACTCAAAAGATTGACAAGTCTAATATGTAGCTTAAAAATGATGACAGGAAGTGAGTGGAACAAAAGGTTTGAAAGTATTCTAAAGTTTAAATGATTTAAGGGGTTTCACAAAGCTAGTAAAACTGATCAGACTTATGTATATTGAATTTATTGTAATTGGTGATCTCATATTTTAACTAATTTTTGCTTAAGGTTGAAATTAAACTTTAGCTGCTAAAGCCTTTAATGTGCTCTCACTGTTTTTATTAGTAATCCAGCCATTGAGGTGACATTGTATAAAGACTAAACACTATTTATATTTGTGTATGACAGGACATATAAACTTTCCCCTCATAATACTAGCTCACCACTCTAAAGGCAGAGTGGAAGCTTAATAAACTCTGAATTAATAGTTTTATAACTACATAGGTTATCTTCTGCAGAGACAAATGTTTATTTTTACTGTCAGCATCATAAGTGACTCCAGTGAGATGATAGGAGCAGCCAAACGTCTGTAGCTTAACAATATTTACATGTCTTGACATCCAGCTACGCCCACAGTTACAGGTTGCTTGACCTATAGCTCATTCTGCTATGTTTTATTCATGTGCATGAATCTTTTATTAAGACGTCTACTGTGGCTGTAACTTTCTTCTGTCAAATATCCACTCGTTCATCTTACCAACAATAAAAATATCCAACAATTAGCATCGATCGCATTTTTATGTCTTTCATGTATCAAAATAGCCATTTAAGGAGAGTTGTAAATGAAAATAAGCATTTATTTTGGTAGATAATCATTTTAATTCAAAGTGTAAATCTCACAGAAGAAAGATTCATCTGTGACGATTGGTGCCTTTATATTGTTGCTTTTTGTGCTTTTTTGTGTTCAGGATCTGATTTCAGGTTTTGCCTCCTCCCAACACCCTGTCTCCTGCATTTGGGTCCCTCACAACCACCATCCCAGTCACAATCCAAAAATAGTTTGACACACAAACTGGGAACCAAGACAGCAACTTAGTGATCGAAGAACATTCTGTTCTTTGGCTCTTTTTACTATTTTATCAAAGAATATTACATCAGGAAAAATAATCCCTTCTCTGCACATACACTTCTACTGGAACATCCATTTATTTCATTGTTAATTCTTTTAAAATTGTGAATCCCTGCTTTTTATTATAGATTTTTAAGCTAAAAACATGGACATTCAGCAACAGGGATAATCTGAAATATTTTGGAGAAAAATTTTGATCTTTGAAAAAAACAAAACAAAAATCACTTGGATCCATCTCTGTAAATAAAACAAACACAGAACCACATGTATGAAACATTAATATCTAATGACCTAAGAAACTCTGATTATGTCTTTATTTACATTTTATGAATGATAAGTGTGATAACTGCTGACAAAATGCTTAAAATGTATTGAATCAGAGATGTTATACCTGCATGCAGCCTTAATTAGTTTGCACAGTTTTATTTTGTCTCTACAGTTTATAGCTGTAATTAAATTAATAATAAAACTTATTACTAAAAGCATAATTATATAAAGTGAAAGGATATTTTGGGTTTATCTCAGTATGAAATGTTTAACTGCTTTTAATGCTGCTTTTCCTCTGTCCAGTTATGGAAGTGGTTTAAACTTTACAGTCACATGTTCTTCCTCTGAACTCGTCATTCCAATGATCTCTCCTCTGGTCAACATAACCTCTTTGGTTGGATACATTTTACAAACTCTAACTCTTTTATAAAATAGTTTTCTGATTTAAATAAAAAACGTAATTTTATTCTGAAGGGTTGCCAGAAGGGAAATTGGGAACATTGAGACACAAAATAAAGTAAAAGCATTTTTCTAACATTTCATTTTGTTTTCTGAAAATTACTTTAGCTTTTTATCTTTTCTGGATTTTTGTTTTGATTTCTGAATTGTAATGCTGTTTAAAAATTTTAGTTTTTTTTACTGTTTTATTTGTCAGTTTGATATTTAAAATGTTTTTGCATCGAGTGATTTGTTAATGTGATTTGCACTTCAGAGCCACTGTAGTTCTCCTTGCTAGAAATTATGGAAAAGCCCCATAGCTCCTTTTCCTGTTTCTTATTGGGTTTTGCTTTTTGGTATTTACTTTTGATTCTGTAAATTGCTTTTGCTTTGAAATTTTGAAATACTGAAATATTTTTTTCCTTTTTAAGGAAATGGGAAAAGTTAGGTAATATGGGAAATCGCTAATTGAATGATGACATTTGTCCAATATTTTAACTGAAAGTTATTTGTCATGAAGCGATACTGGATATTATCATACAGTTGGTGGTTTTTTTGTAACATTTTTGTTTCAAGAATTTTGTCATATTTTCTAAAATGTAATGTTTTTTTTTGCTTTTTTAATGGTCATCATCTGTAAAATATTTTTGCATCAATTGATTTATTTTTGCACTTCAGGGCCACCGTAGAAAACAGTTTGAGTTTATCTAAACCATATACATTTTCAAAACAGCTATTTTGGTAAATATTTAATCATGCTTTGATGCACTTAAATAAATACTGAAATATGTAATTTATAGGTCATTTGTATAATAGTCATGAGCAACAGGAATCAAAAAAGAGGATTTCAGATATCGTTCTGCTGCTGCAGCATTAATGAAGGAGAAAGTTCCAGTCTGTCCTAATACGTCAGCTCACCTGTTGAAAGACATGTTTTCCATCTGACTTGGCCTCATGGGTTGGTTTAAGTTCCACTGGAACGTGAACTGAAGTGGTCAATGAAGTAGAAACTGTACCCATGCATGGAGGACGCCCCAGTTTGACCAGTTTAATACAACGTTTAACTATCAACCTTAAAATGGTCTAAAAATGTACCAAAAGCAGGATCTTATTGGGAGCAAACAAGTCAGGAGGTATTAGTAAACTTAATCACATCATTATTTTTTTACATTATTATTCATTACAGGCTATGGAGAAAATAAAATAAAATTACAATATATCAGAATTAAAAAACATGGAGGTTAAATTTCCATTGAATCATTTCAAAGGAGGTGAGGGTTCTAAGGAAGAGAAGGATTAGTTGACATTTTGGATCTTTTTTTTTTCTTCTTAGGTTTTAATTTTTGATTCAGCCGATGCTGTTCACTTCCCCGGCTCAGTTTCGCTCTGATCAGTTATTCATTGCCTTTTTGCACTGTGTCATGCTGTAAACTAAGAGGCCACAGAGTCACATCAGGACACTGTAACAGAAGAAGCTGTCGCAGTGAATGAAGGAAGAGTCTCATTCAGTTAAAGACACAGAAAGAAGAGTGGTTTCAATTCCATCCACTGGCAGGAGTCCTTAAAAAGGGCTTTAATGGATGCAAAATGAAAATTTGGATAAAACAGAAAAGCAGAATCAGATCTCAATTCAATGCATTCAAGGTACAAATTTTAATTGTTTTATGATTGTTTTTCTTTTAATGGATTTTTACAATGGAGTATCAGGGCCACTAAAAAAAAAAAGAAAAAAAAATCTCGTAAATTTACGACCTTAAATCTCGTAAATGTACGCGATTAAAGTCGAAGTGAGCCTACAGTCCATCAAGCCAACGCCGTGTGCAGTAGCAGACTGACTAAACTGTAAAAAGCGTCTTCGATTTCAACAGGTGAGCTAAATGTTTAAAACGTAACAAATGTTCGGAAACTTCTTAGTTTGATCTACAGTTTATTAAAGTTTTAATCATTGATGGGTGGCTTGCAGGATCTGCAGAGCCCGTTGATGAAGCCATCCATATCCCTGCTGCAGCTGTCCACTTCCAGGCATTTCTTCCTCCATGAAAGACCAGATCTCCTCCAAATCTGCGTGGTGCTTCCATCTGAAGAGGCCCAGTTTTCAGAATTTTCAATGTTGGTAAATTTGCGAGGTTTTTTTTTTTTCTCGTAAATTTACGAGATTAGAATTAGTAAATTTATGAGGAAAAAGTCATAAATTTAACCCATAACTTTTTAGAGTATAAGCATATGACTTTTTTTCTCGTAAATTTAAATAAATTTGAAGTTGCAATAAAAAAATATTTTTTGCTTTTAAACTGGCCCTAAAATTTTGTTGTAAATTTTAGATGATCGATAACCAAAAACTTTAAATAGTTTAAGGTAAAAGTAACAAGTTCTGCTGCAAGCACTTCTATCAGTCAAAAAAACGAATTGGATGTCCTGAAAAAAACTTCCATCGTCGTCGGAAAAGGCTAAGCGAACAATGAAGTCAGTCCGAGGTTTTATAGCAGGGGTTCTCAAAGTGTGGCCCACGGGCCGATGGGTGTGGCCCTCAATAGATCATAACAAGCTGTAAATTGCTTGTAAAAAGTATTTCTTGTTTTGTGGTTTCTGGCAACATTTGCAGGGAAAAAAGGTTAAGTACACCGAGGTGTCAATGGTACTAGTGTATTTATTTCACCACTAGAGGGCAGACAACATTTTAAATGTATGTCACTGACTGCGGAGAAAGGAAGAATCGTGACGACAGCAGTAGAAATGGAGTCAAAGAGGGAAGATGAGCGGGATTCGGTAAGAGAGCTGGAGCAGGTTCCTTTGAGATAAAAACATGTAGGCAAGGAGATAAGGCGCTCTCAAGCTTAGTCAGGGGTCTGCAACCTGCGGCTCTAGAGCCACATGTGGCTCTTTTATCTCCCCTTGCTGGCTGACTGGCTGAATTAAAAATAAATTAGTAGTAATTAAAAAAAAACAAAAAAAAAACTTAGAGCTTAGCTTCTATTTTAGCAACATAATACAATTTTTGGCTAATTAAGTTTACTGGGGAATTTTGGGCTATTTTGGAGTTCAGCTAGTAATTGTGCAACGAGCTAGCTTTTTTGGCTAAATGGCCTCCAAAGAGTTTTTTTATACTAATTTGGAGTTTAGCTAATATTTTAGCAATATGCTAAATTTTTTTTCTAATTTGTTATCTACTGGGATTTTTAGGTTAATTTAGATTGTAGCCTTTATTTTAGCAACATGCTAACATTTATGGCCCATGTAATTTACCGAGGAATTTTATGCTAATTTGGATTTCAGATGGCAATTATGCAAAAAAGCTGTCTTTTTCTGTAATTTGGCCTCTACTAAAACTAAAAGATAAAAATGAAAAAAAAAATCCAATTTTTAGATATGGTAGGTCTAGTTTCTTTTTATATTTTTGCTTTTGTTCATACCAAAAATACTTCACATACTTCATATTAAACAAAAAACAAAAAAAAAACAATAAGACTTCATGAATCAAATTCAAATTTCTTAAAGACTAAAGTAAGTTCATGCGGCTCCTTATAGGTTTTGATCAGTAGATAATGGGCCCAAATGGCTCTTTTACTGTTAAAGGTTGCTGACCCCTGAGCTAAGTGATCAAATGCTTACTTTGTCGTACCTCATGGGCTGGATAAAGCAACTTCCGACAGCAATTGAGGGGAACCATTTGTTGTAGATAGGTTTGCTTACAATATAGTCTCAAATAGGTCTGTTGATGACCAAAAAAGGTTTTATTTCTCGCTCAAAACAATGTTTCATATCTTGCTCACGTTGTTCTTGTGCTCTGTTACCTATACAAATGACACTTGGTCTTTGAAATTATTAATGATACTATTTTCTTTCTTTATCCATTTTTTTCACCACAGTTGTCCTCCAGTCTAATGTCAAGTTCTTAATTTGGTCCTCCTCTACAAAACTTTAAGAATCCACGTTTTTTAGCAAATGACTTGAGATCTACCTCTGCGGTGGAGAACTTCCAAATGTTGCTCCATATTTTAGAGGAGAGATACAACATCTCTTCCTGTTGCTTCTTCACCGACAACCCAGCACTTTACAGTGGAGTAAAAAAGTATTTACACAGCCACCAATTATGCAAGTTCTCCCACTTAAAAATAATGAGAGGCCTTTCATTTTCATCACTATGAGAGACAAAATGAGAAAAAAAAATCCAGAAAATCACATTATTTAATTTTTAAAGAATTTATTTGGAAATTATGAAGGAAAATAAGGTCACCTACAAACAAGCAAGATTTCTGTCTCACAGACTTGTAACTTCTTCTTTAAGAGGATCCTCTGTCCTCCACTCATTACCTGTATTAATGGCACCTGTTTGAACTCGTTATCTACATAAAATACACCTGTCCACAACCTCAAACAGTCACACTCCAAACTCCACTGTGGCCATGACCAGAGAGCTGTTTAAAGGAAGTTGCACAATTGGTGGCTGACTGAATACTTTTTGCCCCACTGTATACTGAGACAAACGCTGAAGTCATGGCAGCAGTTGTGAAAGCCAACAGGATAGTATTAACGTGTGACACTTGAACTTCACTCGCCACAGAATCAGACTTCACAATAAATGCTTATTTAATAACTCAAGACTGGCAGCTAAAAACTCAAATAATGACTGAAAGCTACATTAATAGTTTCATAATCAAATTGCTGCCTCCTGAATCGGAATTGAGTATAAATAAAATGTATCAACAGAAAACCTCTGGGACATTATATGAAGCTCATTGTTTCCAAAATTAGTTAAAGCTTTTCCGTGTTCAAATTCATTTTTTTTTTACGGCTTTCTTTCACATTTTTTTTGTTGAACAATAATTGCATTTAGCATTAAAAAATAATAAAATAAGCAACTAAGCATAAAGTGAACTGCAGTAAACATACATCTAATTTTACAGGGAATGTTGCATTCTGAATTTTATATTTTGTTAGACATACATTTTGTGGGTTGACAGACTAAAAGTAATCAACTAAATTAACAAAAATAGGAACACACAAGAGTTAATAGTGTTAATATCCAGTCGTTAATCTCTAAAAACCACCACTTGATCTATTAAGGTACGACTCTTGTTTACTGAATCAAGGGACGTCAGAATCGGTATGTAAAGGAAGCCATGCACTTGCCTTAACCCAAGCTATAGGGTTTAGTAGGTCTACTATGTGCTAAAATAATGAGTCTAGAAATTACAACATTCAAAAAATGTCTCAGTCCCTATTAGATGGGCAATTATACCAGAAATGGTTCTAACAAGGTGACATCCACACATTATCTCTATCTTGACCTCTACAATGCAGCTGCTTACCAGCATCGTGTTCTTGCGTCACAGTCCATAACACAACACACCTCTGCCCCGGTGATGCCCTCACAGTGATGTTCCCAAGAGTGAGAGCGCACACATACACAGCACATCCTGTCCTACAGAGCGACATCTGTTGCAAACTCGTTTGAGTGACGCCACAGCTGACTGAAGACCGATAGCTGCCTCGCATGAGCGTGAATCCGAGTGCTGTAATATGTAATAATTTGTGTAATGAGGTCAAAGAGTTATATTTATGACAAAGGTCAGACTTTCTCCTGGATTACAACCATTCTTGGTTTAAAGAGGTTTTGTGTAGATGAGTTGTCAGCATTATTGCTGGGATTTCATGTAATATTCATTTCGGTTTAAAATGCCACTCTACATGTTATCACATTAGATATTCAGAAGGCTTCTCAGATTTAACCGGATTAAGGCCAGTCACTTATCTGCTTTTTGCTAAAACCCTCCATAAATAAGTAGATGATTATAATCATGCTGTGTAATTATACACTAAAGATGTTGTGTGTGGTCTTAGCTTATAATCATTCAGTAATCCACAAAAAAATTACAGCATAATGCCCAAATGTCAACTTCAATCAAATTCACACCAAAAACAACATGTTTGTTCACAAGTGAGTGCATGTAGTGAACAACACAACAGCAATTAAATGTGGCTTTGTAAACAATAAATTAACTGTAGTCCTCTGAATAAATTTCCAGAGATAATTAAACTGGATCGTCTTTAATGTTCATGATGAAAGTAATCAAAGGACTTTTGCCAAATCTGGTAAGACATACAGTAAATATACAAGCAAATCGGTTTGAAATTTGTTCCTTTTATTAATACTAAAGATTATTTATAGTCCAAATGTATGGTAGTTTTGAACAGATGAAAACCGATAATGATAAATATGTTATTCAGTCAAGAAAATCTTTTTAATGGTATTGTTAACAAGTTGTGCTTGAAGCTGAGATTGAAACAGTGTTTTGTTTTTGCAAACACTCATTTGTCTCTATAACTGATAGCAGAGATGTTATTAATGAGCAAATGCCCTGCTCTGAAACTTTTCAATGCTTCAAGATTTATTTTGCATTGTTAAGCTATTCCCCTCCAGGTCTTATATGCACACTGCATTTTTTTAAAGGTACTAATGAATAGCTAGTTAGCAGTTTAACCTGCAGTTGATTCCAGTCGGAAACCTCTTAGTTTGAATATAAGGGATTTTAATGGGCACAGCCAAAAATAACAGAGTAATGTTTACAGTGCTTACAGTGAATGTGGTTTGTGGGTATCTATAATACCCCTGCAAGGAACTGTTAATTGTCCATTGTTTCCTGGACAGCAGAATCTTCATTATCTGACACAATCGTCTCAGTAAACACCCTGTTCCAACATGAACTCCATTCATACATTTGTAGGGAATGTTTAATCCAACAGTGCTTTCCAAACTGACTAATTTGACTAAACTTGTTATTTCTTTAAACCTTTTGTACTCTTACATGCTGTTATTGATCATATGTCATTCTAGAGCTTCCAAACTTGGAAGGTCCTTTACTGACTAACTTGATTTATTATAGAAGAGTTTCTAGGGATCTTTTAATTAGGATTATACTGTTTTTTAGGATAAAATCAAAAAGACAGTGCCATTTTCTAGGACATAGTTTCTGCAGAGGGGCAGGTTTAATAAGAAATTCACCTCTGAGTTGTGGTCAGGGGTCTTGGCACTACTTTCTCCCACTAGCTTACAGCCCTCACACCCCCAACCTAACATTACAAAAATGCCCAGCAATATTGGAGCTGTACAATCATACAGTTTCGAACCAGATGCTGTGCATGACGGTGAAAAAAAATACCACAAGAACATGTTAAAAACACCAAAAGCACGATTTTTTTTTTTTAAATTGACCTACAAAAGAACTGAAATATCTCTAAATAGTTTTGTCCTATCCTTGATACCATATGTCAAAACTTGCATACATGATGTTTGTAGTATTTTTGCCTCATATAAGGGATGCCATAACCCACATTAGGTCCTGTTTACCAGCTTTGGTGCACATCTGACCCACATAACAGTGGATGGAGGAGTAACTAAGCTTTATGTGCCAAAAAGAGTCCATAAAAGGCCACACTGTTGGGTTTGCAAGGAGGCTTTACGATTAGGACAGATGAAGCAAACGCTGCTCTAGTCTGCAACAAGAGAAGTCAGATCATTTTTCTGCCACAGTGTTTGCACATGTTTACCCTTATACCTTTAAAACACAATAACCCAGTCATACAGATAGATGAAGATGAGTAGTGGTTTCAGAGAGGCAGTAAAACAAAGGGTTGAACTTTTTGTTTCCTCTGGGGTTTGTTCAATCAATTGTGTTTTAATAGGTTGTCTTTATTTTATAAATTTCTACACTGAGAATAATAAATGTGAATGAAGGCACAATAATCGGCTGCAGATTAGTTAACCAGCAATCAGAGGAGATGATTTCTCTCACAGGACCACACCACATTTATTAAAGTATGTTTGACATCATCAATCAGATTTTTTTAAATCAATTTTATTTTATTTGGATGCTGTTTTTTCCAGTCTTTTGAACATTTTTTATGACAACATTGTGACCTTTTTGGGAAAACGTAACTATTTGTGGCAAAAATCTCCTAGGGCCTCTCAAACATCAAAATATTTTTTACAACATTTATTTTATTTAGACTAATTAGGGATTTTAGGCATTAATTACACCTTAAATTTGAACTCACCCTGACCCATTTGATGAACAGCTATGTCTCATATAAAGCCCTGCATGAATTATTCACTCTGTGCCCTGTAGCTTTTCATGTGAGCACTAAGGCCAGAGTAGAAATGCAATCCCCTCCAAAGACTGAACTATTTCTACTTTTTCTTTTTTTTTTAATATATATTCCAAGATGTGAGCTCCAGCAGTGAGTCAGACGGTTGTGCTAACCATAGCCCAAGGGCAGTCTGCATCCAGAACATTTCATCTGGATATGATTTCAGAATGTAGTGAGGAGAACTCTTTCACTTTCCGGAGCATGGGGGTCAGTTGGCCAACAAAACACAGGTTTTCCATTAAGCACTGGCAAAGCTAGTGTCGCCTGCGGTTGCATATTAGGGAAGTGGGAGTTCTATCTGTCACAATGCAGCCTGTGCCAGGTCTCACAATGCTCAGCTGGCCCAATACTGTCAACACATGAGAAAAGAATTGACCCAAAAAGAGTGATTGTGGGGAAGAGTCCTGAAACAGAGAATATAGCATGAAGAAAATAACATTTTTTGTTTTTCTTTTAAACAGAAAAAAAGAAGAGAGAGACTTGAATTAAAATTCTGACAGAGATAAAAAGAATGGAATTTAGCTTAGCTTGAGGGTACCTTTGTCTTAAAAGTCATTTACAACACGTCATCCAAGCAGGTCAGGGAGCAAATGTGTGTACAAATGCTGAAAAACAAGAAATGACATGAAAATAGTTTGATGCGAAGCATAAATAATAAATTGTTCAGAATAAGTGAGAGCTCAGAATAGATAAGGATTTTTTTAAAAGACCCACTTTGATGAAAATTGTGTTTTTGGAGTTTTTTTTATAATGTTTTTTCTTTTGTTTTTTAATGATGGAGGACATAAAGAAAAATTAAGCTCAAACTTGCTTTTCTGAGTATTTCTTTATTCAAATTGCCGTAAAGCAGGAGCAGATGAAAGAAATGCCCTTTAAAAAACATCAGCAGGCCATTGGCTCCTGCTCTGCTCCATTCCAATGCATCCAGGACCAGGGGGCGGGAACACATTTTAAAATCGCTGCATTGGCTCTTTGTGCATCTCAAATTGATTTTAAAGTTCTTCTATTTATTTTTATTTTTTTAATAAAAATGTGTATGGTCTTAGGTCATCATATCTATCTATCCAAAAGTTAGATCTCAAACTTTTGGAGAGGCCTCATTTAATTTTCATGGACCTCACTTGTAGAACAGCCTTCGAGAACATCAGGATTACACTGACTGTTCATGTTTTTAAAAGATGGTTCAATACCTTCATTTTTAATCTTTTAGCTGAAATTTAGGAACTTGTTTGATATTCAAATATTTTTTTCTCTTTTTACTTCTTGAGTTTATCTTTTTATTTACTCTTAGTGAGTTATATCAGTTTTATTTATTGATTTATCTTGTTAATAATCTCTGTTTTTACCTTTATTTATATTATTCCTTTTATATTGTTATTTAACTCCAGTGTTTTCCTCAGAGGGATCCTCCACATCAGTGATCAAATTGGGGGAATGGGGGGTCTCCTGGGTCTGGCTCTTTGCTTGGATCCTATGGTAGCATCCTCTGTGAATGTGATTTTGTTTTGTGTGGGTGGCTGGGGTGTCACGGATATCAACAGGTCCCCAATATATATCGTTTCCTCACTTAGAATCAAGACAGATTTCAATTTTGCAACTTATCTGCGTGTCATTTGTTGCTTTTTTATGTTGCGTGTTGGTGGGGATGTGTGTTTCCTATTCCTGCTTGAAGGTTTTTCAATTTGGAAAATGTTTAATGTATAGCACTTTGCTACTTTTGCAAGTGATCTACTAATAAAGTTTGATTTGATCCATTTGTAGACAAATACATCCATGTACGTCTTCGTTTCCTCGTCCGAGCTGGCATCTTACTGATAACTGTATGGCTGAATAGCTTCAATATTGCTTGCAATTGTATAGTTGCACCAGTAATGCTAGCTTGTGGTGTGAGGGACTGTAAGCCAATTAAAGATGATGATGGGATGTGGAGATGGGCTTACTTCACACTAACAGTCCCACCCAGAACATAGAGGTGAACTTTTAATGACCTTCCGCCACTCTTGAGAAAATATCTTAGAAAACAACATTTTTTTTTTTTTTTAACTTTGGTTAAAAAGGACATAAACATAACTAAAATACCACTGGAATGCTTTTACAGTAGATTAAAACGAGGATTGGAGTGAGTCTTTCAAAAAACCTACACAAATTAACCAAAAACATATTTACCAAGTCCTCAATTCAGAAGAACTTCTAATTAGAATAGTTTAAATCTGTACATAAAAATAATTTCTGACAGATAAAACATTTTTGTGAATAAGATTCTTTCCAGCAGATTTTCATAAAACTTAATAGATATTTTAAAACAAGTCTTTGAATTCTGTGTCACAGTTAAACGTATTATTTCTGCTTTAAACCCAGAGTTGATTTTTGTCTGGTAGCTGCTATCTACAACAGATTTCTGTCAGTTTGTTGACTTTTTTGTTACACTGCTTTTTCTCAAACTGACAAAGCAAAATGTAAAAAAAGTAAAAGTTAATCAGTGTGTGTTGATGCAGAACAGCACAGAAAATGTCCCCCTGAGGAACTTCTAAAGGCACATCCTCACCTGCAGGCACCACTGGAATTCCCCGAGCTTTTAGAGGATGAGCTTCCACACAATTTAAAAACCTAAAGGCACAAAGGGATAATCCAGCATTGTTACATTTTGTTGTTGACCATTAGAGTGTATGCAAATACTTTGACTTGCTTTTGTGTAAAGTGCATTCTTCCTTTCAGTTGTGCACTGACTAGAACGATTTAGATGACCCATTACGCACAGCATGCTTGTTTGAAATGAAGCCAAATTGTACCTTGAAAAGCAATTTTCCTTTAAATCGATGGATGGTCTGATGGAGAAACATTATCTAAAGACACTCATAACACATTTTTTTAACAGAAGGATAAATAAATGTGGTGTTTAGGCAGGTAGCTCTGAAATTAAACAGAAAAGTGAACAAGAAACAAAATCTAGCCGTGAATAAACATGAAGCTATTGACAACAGGGTGCCAGAAAAGGAATACAGGAAGAAAACAAAGTGAAAAAAAAAAACTAATCTAATAAGCAAGAGCTATAAAAAAAATAAACATGGAATGAAAAGAAAACCCTTTTGCTACTGAAGAAAGGAGTCTGTAAAACTTTAACTGTGGTTAGGCCTTAATTTTATTTTGTAATGAAGGCCCAACAGAAATTAGAAGTATGGTGTCATAAATGAAATGACTCAAATTCATTGGTGTATAATAGGTTTATGACGTTTTAGATCTCTAATATTTTTGAGTTTTTAGAAATGTTCTGTTTACCCATCATGCAGAATAAGAAAAAAAATACAGTCATACTACAAAATGTGTGTTTAAAAAGTACTTTTTCAAATTGTACGTTCCAGCAACAGATGTATTATACTGTTTTTTTCCACACAGGCAAACATTGGATGATTATTTTTTATATCTGTTCTGAAACTTTACAGTACTCTGAACTGAAAGGTCAGAAAGGAAATTTTAGAAACTCTTCTCAGGCCTCCTATAAAAACTGTTTTTTTCCCTACTCATAAATACATCCAGATTACATGTTCAGTTGCCTGCTAGATCATGAGGACCTTCTTCCAGAGAATATGGCGGCTAAAATCATTAGCAGGAAGCAGAAATTCCACAAGATAGGGCGACCGGTTGTACAAGTCTTTTTCAACCAAAAACGAGTATTTTTTGACTGAAATGTGGCGGTAATGCTCCAGTTCTGGACTTCCTTCCGGCTAACGATTTTCAGCCGCCATCTTGTCTGCAACCAGGTCCTCCTCTGCTTGATGCATGCACTCAAGATCTCCTGGCCAACCTGAGTTGACTCATCAGTGTGTAGACATGAAGTTGAAAAGATGGGTTGAAAGTTAGGGTAAGTAATTTATCTATGTTTTTTATCTGGAATTGTTTTAACATTTTTAGCTGATGTTTTTATTCTTTTAATTTTTAATGTGCGGAGCCTTGTTTGACCGAGGTCATTTTAAGGCGCCGTATAAATCTAATAAATTTAAACTTAAAACCAGGCAGCAAAAACCAGTCAGCAACAGATTCTTTGTCTTCAAAAACTGTAAACTAAGTTTAAATGGTTTCCAGAAAAAGACAGCTGATGCAAACAGTTGATGGTGTTCTGAAGTTTAGCAAAGGAAAGCAACTTTACTTGTTGCACAGATCAGGGACTCGGCACTAAATAAGTGGGCCAGACTTCTATCTTCAAATTCAAATTAAAAATTTATTTAAATATTACTTTTCATGAAACAGCAAAACAAGGTGCTTCTTAACAGTAGTCAACTTGGTGTGTTAACAGAGGTCATTCTGACACCAAGTATTCCTGACTTTTCAAATGTTAAGTTAAAAAAAGAGGGCAGTAATTATCAGGACCATGCTCTTTAGTTTAGAGAATACTATAAATAGCAGCTAAAAACGAGTTTTGATGGAATAAAGCTAATATCTCTGCTGAGAGTTAAATTACACTGAGTTGAAAATTAGACATTTTTTATCTCCGTAGTCTTTAATCAAAGTTAGCAGAGAAAAATAGTAAATATTCAAAATGTCCAATTACAAGCTGGCATGTAATACTATGCATGATCGTGTGCACCTGATTGAAATTCATGGATGTACTTTTAGTTTCACCAGTCTCTGTGGTTAATTGTGTATTAGGCTTGAGAGGAAGCACAAAAGCCTTTCACATTAACATATTAAGTTATGCGCAGAGGAAAAAACTGCACATGGAGAGCTGAAAGTGATGAACAGGGCTCTAAATTAACTTTTTTGATCACCAGCCAAATTTGCCAATAGATTGGCGATTGAAATGTCCACTAGTTAAAATTATTCTGGAAGAATAATCTGGTTCATAGTTTGACAAAACAGTGCAGTAGTTAAAATTTGTTTTACTAAACTGCTTTTATTGTTCTTATCGTAAAAAATAAACAAAATATATTTTGCTTCAAATTGTTCTTTTTGTACTAAGAATCTAAATAACTTGGTTTTGCTTTCAAAAATGATTGAAATTTTTAAAAATTGTTTTTTTAACCACATTAACCATCACTTAACTTAGCAATAATTTAATATTATAGAATGTAAACAGAACTCAAAAATAGGTCAAAGATAAATTACCAAAATAGTTTATTTGCCTTAGTTGTTTATTCATCTCATTTCTAAATTTGTTGGACAAAGTCAAATTTCTTCCATCAGAGCCGTGACTTTCAGACTTATTTAAAATCTGGGCCACTTCATATTCCGTCAGCTTCTTTTTGATGTTATGTTTATGGACATTTTACTTTATAAAATTTTTCTTTGCTGTAAAAGTGTCACGCCTTTTTGAAAAAAAAAACATCCTCTCTTTCTTCGTTTCATTTAATTTTTGTTATTTAGTAAAAAATCATATCCAGTATCATTAACATTTCATTAACAACGTACAGTGAAAAAAATGGCAAATTAATTAATTTAATTGGAGCCCGAAGTAAGACTTTTTCTATGGATGACATGACATCACACTCAATCGGTCCACTTCTCATATACAGTCAATGTTTGGACTGCAAATAGTAAAAAATGACAGTAAAATACATATATTTTTTAAATTAGCCTTTAAGTACTATTCTAGGTTTGTATGTCCCACTCTTGTTTTAAACACTAATACATTTTGATTTTATTTTCCAAATCCGTTCTTCTTTATCTTTTTCCTACTCGGTTTTGTCTAGGGACTGAGTATTAGAGAGTGAGTATATGTATGTTTGTATGTGACAGTGAGAATGTAAGGATGTGAGTGATTCAGGATGAAATATGTTTTAAACAACCACCCCAAGTAAAAGTAATTTCTGAATCCTCATTCTTACAATAAAAATATTTAATATTTTATTTCCTTTCTTTGAATCGCCCCCCCCCTTGAAGGGGTTGAGTCACTAAAACTAAGGACAACTCACACAAAAAGACATTTGACACATACATTTGCGAAATCAACAGTTCTCATTTCACCTCATGAACTGCACTTATTTTTATATTCCAAAGTGATTCTAAGTAATTCTGCTGAACATGTTGCAGTTATGTATCAGTCTGCTAGCTGTATAATAAGCTCACTTGAGATTAGTAACCTAAAAACAAGCATTACAGCACATCATTCTTCTTTTCTGTCATCACTACTAAGATAATTAGCACTACTCTGTGATTCCCTCCATTACTACACATGCTTCTTAAACACTCCGTGTTAATTTAAGGAGGCAACATTGTCTAAGTCACTCCATTGAGTTTTATGGGCTGAAGAGCACTGATGATGACTCCATTACACACATATTGACTGCAGGTACGTGATTTCCATGTTCTTTATGTGAGCCCGCATTAACAAATGGCCTGACTTCCACTCTGCACTGCTCAGTATTACTGCCATTTAGCAACAGGGGTAACAGATGGCTGATATCTACATTATGCCATGTTGTTTGTGTTCCGCACACACAGATGCAGAGACATGTAGTCTGGGCTTCATAAAAATCCAAATTTTCTTTTATGAAGCAAAACAAATACACGTCAGTGGGTGAGAAAGAGTCTTATCATACAAAACGAAAAGTAATAACCTTGTCTTTACACTTACCCCTGCATTAGAAACAGGGGCTTTATTGTTACTGCAGGTCGGGGGGTTAATACAAGAGAAACTCTGCATGCATTTAAGTTACACAAGAAAACAATGAGCCATTGCAGATTAGTGTGAAACGTCGCTGCTTGAATGGCAATAAAATAAATTGACTTTAAAAGACAAAAGCTTTCTAATTTCCTTTAATTAAAGTTTGCCGCAGTGATCAAAAACCCTGCATCCTTAATCTACAGCCATAAAACAAAAATACAATTATCTGTGTGGTTGATCTGATGATAAAATACAGCGTTTTAGCATGCAAAGATTGTGGCACAATTGATGCTGCATAAAACACATGTATACAGATATTTAGAGGCAATTTATAGTTGGAGCCAGACATTATTCCGGACGATAGATGAGGTTCATCCTGCTGCTCTGCAGTCCGTAGGCTTAGTGCAATTTCAACAAGTTTATAACCTGCTGGGTTCTTTGAAATCTGAGATTTCAGCTTCACTCAAAACAATTTGGCTCCCTTTGAGTAGAGATAACTAACCCCATTGGCATGGACACATCCCCTTGAAGCTGCTGCTCCTCCTGAACTACACTGACAAGAACCCAAATCTAATATTCTAAAGATGTTACCATCTAATATTGTAATATTTCACTGATTCATCTGATTTTTTTTTCTTTCAAATTTGACATAGTTGACTTTATAATATTTAAATAGTCAATGTTTTTTAGGAGGGATAGATGAGGGTAAATATTCAGGTTTACGACCCAAGATTCAGTTGCTGTGAAACAGATGGTTAGCACTTGTGCCGTCAGAGTTCATTATGACACTGGACACGTTGTGACTGGCAATGTTCATGCATGAAAACCGGCATGCATAAAACTGAGACCACTAGCACAGGGTTAGCCTTTTTACTGCTACTCATGGATGAGAAGGGAACTGAGGCTGCCTGACTGATTTGTATGCACACTGGCATTTGACCATTTGTGTGTGGCAACATGTATCCCGTTCCTCCTGCCGCAGATCAGCAGAATCACTGGACTTCAGCGGGAAAGAAAACAAAATCTCTTTTACTTGGGGAAATTAGACTTTTAAAACTACTTTATATGCCGATCACAGCTAGAAAGAAAAAGTCGGATAATGGAGTCTAAAACATGTTGGTGTGTGTGTGTTTAGAACAAATGCAGAAAAAAGGGCCAGATGTTCCATCCATAATATTACTTAAGTTTTGTTTAGATGATAAATGCAGATCAAATGTGATCTAAACAGCTCATGTTTTTCTGCTCTTTCCCAGCAAGAGATTTTTCCTGTTTGATACATTTTTGACATAATACCTTGCTCAAAAATATTTCTAACTTAGAATATTTTGCCATTTGGGACATGCAAAAATAATTTTCTCTCATGTTTAATCCAATGAATAACACATTTGCACCAAGTTCTGTTTCTGGATGAGGCAAAAAAAGGCAAAGTTTTTGTTTGATTTTGTTTTATCATGGGATGTCATTTGGTAAAAAAAGGCTATCAAAATAAAATAATTTACTGAAAAATGTGTTATAAACAAACCACAATATGACAGAAAAAGAATCTTGGAATGACAACCCCCAAAAACCAAAAACAAGCATTTATACTGTCTGTATTCTGGTCTGTGGAATTGCCGGAGCCTATCGCAGCAATGATTGGGCAAAAAAAGTGAAGACCCTGAACTTAAATCTAAGGGGACTAATTAACTGGAACAATCACAGCTGTGGTAATTACAAACACAAATCTGGTGTGTTTGGGGTCCAATGGGAAAAAGTAACTTTTTAAGAAACTTATCACTAAAAAAGTCAATAACACCAAACATAAATAAAAACATGTCTCCAAAAAAAAGAAAACTTTGTTAAAGACACCAGCAGCTTAAATGTGCACGACAACTAAGACTGACATATTTAAAAGAAGCTGCAAGAAGCACCAAGGAAACAGATGGTTGGAATGATTGTCATGTGGGTAGAAAAACAGGGAATTGTTTCTTTCTTCACTTGTTTACTGCTGATCACAGTTTTTGTGAGTTTCACTATAAAACTAATTTACATATGTTCTTTTGTCCTGAAATGTTGATATTTTTACTTCCCAAACGTTCAAAATCAAGTACGTGAAAAGGCGTTATACACGTGTTCTTAAGAACTAATTCATTTTCTCCTAAAAATGCTTGGTAAAACTAGACAGTCATATTAAGACTGGATAAAATTGATCCAGATTTGTATCAGTTTTTCATTAAAAAAAACAAATGCTCTTTCTTGTTGCTTTGCCATGGTGAATTATAATCCAATGGAAGGTTTTACCTTCAGCCCCCTGAACTGTCTATACCTATTTTAAACCAAATCTAGAGAAGAGTTTAGCTCATAGTCTCTTCTGTTAAACTTGAAGAACTAAAGCGGAAGCAGTAAAATCTTGTATTTTGCCTTCCAGATGACATTATCCCCATTTTTAAGAAGACGATACAACTACTGCAGAAAAAGAAGATGATTCTAAGAGGTCTCTAATGGAAAACTGTGGAAAATGTTAAATCAAAGATGGAAAGCCAGAGGCATGCAACACTAGTCATAACTTACAGTGGTAAGTGCTTGTAGGAAGAAAAATACACACAAAATAAACAGTTCTTTGCATTCCCAATCCCATCACTCTCCCAAATGCTGTGAGAAGGAATCACAACAGTATTCGGCGACAAAAGCTGGAAAACTGCAGCTAAAACTTTATTTAAACCATCTGCTTTGAATATTATTTTTAATACAACCAGCCTGATCTCCCACAATTTTTGAACTTTGCAGGAGAACTTGGTAGGGAGTCCTTCAAACAAATACACTCAAAGTCCAAAGAACCTGAAGTTCCTCTTATGGCAGTTTTTTAAAACCAGCAGCACTTGCTCAAGGCTGGTGTAAGTGTTGGTTCTCTGGCGATTACAGTGGGTTACCTTTGTGTAGAGTGAATAGAACATCTGTGATCTAATAATATCCCCTTTGCCATGCATATTTCATGTGTTTTTACAGCTATTTCTCAGCCTGCTTTGGTGAGTCATTTAGTCGTACATTTGGATGTCACTGCATACCTTGGCAAATCAGACTCTATTTCCTGCTCAAATTACAACTCATGTTTAATTCATGACTAATACATACATTCTAATTTGACCACACTGAATTATTGAAGTAAAACATGATAAATGATGAGAGAAGTATTAGTTTGGAGGCTTAATCATATCCAAGAATTGCTTGTATAATGTAAACTTCACATTTCACAATTTTAAGGAGAGCAGAACTCTAGCAAAACTAATCAATTAAGTAGTCTGCAGTTCTTCGGGTGGTCTGAATTATTGGTCTAGAATATGTGAAAATACATTCCTGGTAGCTTGATAGGAGCATTGAGGCTTGATACAGATCATCTCATTTGTTAGCTCCCTAACCCAACAGTTGCCTCAGTGTTACTAAATTATGCAAGCTTGCACTCAATCAGTCAAACTAAGCCGGAACATTTCTACTCACTTGGTATTTCCTTGACTGGAGCTGCTCAAGTGGCAGCTTCTTGGAGCAGCTCTGTTTAAATGTTCTAGAGGTTTCCTCCTGATTGTTTTCTGTTAAGATTTGATCTTTTTTTTCAAGGTCTCCCTTGAAAAAAAATCAAATCTTAATGGGATTTCCTGGTAAAATAAAGGTTAAATAAATAAAAATGTTGAGTTTTCTAAGGATTCTATTAGTCAACTTCAGTACTTCCCAAATGAAATGTTTGCGTAATCCATAATTTAAGATCATTTTCATCATTAGCTTTGATAATTAAATATTACAAATTCTAGAACTTGTTTGTAACAGTAGGCTACATACTGGCCATGTTCGAAGTGTTATGGTGTATTCACACCACATGTGGCAGGTGTCAAATTCACGTCAAATTTACAGCTTAGCCTTGACGCCCCTGCCGCGGAGCAACCGCCAAAGTTGTTCTGGAATGTATTCATTGCCTAATCATGGAAAACATGGATGATGTTGAGCGAGTAGCAGCCGGGCGGCTGGCTAGCATGGCGGTTGTAGCTCCACGGGCTATGTGAAAGGGGGGGATCTGTCCAGGGTGTATCCTGCCTTCACCCAACAGTAACTGGGACAGTCTCCAGCAACCCCATGGCCCAAGCGGGTTAAGAAAATGTATGGAACCGAGCCGACATATTGAATCTCTTTTTTCTACCCTGTGATTTAGTCATTGAAAATGTCACATTCCCACTCGCCACGCCGCTCCCGACACCCACATTGCTCCGCATCAGATCGCATCTTTGTATTGACTTAACATTGAAACTTGACGCCTCCACCGCGCTGGCCGCGTCTGGTGTGAATGCACTATTAGATGTGTTCATTCACAATACCTACGACTCCCAACCTCGTTTGAAACATGTAAAAAAGCAGAATGAAACAGCTAAAACAAACATTATTTGACTACGCTAACTCCTATCCTTGTAAATGGCATGTAAAAATAAAAAACACAGACTATGTCTGAATTCCCACCCTAATACCTAACTAATAAAAAACTGGCCTAAATAGTTAAGGACTATCTAGTTCCCTGGATTTGAGAAGCAATTCAGACTCTATGCTCACTACTTTATTTATTTATTTTTTGTAAAAAAGTATGAAGTCACTGATTTCACAAACAGAAAACCTAATCAATATGATTTTATGATTCCACTGTGATTAAAATGTGAATGGTTTATAAAAAAATTACATTCAAACATATATATATATATATATATATTTTTTTTTAAAAATGTTCAAACGCAATGCATTGTGGTCTATATTTGCCAATGTAATGAGCATTGATGGACACTGGTTTTTCACAAAGACTTCTGGAAAATTTCCAGGGCATTCAGACAGACTGAAGATGTTGATGAAAACAGCTTTGGAGACGTCCATGTGAGAAATGCTAACTTAAACTGTTTATAGATATTAAATTTGTGAGGCCTTGCTGTCACACCTTTACTTTTGTTTCCAATTATAGAAATTCCCTCACACAGTGCATAGCCATAGTTTTAATTCTATACAAAAATATCAAATTACATAAATTTTAATTTAGTGGGAGTGAGTGGTTACCTTTTAATTTAACCTCCATAGGACTTTGACTCTGTCGCCACACAATCACTCAAAAGGAATAAATCATTAAGAATACTTGGCAAATGTAACATTTATTTTTTTTTCCTTTGAGTATGCAGAGAACTACTGAGAGGCTGCAATGTAGTGATGTCTGAAAGCCCAGCACTAAAGAATATCCAAACCTAAGAGGCATTTCTTCTCATTGTTCTTTAATCATTGATAATAATTTCTGTTTGAAAGAAACCTTGCCACGGTGAAAGCTTATGCCAATAAATAAATAATGATTCCTACACAGAGAAAGATCTGCAAGCAGTAAATAAAAGTAAAAATAATTAAAATTCTAGATAAGCCAAATGTACTCAATTTGTAAATATAGTCAAGGCTGTTCTCTTTTAATCTCCAAAAAGGTTTCGTGACTAAACTTTCTAACAAAGAAATAGAAAATGAAAGCGCACAGAGGGAATGGAAATTTTCTAGCATTGTGTCTGAGCTTGCAGATGAATGCTAGTGTGGAGGTGGCTCCTCTAAATTTCATTGTTAGCATCAGCAGGAAAAAGTGGCAACATTCTGCTGCAAGAAAACTTTGTCATCCCAAGGAAAGAAAAAAAGCACAATCTAACATTTTAGTAAACTCCCTCCACACAACTTATACACAATTTCCAGTCATCACAAATCTCCCTGCAGCAACAGGGTCTGGAAATGATGGTGCTGATTTTGTGGGAGCAACAGAGCATGTGTGACACTGATAGAAAATCATATAGTAAAAAGAACAGGCAAAAAGTAAGGTGGTAACTTTAAACTGCGTATTGTTCTTAGTTTTTTAATTTGCATCAACAATGCTAATCTAATGTGAACATATAGATATCTTAATTTGTCATTTTCACAATGAAATTAAAAGTGCTTCCTGGTCAGTGCAACACTCGTACTTTTGGGCTTGCAGATGGTAAAAAAACGTTGCTATGTAAATATAAAACTTAACCATCAAACAAACTGATTTATCTTTAAGTGGTCCATATTCCGACACATTCACACTCCCGACTCATCGTTTAAGGACGTATGGTTCTGGCTCCCTCCGCGTCACTTTTTGACGTTTTGGACGTCCCTGACTCGTTGTTTTTTTAATATGCTGGCTGTACCCATTAAATCCAGGATCCCCAATCTGTCCGATGGCCGCTTGGTAACAGGCAACAGATGCTAATCAAGGGTCCCCAACCCTTGGGACACAGACCGGTCTGGTTCCGGGACACGGAACTGACTGGACTGGTACCCTAACCCGATACTAGTACCCTAACCAGGTACCAGAACCACATCTGGTTCAGTGTACCGAGGATTGGGAACCCCTAATTTATTGGGAACACCCAAAACATCAAAAAGTGACGAGGAGGGGGCCAGAACCATACGTCCATATATGGTAAACTGGGAGTGAGAATGTGTAGGCCCAACTTGACCTTTGGTAGCTCTCCTCATCTTGCTGTTTCAGTCATATCCATTGCTGGTGGATGAGCTGGTTACAAATATCTACATTAAGGTTTCTGCAGACTCTTCAGGAAACAAACGACGTGTGTGTCTGCTTTTTGGAATGTCAACTTCATCTGCAGAGCTCATCTTGTCTTTGTGGACACCCAGGTATCATCCACATCAGTACACAGACTCACTGGTTAATAACCTGGTATTGGTCCGAGGGCCTCTTGGTACCAGGCCACAAACAGGGTACACAAGTGCATACAATAATGCGGGGTCCCCAACCCTCTGGATGCGAACCTGACCAGCACTGGTACCCCAACACAGTACCAGTTCCACATCCAGCGCTGCGTCCCAAAGGTTGGAGACCTGTGATTTATTGGAAACAACCAGCAAGTCAAAAGCCGACACGTTGGGGGCATCCAAAATGTCAAGAAGTGACGCAGAGGGGGCCAGAATCATACGTCCATATATGATGAGTTTTGAGTGAGAATGTGTAGCATATTCAGAGCTATAGTCTGACCTGAGCCATCAAATGTCCTCTGTCCCTGTGTTCATGTAGGTTAAACAAAGGTCAAACACAAAAATCTACTTTTTCAATCTACTTAAAAATCTCTCCAATCAGTTCTCCACTGACCTGCGGAGTTTTCCAGAAGGGTAATTGAAAGACACAGAGAAAAGAGAGAGAAGGTATTGTGTGTATATATGTACAAATATAGAGCCAAGTGATTGCTGATAGCAAAACTGTGTTTAGATTGGATTTTACCTTCAAAACTGACTTGATTCATCTTGCCAAAGATTCCCCAGATACATAGAAAGATTTTGCTTCATTTTTAATTTATAGCATCATGAAACTTACATAGATTTGTGGGCAGAACCTTTAGGAAGTATTTTAACATCACATCCCAGAGGTTTTTTTTTTTTTTCCTTTGAATAAACTTTCTCGAGACTAGTACAGTAGTAGTCAAATAGTTTCACTGGGTACTATTGCATAAAGGGTTCAGATTTACTCCAAATAGGAGAATATGCCTATTCTGTGTTGTAAATGGGAGCTGCAAGGTGGTGTGCTGATTAGCCCTGTTGCCTCACAGCAAAGAAAGTCCAGGCTCCAAACCCCCATGAGAGATTTCTATATGTGCGTGCTTTCTCTGTGGATTTTTTTTTTCTACTGAATTTCTCAGTACATTGAGCATCACTTAGGATTCTCCCACATCTTTTTTTTTTTCAAACTCCACTGCAGTCTGTTTTGCATTATAAAGAAGTGACAAAAGATGCAGTGCTGCACCAATGTTCAGTGAAAAGCAAGAACTCAAAATATGTTGAACGTATGATGTTCACTCTGAAGATGCAAAAATATGCAGGTTCTGTCCATCACAATAGACAGCAGACAGAACAGCAACAACTCACTGTTAAATGATGCAAAAGGAGTTGATGATTTAGAAGAAACTGAAAAAGAAAAGCTTTAAAAATGCATCCATGTTTGTTTAAACTATTTATTGATTGAACAAATTTGAGTCCACTGTTTCATTTATGTAATCATCTTGTCTTGTTTTTATTTGCCTCATTTGTGAATCATTCTGGTTGTGTTGCTTCTTTTAGTTCAAGTGTTTTACTCCTCCAACCACTACATTTGTGACACTGGTCGTTTCTGAAATACCAGACCATAATTGATTAAATCCTCTTCCTCACTTCATCTTACCTTCTCTGCATAATTAGAATTCTTTTCTGACACACTATTCAATGATAAGATATTGGCTATAATGAGCTACTAAATAGTTGAATGAATATTGAGGCTGGACTGGAGCTGACGGTTTGAAAGAGCTCTCAGCACATCCTTTGATGAATTATCTGAGTTATTCTTCATCCGTCCCTCCACGCATTCCCTGTAATTTCATCCCACTCAACAATATGCAATTCAATATATTTTCAAAAGAGTGCAGTAGCTGTGATTGTGCTAATGGCCTCAGCTGAGGGAAGTAGAGTGATTTTTATGAAATATAATGAAAGCATGTGAAAGTTGCGTCGACTCATTTTTTACAAGACGTCAGTTTTTCCGTGACACCTAAAGAAGTCAAATTGAGATTGTTGTGGATCAGATTCACCGTCAATGCAGTCGGGATAAAATATCTGTAGTTTAAAGTCTTATGTCTCCAGCAGCCATGACAAATGATTAACTCTAATCATGTGTCTCCCAATGCTAGGACTCATGAATCATTCCGCATGAACAGATTAATAGCTCATAAATCTTACGAGGAACATTATATCTCTGCAATTAGAGCAGCCAAGCTGCAGCACTGGTCTCATGGTATATTCAAAATGTTTGGTGAATATTAAAGTGAAAGAACCAGTTAGGAATACAGATCTGAGCTCACAGAGGAACTGACTCTCACTGCAGAAATACATCACAGCAGTCAAGTGAAGCTCTATTAATGACAGAGAGAACACCAGTGGGGAATTACTGGATTTGATGTGAACGATGCACTAGATCTGCCACAGTTATCAAATTGTTGAGAATCGTCATTAGCCCATTTACAGATGATGGCTGCCGTGAAAGGGCATTTTCATGATATGGTCTCACTGAAGCTCAGTAACGTTTAATGGTTAACAATACTGAGAACAAAACCTTTAACACCATAATGAACAAAAAGAGAAATGGAGAGAGTCCTCCATTCTCCCAGCGTCTCATCAATCTTCTTGTAAGCATTTCTCATTACAACTGTGTGTTTCCAGCGAGAAAGCAGCGTATACTCCTTGGGGTGTTGGAGGGAAGTGGTGCATTCAGAAACCCATAATAGTGTTTGAGGATCTTACAATCTGTAAATAGTTGTGTCTGAACCATAAAACACAGACAGCAAACTTTACTGGATTCAGTGTCGATTCATGATGTATTGACACAGCTTCCACAAAGACCTAAAACAAAATAGTTGTGGCAGAAAACACAATTTTTTAATTAGTCTTTCAGTTTTTAATTATTCCTATGTGTTTAATAGATTCCAATAAATAAAAGAGCGTGCATCAAACATCAAACGAAGCCTGTCTTCCTGTCAATAAACAATATTTTTAATCACATTATTGAATGCTAATTTAGTCTCTTTGCTTTCTAGAAGTGGGGCGGCACGGTGATTTTTAAGGGTGAAAATATTGATTCAGTGAAATATCACGATACTTCACTTGGCAATACTTGTATCGATTTAAAATACTAACTACTATGGTGATGCTTAATTATTATTTAAAAACGCTTTTTCACTTAAATGTTTCTTAAATTACCAAGAGAAAAGCATCGTGAATTGTCTTGGGTAAAAGCAACTTGATTATGAGATACAGTTGTGGTGCTCAATGTTTTGATCATTAAATAACATGTTTTTTACAATTTAACTTTTTTGAAAAATGTATTAATATTCAGATAATTCTTAAATCATAATTTTAAAAAAGTGAAATATTGTGTGGGACTGTCCTGGGATGTATTTGGGTACATATTGTATAATGATATGTGTATCACTATACATATTGTCAGACTATTTCCTGCTCCTAGGTGTGATTGTGTAGTTCTGCAACAGTTTGATGACTAGTTGAGGTTTACCCCACCTTTGTCTAACACAGGGGTCTGCAACCTTAAACACTTAAAGAGCTATTCGGGTCCATTTCTATCTGACAACAACCCACAAGGAGCCACAAAGTCTGGAAATTAGACACTTTTTTGTATTTAAGTTATTGCCTTTCAAAATAAAAGACACACTTTTTCACAAATTAGTAACTGTAGTAATAGGAAGTGTAATGTCAATGACAAAAACAAAAAATCAAGTTTTTTTTTACCCTTTTTGAGGTGCATCTTGGCCAAGAATTTGTAACTCTATCTAGCCAAAATTAAATCAGAGCAAATATTTATTTTTTTAGCCATAAAACACACCTAAATCCATATATTTATTCAAAAGTAGAAAATCCCCCTCATAATTCACTGCCCTATCAGTACCAATTCTGGTTGTGCTTTCTAACTTCCCAAGGATTTTCTGTGCAACACAAAAATCTCTCAAACTGTTTTAGCTGTGATACATAGTGTCCTTCTATTGTTTTTAAAATAAAACATGTTTTTCTTTAAACAGAGAGCTATAATGGTGGGGTTAAAGAGCCACATGTGGCTCTGGAGCTGCAGGTTGCAGACCCCTGGTCTAACAGTAGCCGGGACAGGCTCCAGCTGTGACCCCTAAAAGCTGGTTACAAAAAGTGTTGAATGGATGGATACTTCCCTGAAATGTACTTTCAACTGACTTTAAAATAAATCACATTTGCATTGGCCAAATTAAGTTTTAGTGACAGAAAAAAAATTATATTTGGGGGGAAATTTTCACATGGGGTTGTAATAGGTAGTTAGCGTTTAGCTGTTAAAGGGTTAAAAATAATAATAAAAACCCCAGACAAACATGGAGTAAATAATACTGCCTTAAATCCCCTTTGTTTTTATCTCTGTCAATTCGAAATGGTTTTGTGGCAAGAAGCTGATTTTTCTTTCTTTTTCCACAATTTGTATTTTAATGCATAATCAGTTGAAAACAGATAAAAAGATTATGCAAACTCTCATTTTTGAAATAAGAAGAGCGCTAAAGCTGTTTATCTAAACAATCACTAAACGTTCTGCTTGAGTGATGAAGATAATTTCATGCTATCAGGGTGTCTTTCTCATAAGGTAAACAAATTAAGGCAGGAGCATTATGGGTATGTTTGAATGGTTTAGGTTAAAAAAAGAAAAGAACACATTTCACATCTCATCCAAGTTTGTGTGTTTTAGTTTGTTTTTAGTTAGTAGTCATTGGAGGTTAACTGCTTCATAATTACCTTATTTTACATAATGTTTGAATACATGTAATTTCTGTTTCAGTAAACAACAATCATTATCTCCTTGGATGTCTGCATCTTTTAATATGGATTCTTGTCTCAGTATTTACTTAACAGATAGGTTTTGTCAACTTCCTGTTTTATTTAGATGAAAGCTTTGGTCAACCACCATCGACTAACTGTTCTATGAGGCTCAAATGATGCTAACAGAGCCGGAATCTTTCCATCACTTGTGGTATTAAGCACCAACTGTGCTTTTTCCACCTGACTGCTTTGCTTCTCTTGAAGGTTTTTAGTATGAATATTTAATTCATGCCTCACACCACCTTCTGTTTGCTACTTTTCTTTGTGTATGTTGTCATTCTTAGTACAGCACCCAAAATAATGAATTGTTTTTTGGAAAATAAAGATAGGAAAAAAATCCCAAAATTGAGATTTGTTTTAATTAGTTTTTGCATAAAGAATACATGCTTTTGTTCAGGTTGGGGCAAATATTTAGGCTTAATTCCTGTGCATTTTTTATTATTATCAAGGTTTAAATCAAAACCAATGAATAATAAATTAGAATTTCCTTTAAGAAACTTGTAACAAATATTATGTTTGGCATTTTTAATGTGTTTTGAATTGGAAAAACAAAAAGAATCCCTACTTTCTAACACAGAAAAAGTAAAAAAAAAATCAATACAACAGTTCCTAAAGCTAACCGTTAAAAACAGAGAAAAGGACACAAAGTGAAGCAGAGAATTTATTAAGTTAAAATGTGATTCAAATTCCCACCGTGCTGTATTATCCTCTGGCTGCTATGTTACTTTGGTACTCTTAACTACTTTGTGTTCATTGTCTGGGCAGTCTGGGTCATTACTCAAGAGATCGTGTCTGAAAAATGGGTCAGTACAATGGCTTGGTGTGTCCTGATGTGAACTCAAAGTGCTGTGCACTCTTTAAGCTTCACATGTTGCTTGGCTTGAGTGCAATTGGAGTCTAAATAAAACCAGTGGCTAGAAGAGGTGCAAATTTGAGCAAGTAATCAGACGGGCGTTGTTGCATTGCCATTTCAACCAAAGCAAAACCTCAGGAAACAATGTGAGCTTGTAAAAGTTGTAATCAGAATTCAGGGTGGGTCTTGCAGCAGATGGAACCCAGCACAATGTGTTTTTGTTTCCTAATTTCCCGTGAAAATTACAAAAAAAAAGAAAGCATAAATCTTTCCACTTGTTTTGTGAAACCCAGAACTTTTCACCATCATCTGTCTTAGTTTCTCTTATTTAGGTATTACATGTATGTCTATAGAGGTGCCTTTGATTTTTTACCATAAACATGTAAATTCAGATGCTAATCTAAAAGTAAAAGGTGACTTCTAGCTTTTTCATCAAACCACTTGTGTAATATGAGTCCTTATTTCTTCCCCCCGTGTAAGAAAGGTGAAATACAATTTTCTCTCGCTCTCTCTGCAGTTTATTTTGTTAGGCCACAGCCTGCTCGGATGCAGGCTGAATCACAAACACACAGTGCCTTTCATATGTGTGCTTCTAAACAGAGTTAATTAGAAAATATATACTTGTGTGTGAGGCAGAGGCAATAAATATTGTCTCGTAATGAAGCTGCTTTGCTTTCTATGTCACATCATTAGCAATGCGAGTTGGAGTATTGTGCTAAAGTGAACCCGCGATACCTTTTATCAATGGGCTTCACATCACCAAACACACCCTCATCCTCCTAGTCTCACAGATGGAATGGCCCCTATGTAAATAAACTTTCTATTATTTCTGAACAAAAACAAAATTATCATCGAATTAGATTTATTTACAATATTGTCAACAATTGGCAAATATATCTATGATTTTTATGTTCTCTGAAAATATGATATATTTTTTTTCTGGTGATGATTATCTTCCTCTAGGGAAACATTCACAGCCAGGAGAGGGACTTTGGCTACAAAGCAGAACCTGTTTTAAAGAGCCATAACCTGGATATGAATATTCATTCAGTTTTGGCAGAATTTTTTGCATCCTTTGCCAAACAGTGGGGGAACTCAGCTGCAAGATGTCAGTATGCCAGGTGTGATCTTGCTACAGAAATAAAAAAAAGGCTTTCATACCATCATGAAGTCCTCCAAAATAAAAAAATAAATAAAAAACAATAACAATGTCCATCAAAACAGCCCTGGAGGACTTTAATTTTCACAGCAAGGGAATGAAATTGCCTAAAGGTTTGTTGTTCTCACAATGTGATTGTTTAATTTTGTACTCTCAACCGAGAGTTGATTTTGACTGACAATATGTGACAGATTCACAGTTAATTGACGAATTTTGACCTTGTGGAAAAAAAACAAAAAACATGCATACATGCATGTATTAACCACTATAAAAGAGGAGAGTTTTCAGACACTAACAACTATCTCTGTTAATGTATAAGAGAGTAATGCAGTAAATACATGCAATATAATTCGATAGAAGTAAACAACTTATTTAAAATTGCCAAAGCAAATATTAAAGCTATTAAAAAAAAATCACACCAAGGAAGGAAAGGACATTTCTATTAGATGAGACATCCTAATGTCCATTTCTAATTTGCCCATACATTATTAGCTGTGCAGCACTTTAAAGCAAAAGGGTTGTTTTTTTATTTTTATTATTATTTGTTTAAGTGTGTAAAAGCTTTAACTGTTTAGATTTTTGCTTCTAGTATATTTCTTTAGAGAATCTAAATAAAATATTTGTACTTTTTTCTCTTCTTTCATAGTGTCTGCACAGTCTGTAGGATACTATAGCCTGCAGCACACTAACCCAGTGACCTGCATTTGTTTCACTTTAGATGACATAAAATGGTAAACTAAGAACGGAATAACATCAACCCCCCATTTTGAAATAACAAATAAAAGACAGCCAGATCCAAGAGGGAAAAGTCCAGCAGGTCTGCAGCTGTAACCAAAGTAAACAGCAGGATCCATGTATTTCTGCCCAAAACTAAAGCAGTTGTGTTGAATATTCTAAAATATTCATGTTGGAGCTTGCCTGTTTGCAAAATGCTCTCTTCTTACAAACCATAAGGACTTTGCCAACACGTAAAATATGTTGTTTTCTTTGAACATCATTACTCCTAGTGTTTTTAGCGACTCGTAGGTGCTTATAGGAATACATTTGCTTACATACTAAAATGAAGTTACATGTTAAATGTATTAATTATATAAAATATATAAGTGGTAAATAAAAATATAATTAAGTAAATAAAAAAATAGGTTTAAAAAATCTAGAAAGTGGTTTAAAATTACCTGGGAAACATTCTACTTTTCTTCAGTAAAGAAAAAAAAAAGCTAAACTAAAGTACTGAATGAACAAGAACTAGGGAATAAATCAGTTTTATATTTGTTGTGTGAATAGTTCTAAAATTGAACTGGAGCTGAATGCTGTCAGGCAGGAACTTGTTAGGTAAGGCCGATTCACATTTTATTCAGCACCTACGAAGCTCTCCCAGTTTCTCTCTTCATTTACACCCTTAGGAAATGACAGAACTGACATACAATATTTGACACAACCACAATAGATTTGAAGCCAAACTAGTTCTGCAAGTAGTTTGAGAAATACAGTTCCAAATGTGTCTCCAGGTGCCTTTATAAATGAGTCATGTGTACAGAAACTCGGGTGTCTGGCCATAAAACCTGGAAAAATCATGGTCGCTAAAACATGCTGTAAAGTGAATCAAGCATCATTAGAAATTTATGAAACAGAGGAAGAATGGTCAATAAAAGTAAATGACACTCCTCTGGTTGATATATCACATTAGAGAGATGGCTCAGAGAAAAAGTAGAGTTCTTTGTCAAGCTACTAGCTTCCAGCAATTTTCGAATAAATGTCAAAAAAAGTTAGCAAGCTTTATCAAATATCTAAGTATGTCAAGGCAATTTATTTTCTTTTTACTTTTTTTGTTCTGCACAATAAAAGCTGTGACAAAACACATCGGTGGTATGAGGAAAAAACAAACTGATTTGTTACATTGAGTTTTTGGTTTGATAGAAAAGTGGCTTTGCACACACACCCACACACACTCACACACAGAGGAAACTGTTTACAGATGAGAAAAAAAGAGGTGTGCTTATGGAAGCAAATGGTGGACAGTTCCCATTAACCGGCAGCTGATTTATTCACAAGTGGATAAAGGATACATTATCCTTATAGGCCTGAGCAGCTGCTAACACAGAGGGAAAGGTAAAAATGAAAGGGGACTTTTCTGAAGCTGCTCACATGTTTGGAAAAGTTACAGTATTTAAATGAAAACATATGCAAAAACACAGTTATCACCACTCACTTTATTAGGTAAACTTGTCTAACTGGTTGTTATTGTACATTTCTAATCAGCCAATCACATGGCTACAACTACAAACATTTATTTCTACTGCAGTAAAGTGGAATCTACTGTATTTGCTAAACCACAATGGGGGGGATCATAATGATGTAGAAGACCTTCACATGGAAACTGTTTGTACTTCTCTATTAATGATATAACCCCCCATAATTGTCACTGAAATTACTAAAACTGACGACAAATTAACACTAAATGCAAATTAACTTTTGGATCTACTTATACCAACAAGTGATCAAGGCAGCTATGAACTATCACAAAATGACTCCCACAGCTTTAATCAATAGAGACTAGCATCAGGAAAAAGGCATACAATAAAAGCAAAGACAGCACACCCCTTGTTTGAACTACCGTCAGAAAGCAAACAGTTCAAGGCAGTAAAAGCAAGAGCAAACAGACTGAGAAATAAGTTGTAACCCAGAGAGGCAGCCTTGATGTCTCTTCAATCCAGAATAGTGGCCACTTTGATTTGTGTTGAAGTTTGCTTGTTAATTTCTGCTCCTCTAGATATACTGCTATAATCAATAGCTTCATTTTTTTTCTTCAATATTTGGCTTAAGTTTAAAGTTTTGCATTAGTTGTTATATATCTGAATGTAACATTTGGTAGTACAACAC
This sequence comes from Oryzias melastigma, assembly GCF_002922805.2. Lineage (NCBI taxonomy): Eukaryota > Metazoa > Chordata > Actinopteri > Beloniformes > Adrianichthyidae > Oryzias > Oryzias melastigma. The sequence continues at coordinate 10,473,197 of NC_050518.1, read as the reverse complement.
ACTCTACCACTGAGGTATTTTTTTAAGCAGGGACAATACTTATAACATAAAAATATTTATATTTGTAGATGTAGAAGTGTTTTTAAAGGACAAATAAACAGTTAAAAAACCAACAAAATGGGATAACTCACATTACAAACGGCGAAAGTGCTTCACTGTTAAAACAGTCCATTTCTGCAAAGCTAAAGGGAAAAAAATGAAAGAAATTACATTTAATTTTTACAGTTTTAGACTATAAGACTGTTTAAAAGAGAAATGAATGGTATAAAAATAGTTATTGAACATTAAAAAAGCTTTATGACAGCTGGAAAGATTAACGGCAGCATTCATTTTTACTTTGGCGGGACCAGTCTCCCTCTAAAGGTGCTCTGTTAAACTTTCTCCGCGGCTTGTGTTGAGCTCACATCATTGTTCATAATAGCTGTCACTTTACCTAGCTTAACCTTTTCTATCACTTGTTTCACACAGTCATTAGTGATTCTAATTATGATGCACGTTTTTTTTAATCAACTGTGGATTTTATTTCTGTCAGAATTGTGAGCAGTCGGTCCACAGCTGATGAATAAAACGCCAGTCATCATGGGAAAATAGAAGGAGTACAAAAGAAATTTAAAAATGGTTTAAAAAAAAGTCTGCTTTTTGAATTGCTTTGTACAAATTAAGAACTGGTACTGATCTCTTCAAAGAAGCTCAACTTGTCGTGGGCAGAAGTTCTGGATTAGGAGATATCCTGGTGTCTGATCATTTTATTTTTATTTTATAACATTATTTTTATTTTATGACAGTATTGAAAGCTACCTGCCAAATGCCCCCCCGCGTTGCACTGCTGGAGAAAAAGGCATATGAAAGTATGAAGGCTTCTTTTTTGTATTTCTACGAGGCCCTGGTTCACCATGAAAGGCAAAAAGGAATAAAATCTGTAAAAAGACAAAATAGGTGCTAATTGCTAATATTGGGATATTACACAAGATGAATGTAGCCATTGATCTGCATGTTTGAATAATTCGTTCCGTAGATAAAAGCTTAAGTGGAAATAAGTCTTCTATAGAAATGCTAAGAACAATTGTTCAACATTATCAATAAAACTAGTACTTTAGTCATGTGCACCAATGGCGGACTAAGGAGTTTGGGGAACAATAACAGGGAGATTCGCAGTGTTTATATTAATCATTTAGTCAGATTTTACTAAGGAAGGCAAAAGAAACAAAAATACTTCTTCAACTTTTGTATTACTCTTTTTATGATGGAGTTTTAAGGCCACTACGAAAAAAAAAATAATAATAAATGTATAAATATATGAGAATAAAGTCATACAATTCAAGCAATTCACAAGAACCAAACCATAAATGTATGACTTAAAAAGTTTTGAATTTACTTGGAATATATTACATGGAATGATTATATTCTTGAGAAAATCTTTACCTTTTTTCCCACAATTTTACGATTTTTGTCTTCACAACATTTGGACTGTTTTCTCATAATTCTGTTGTTTTTTTCCCTGTTTTATCTTCCTGCACATTAGACAGTGCAGCAACACATTTCTTCTTGCCTTTTCTTTTTTCACATTAGTGTTTTGGTTTGTTTTATTAAGTCTTTCTTAACTTGTTAGCTTGCGGTTGCTGGAATGTTCCATTGCTTCGAGCTGGGGGGGCGGGGACAAAACACTTTTACGTAAGCAGTCTTAAACCATTTTAGGGATTTGGGTTTTTTGTGTCACATTTAGGTAATATTATTGGGTCCTTTCTGTGTAAAGTTTGTATGTTCTCCCCATGCATGTATGGGCTCATGTGACATCTGAATTTTCTCTTAGGTCTGAGTGGTTGTGCATATAGACAGACAAACTGTCCATGTTGTACACACTTACCCTAACCAGAAGTATCTGGGTAGCAACTCTGTGAATCTGAATGGGAATAGAGAATATGGACGAATAGAAATTATGTTTAAATTGTATTTCTAGCTTTTAGTTCTTTGCCAAGAATTGTTCAGGCCTTGCTAACAAGAATAATCCAAAAACTGAAATAAATCTTTAAGGTCACAAAAGGCAGAACAAAACTATTCATTATGAGAATACTTTTTATTTTAGTTTAAACTCAACATTCGAAAGTTTTTCAGGAGTGATAAAGGCAGCAGACAAAAACAGAGTAAAAAAAAGCAGAAATGGCATGATATCCATCATCATCATCATCATCACTGCCAATTCTTCTCAGCGGCTCAACTTTGAAGTCATTTAACGCTATAAATATTCTCTCATGATTTTCCAAGGGTTTTTATCTGTTCAAAAAGCTGAACAGGCAACTGAGAGGTCCTTTGAGGCTGAATCCCCCATAGGAAAATGAAGTGATTTGAATACTAACTATCACACCCAGAGATGTGCATTCTATGCCAGTAGCTTGAAGTGTAATGGGAGAAAGATAAATATGGTGACTAAACTGAGGAGATAAAAAGATGAAAAGAGTTGTAATGCCAGTGAAATCTGATAAAAAAAACCTGATAAGGAATCAATTAGCTCAAATGTTAGTGCCGTTTATCTCAGGCATCTAATGAGACACCTCTTCTTTCCATGCAGAAGCTCTTCAACGTCACAATTCTAAAAGGATTTCTTGGATGTTTTTTTAAATGTAAAAATATAATGATAGATATACTGCCCTAAGTCTATTGAAAAACAACAAAATTATTCTCATGATTACAAAAACATGAACTTTGATTTTATCAGATAGTATTACAGGGATGAGTGTGCCTGTAATCCTAGTTTGTCCTTCAATGGAAGTCTCCTTGAGATAAAACCGATAAAATAGTTCTAACTTTGCTCATTTAGCTGTTTTTGAAAAAAATCAGTCATCAATGACATATTTGGGAATTTTATATGAAATTTCTGCACAACTTCTGCAATTTTAGAAAGTCAGTCCAGATAAAATCACACAAACAACTGGCCTTCCCAAAGAATTAGTGTGTATTTTTATAAGAATTAATGAAATGAGGAGACAGGCAAAGCAACAAATAAACGTTGAAGCAAGAGACCAAAGGTGCCTGATCATTATTGTGAAATATGATTTGTTTTTGGAGACATCATAACATTCAATCTAAAATACTAGAGATAACACAGATTTGCAATCCTATTTAGGTCAGCGCCCTGAAAGTTTTTTTTTTTTTTTTGTTCACTAACCTCTTTAATACTGTTGAAGAAGATGAAAACAAATGTACAAACAAGCTGCATATAACCTTAAATCATTTAGTTTCCCCTTCTCGGGGATTGCTCTCTGGTTGGCTGACATACCCAAACATTAGAAATGGATTTGGCCCAACACATCAGACACAGGGACTGTTTGTAGACAGAGCAAGATTAGCATATTCATAGATCCCTATTCACTCAAAGGTTTAGAGTTATTCACAAGACATTTTTAGGTCGGGTTCTACAATTTTTTTGATACTTTGTAATGTATAATGATTACAAGTACCACTAATGAGTCGTTTAGGGATTCGGAATTACTAAATTGGGAAAAAGGTTATTCTCTGAAGAGCTCAGAAATACTGCATCTGAAATGGGTTTAAGCTGTCAGGTCTATGAATTTAAAACAAAGCTGCTACATGTGCTATAAATTATCATGAAGAGAATATATTTATTTAAAGTTAAGTTAGAACTCTGCACTGTCTTAGGTGATCAAAGATATTTTTTTCTGTTTAGACTGTACACATTAATAGAGTCGATTTTTTTATTATTTTATTTTAATGTTTGTAACAAGTAGTTTGTAGAAAAACAAATGGTTAGAAGTAAAATGTCAATGCTGTGAGGATTGTGCATGTGTGATGAGTTGTCTGTTTTTTGTTGTGTTTTCTCAGTTCTTGTCATGTTCTGTTTTCGGGTTTGCCCTGTCAGGCACACCAGGTTCAAGTTGTCAATTATCCACAGCTGTCTTGATTTAAAGAAGTGTATCTAAGTGTCTGGTTTTCAGCTGATCCTTGTCTTGTAGTATGTCATTTTCAATTTTTCAAGTTTTGTCAAACTTTAATTTTCTTTAGCAATGTTCAAAGTTCCTGCTATCACGATTGTTCTTCCACATTTTAGGGTGCCACACTACAGCTCCTGATAAGATCAGTGTCCCACAGACTTGGCTGGAAAAAAAAATGTATTTCATTCATCATCTAAACTTCCCTTAGCCTCATTTATAAAATTACTTAAAAAAATCAACAACTGATAAAGAGCAAAATGATCTTAAAATTGGAAAAGCAAAAAAAGAAAAAAAAATGTAAGCCGATAAACTGACCTGAAGTATTGAGTAGGAGCCTGTGAGAGAAGCCCATAGGTATTCAAGTGAATTGGGACAATTTTAAGAATTAAAAGCAAAAAATAATATTGATTAAAAAAAGTCAAAATACACTGAAATATTATTAACTATTGGTGTGGTGTACTGGTTTTTAAGTGCTGCAGTGCATGACAGGGCTTGTGCTGGTTAGCTGCTTCAGGGGAAACATCTCGACACAACAAATAATCTGTTTATCTAGTTTAAAGTCAGTTTCTCTTACAACTCAGGTTTGAGATTATTGGTCTCACATGTGAAGCTAAAGGGCCAAAATCAATCAGAGTGGGCTGACAGGAGCTACTGGGCCCAAACACCATGTCTGAAGTTTTTTTTTTTTATATTTATTTTTTTACTACAGTTTAAAAAGCTTGGGCCATCCAATCCTTGGTATCACCAAAACTTGACAGAATAGATTTAAAAAACACATCTTTCTGTTTAGAAACACAAATGTAGAAATCATCTGCCTAAAAATAGAATGAACGTAGCACAAAAAGAGCCACATGGAATATTTTAGTTTAAAACTAAACTAAAATATTTGTGATGCTGAAGAGGATTCATAAACTTCATAGTTTACAATCAACTGCTAAATAAATCTAAACCTGTGTTGGCTGTGACAATGAAGTATTGCAGTCTACTCTGTTGAAAATACATAATCACATTATCATTAAAAGTAGTAGTCAACAGTAATTGAAGACATAAGATGAGGACTTTGTGCTTTGCAGTTTTAAAAACAAGTAAAAAAAGACAAATTAGTTACCGTACACAAAAACATTTCTTTAAAACATTAGCAATTAAAAAATAGTCCTACAATTAGCTAACACATTATAATAAATATATACTCTTTTGTTTGTAATTTTTTTTTAGTAAAGGTCGCACTTGAAAAAAGGCTTTAGGTCTTTTGTTGTTAGGATGGAGCACAGATTTGGCTTCTTGTTTATTATCCTTTCTATTGGAGCCACATTATTTAGTATGGTAAGACAAGAGAAAGAAAAGTTAGTTCCCCTAACTGTTGTGTATGTGGGTTTTATGGATTACATATTGTATAAATGACCTGTTGACTATTCAAAAAAAAAATAATAATAATAAATCTTTTTTGTGCATATGAATCCAAAGCTATTTCATCATTTCCTTGATATCGCCAAAATACTCCAGGTCAATCTATGAAAAAAAAATAAAAAATAAAGGGATAAGCTAAAAGATAAGCAACAATTCAGTCTTTTAGCTTGTCAGAAAAAGCAATGAATGACACCAAAGTGGTGCCGTTTGTGTGAGCATTGGGTTACACATAATAGAGTCAGACAGAACCTGAATGGGGAAACCCAGATATCATTGGATCTATTGGCTTGGCCATTGTGTCTGCAGCAGTGTGCTGAATGCGTGGGGAAAAGGAGAAGTATGGAAACATCGGAGACATTATCTCTGAATGACAGTCGATACCACCCTGGGAGAGAGCACGACATTAAATACTGACAAGGTTTGTGTGCACTTAAGTGACGACAAACAAATGTGTGTGTATGCAAAGGTTTTAGTGACTTGTGCACTTGCATGCCAATGTAGGGCCATGTGATGTTCCCTGCCCTGCAGCTATCTTTCCTTTGCAGACCTTGCCAAGGTTTGGAACGCTGTTGAATATTTCATTAGTGCCAGTGGTGCTGGGTTTTGGTGCTCGCCCTATGTGGCCTCAGGCTACGTGGTATAATGGAAACCTAAGTGCAAACAACATTTTTTCCAATCAATACTAGGAAAAAAATACTCAAACAAACCCATCACTCAGCAAAGATGTCATTTATTAGGTAGATCGATGTTTCCAAGCAACAAAATAGTGACAGCAAGCATCTTTATATGAGCCCCGGTGCACATAAATCTGTTATCTAAATCACTGGAAGATGCTTTCTCCCACAGAACTACACAAGAGAAAAATACCAGGTGTTCAGACATTGAGAGGCTATTGTGATGAATAAAAAACACTTTTTCTATTTTGATTTTTCACTAGTGTGAGTGCAGTGTGAGTGTAAGCTGGAAGAGGTTAAACGATCAATGGAAAATAAATGGCTCACTTAAGATATCTCTTTGAGATGTCCCTCGTCCAAAAATAACCCAAGGTTTTGTAGATGTCAGTTATAATACCCTTGAACTTCTTTACATGCTAATGGCATCGTGTCATACCCTGTGATTTTGTAATTATAGAAGAAAAAAGACTGATGAAGCATTCTGTTGTTTGCAGCTATGTACACACTGGGGATGTGTAGAGCGTTCAAGACTGTTGGTGCCTGATACTTGAGCATATCCTCACAGTTGAAAGAAGTATGGTGCAAAACAATGAAGCGGTTCAAATCTTGTAAATCTTGTTCCAGGCTTTTTCTTTCACCACTCCACTCATCCAGGACTGGGTTGTGGGGCCAGCAGTCTAAGCAAAAATGCCCAGACTTCCCTCACCCTGGCCACTTTCTCCAGCTCCTCTGGGGGGACTCTAAGGTGTTCCCAGGCCAGCAGAGAGACGTAGTCTCTCCAGGATGTCCTGGGTCTTCCACGGGGCCTCTACCGAGTGGGAAATGCCCAGAACACCTCCCCAAGGAGGCGTCCAGGAGGCAACCGGATCAGATGCTTGAGCCACCTCCACTGACTCCTCTTGATGTGGAGGAGAAGCAGCTCTACTCTGACCTCACCGGGTGATTGAGCTTCTCACCCTATCTCTGAGGGAGCACCCAGCTACCCTATGGAGGAAGTTCATTTCCACTGCTTGTATTCGGGACCTCGTTCTTTTGGTCAAGACCCAACTCTATTCCGATATATGTCATATAATTTTAGCCGCACACAAACAGCAATCATTAGTTTCACTTTCATGAAGGATTTTCACTGGGGTGGCGCTTGTTTGGAAAAAGGTGCTGGCCATGTCACTACCAAAGCTGAGTCCCTGACTGCTTGAAGTTCAACTGGTTTAACTCTTAGTGTGTGTTCAATTGCAGCATGTTTTGTTCATAGAACCTGATAAAAAAGACTTAAAACTTGTCTGGTGATGTGTTCATGCAGCAGTTTTAAACGCAGAAGTCCACATACATTTACGTAGAATTTTCATTGGAAGTGGTCACTCTAATACATGTTTCCGAGCTAGGTGTAAACCTAGATTCAGAGTTCAGGGTGCCCTTTTGTCCTTATGCTGCCATAATGCTCACTCCATTAGAGATAACAGCTTGGATCTGGAGCAGCCGGTGAAAGCTTTCTGCAAACATCTTTGACAAGATGGTGCAACAACAAATAAGACAGGACAACGTTAGATTCGTGATGCTTTCTAACTCAAATTTCCTCAGGTCTGTTGGACTAGATGAGACTATACACCAAGACCTTGTATGTTGCAATACGTGTCTGGTGTGAGAGCAACCCTTTCAAAGCGAAATAACCCAGGAAAGCTTTGTAGCATTCATGTTGCATCATCTGAGTACGAGCGGCTGCGGGCCACAGGTTGTCAAAGGAATATTCATGATGTTTGTGGACACACGGCGATTCTCCTGGTGAAAAATTCAACATCACCGCTCTTTTCTGGAGGCAGTAATGACAGGCCAGGACAAGATCCATAAATCAGAAGCTGGTGGGGGGGAGGCTTATGAGCACAGGGAGAAAAAAAAAGAAAAAAAAAAGAAAAAATACAAAGGGCACACTCAATGTCTTCATTCAGAGAACGAGAAGTTGTGCATAAAGTGTAATACCCTGCAACAGTGATACAAGCCGTGACTCTTAACATAAACTGACACTAAACTGTAGTCTATGACTGCAAAAACATGTTTAAATAAGTCATAAGTCGAAAAACAAAGAGTCTGCTGAAAAACAAGTATTAATTTTCCCTATATTTTGGCTCAGATTAGATTCACTGGTGCCAAATATTAATAACATTAACACATATACAAATTTTTCTGCTCCAGCATCACTAATTAATGACTAACTGGGGTGTTATCCAAATAAACGCATTAAGTTTGACCCAAGGTTATCAAACTGAGAAATAGAAATCTAATAGCCACAGCAGGACACATCAGTAAATTTGTATCAGTATTAATATAGAGAGGTCCCCTGAATGCTATCAAAGATTGTTCAGGATATTTTATCGGCTGTTTGCAGAATTGTGGTATTCTTTTCCCAAACTATAAATTACACTCTCAGGTTGTTGCTGCCACCACCTTGAAACAGTGTGAGCAGTTTGAAGGACGGACTGATTCATTGCTGTGTTGTTTGGGATCGAGAAGTCGTCCGCTCTATGACACAGTGATGCCAGTGACTGCTGTTAAGTGGGCGGGGCGGGTCATAGAGGTAATTACAGAGCTGCTGGCTTGCTCTGCTAATGTCTTCTTTGCGTACATAAACATTGCCGTGGGCGACACATTAAACCTCGTGTAGTAGGATGGTTGATTGACTGTATTTCTGTAGTGCTTTTGGTAAGTGACCACTTAAAGTGCTTTTACTCTACGAGCCAAATGCACCTGTTTATGTGCATTTACACCACGCTGACTTATCCTATGTGCATTTCTCGATCACTAAAAAGTCCTTATTAGTCTCACTCAGACACAAATAATACATCGGGGGCAACAGGCGGTTAAGTGTTTTGCCCACAGACACATTGTTACATGTGGACCGCCAAGGCCAAAAATCAAACCACCAATTCCCCTATCAACAGAAGACAACCCGATGCCGTTGCATAAATGAAAGGGGGCTCTGCGAACCTCGGTGCATTAAAGGCTATGTGTGAAGTGCTTTGTTCACACAGAGCCATTTAATGGATATGTTTATTTTTTTTTCCTTAGGACTAAACCAAAAGAAAAACAAACTTTCTTTTTTTTTAAATCCAGAGTGAGCATGTCATTTTATTTTACATGCCTGATCTGCGATTTGAATTCTCTCACAATGGGGTTGTAGCTTCTGCAGTTAGATCAGCCCTAACAGATTTGCCCTATTTCCAATCAGAAATGATTGATTGCCACATAAACAACATTAGGTCTTTAAATCTGCCCACAGGATTGTTACCAGCTGTTTCTTGACTGGATGACTAATTTGGCGAGGCTGCAGTGGCATTTCAAATTTCCCTTTTTCATTAGGAGCGAGGATGAGTTCTTAACAAGGACATGTTCCGAGCAGCTGGTTCTGATGGACATCTGCCATTATGTCCCTTGGGCAAAATGCTGTATGTATATTCATGTTAACAAACAGCATGTTGACACGGAAACGGCAAAAAAAGAGATGTTTATGTGAATATGCAGAAGAGGAGGAAATAAGGTTATGTTATGCAGAGGCGTAGAGCATCTTACCCCCCCTTCAAATCACTGTGTCACTTTCCCTCATAAAAAGAGCTGCATAAGATATGCATGTGTGCCAGTAACCTAGATTTTGAAATGTTTTATTTGACAGCTTTTCTCCTGTTGCTGAACCAAGTTAATGGGGCCTCTTCTCTCTGCTTTGATGTCTCTACTAAAGTTGTGTAAGTAACAATGTTTGTGTGAGTACATCTTTACTTTTGTGAGGTTCTGCAAATCTTTTTTTTTTT
>NC_050518.1:10393879-10463315 GCF_002922805.2 Oryzias melastigma | reverse complement strand
CATATAGCCGAGGCACAAGTTTTTAGTTCAAGAGAGATGCGACTGGTAAGATGGAAATCCTTATAAATAAAGGAATAACTTCTTCCTGCAGGAAAAAAAAAAAGTGATTAGGTTTCAAATGTACTGTTGAAGTCACAGAGGGGATCCACACTTCCTATTTGCGTGTATGAACACAGAAAAACATTCACCATAAACAAACAAAAAAGCAGACACAAGTACACTCAAACTATATAAAATGCAGGAAAATTATTTTTTAAAATCAAACAAAAACTGGATAGGAAAAAGAAAGTGTTCTGTCAATTATCCTCTTCTAGACTCTGATTCAAATGTTTCTTGAAAACAACAAAACCTACAAGCTCATTTTTGCTTTAATTCTCCATTCCATCATATGAGAAGTAAAGGCTGTGATTTTAAAGTTTGATTTATTTTATGGTGATAAGTACCTTTCAGGTGTCTGACCGTAGTCTTCACAGGGTTCTTCAATCTAGGTCAGTCTAGTTTGGGAATGGGTTGCTGCTTTAAGCACCAGAGGTGGGGACTCGAGTCACATGACTTGGACTCGAAGAGAATGGAGCTGACAGGAAGATTGGTGCAGTGTCAACAGTGATGCAACACGTTTGCGCTAAAGAGTTGAGCTAATAATTGAAACTGCCAACGTAAGAAATGACCTACACTGAACTCTCGTTTAAAGCTGGGAGCTGCGGGTGGCGTCTAAAAGAATAAGACTGTGAATGCAGGTACAATCAGCATTCTCTGAACGGTGATTGGACTTCTGATTGGAGTTCTGTCATCAAAAGTAAATCGATGTAGAGTTGGTTTCAAACTAAGTGAACTGAAGTGCTTTTAGAATGTGTTCAGGTTAGATTGGATTAGTCCAAACAGCAGTGTGCTGTTTCTGATCTAAAAATATCTATAATTATGTTTCTCAAAGGAACCGTAATGAATAGTATGATCCTGGAAAAAGCCTTTTTCTACATGATGATGTAAGAAGTAGACGACACCAACAGTTAATCATATGGTCATTATGACTAATGTGTATAAAGGGCATTTATGAAGTGATGATGACATAAAAAAATTCCCTTTACATCACAAAAACTGTTAAAGGATGTATTCAAACAGGAAAAGTCTGTTAGTCTGGACCGAGACCACTTAATTTGGTCCAGATCGAGTCCTGAACCTTGCATTTGATCATACTGGCGTCTATTGGAGATTTTTGTTTCGAACTAAAGCCTGTGAACAAAACCACGTGACTAAAGATCTCCTCAGTCATTGGCCAGGAATTACAAGGGCGGGGCAAAACAATGAGAGATAGAATAATGGAAGTCATGTGCGTTGCAATCCTTGTAGAGATAGTTCACTTATATTCAACCTTTATTTTTTGCAGACTATTTTTGAACGTCTGTATCAAGGTCAAGTACAACTCAATTACTTGGCACTTTGGTACGGCACAGGCATGCTGTAAAGTGGTTGCTAAGGAGACGTCTGAAAAGATACACTGATTGGTGTTTATGACATATAGATTGTGGGGAAAACAGAGTGAAAAGCAATAAACATCACATTAAATGTTGTTTTAATGAGCCTACATTTATTCAACCACATTATAATGAGTTATTGTGTAATCTCTGCCCCATGTTTGTCCTTGGCTCTCTGTTTGCATTGTGTAATGACCGGCTATGGCGGCTATTTTGGTCCAGTTGTTCCACTCCAAGCACGGAGCCTATTCAGACTAAGAAAACTCACAGTGAACCGGAGTTCAGACTGGTTGGAAGCAAACAGAAACCACTTTGAAAGATGAGTTCTAGAGTAATTCATAACCCCGGACCAAGGTCCCCAACCAAACTGTGGATAACCAGAAAGGAAAACTCTGCTAAGCTTAATAAATAAATAAATTAAAAAAATCAGGTATTTACACAGGTGTGAAAGTCAGGTTTTTGTTTATTTTTTTTGGAGAGTTTCGCAGGATGATGACAGCAGATGTTGGAATTGTAAGCTTGGCTTTTTTCACTGGTGTTTGCTAATCACTTCTTCATTATGCTACTCGTTGTTTTCTTGAAGCATTTTTCTCATAGTTGAGGACCTATATTGAAGAATTTTTGATTAAAACTGTATTCCTGAGTATTTCTTAATTCTAAACCAAATGCCTGAAATTGTTCAGACTACTGACGCAGCTACTGAAATGGAAGTGCCAAAGTCTAATCTTTCCCCACGCTTAGGTGCACATGCTTAGGTGTGCGAGACAAGTTGAGCATTTAACACTTTTACTGTAGGGAATTGTGATTCTAGATTAAAACTGTACGACTGGATTTATCCTATATTGCTTGCCATTATTTTTGTGCCGCTAATGTTAGCATCTGGGTTTAAGCTAGCGTGCGAGAGCGCAAACAGAGCTCTTAGCAACAGGAAGGGGGCGGGTTACTCTGAGTCATCTGTCCTGCCTACAACCCAGATTTATATATCTAGTGAGCTACTGCCTCTGTGCATCAAATATGTCTCAAAAAACAACTAAAGCTTTTGTTGTTTTTTTTTTTTGTTTGATTTTGGCTAAAAACTGCAAAATCATAATTAAAAGCTCATTGGCGACAACTTTACGATAGAAAAATATATGGCTGAAGTGGGACTTTACATATACTCTTTTTGTTTTTAATTAACAAAAAGTTAACTTACCATGCAACATATTTTGTTTTCTGTTATTTATAGAAAATTATTTAGTGTGAACCCCAAAGAAAAAAATAAATAAACTGGTATCTATCCAAAATGCAATGCAATGCCCAAGCTCTTCACACTAACTCCTTAGGGTTCTCTGAAAATGCTTCACACCTTGGAAAGTAGCAAAAACCAAGAAGCTGCGAGTGATAAGTGATGACCCCTAAAGAGAACAGTCGAAAGATAAAGATGGAGACAATCATTCTGATAATCATTGACTGAGGAAACTTAAAGTGACCTGAGCTCAGTCCGATTGGAAATGAACCAAAACCACTTTGAAAGATCAGGATCCACTTGGCTGAATTCAGACTAAAAATTTGTTCCAGATTATTGGGGAAAATGAATTCTGGTTCACTTTAAGCAAACCAAATGTGTCCAGCCTGAATACACCTTAAATGTATTTTATGTGTTTTACCTATAATTTCAAAGACTTCATACATTATAAAGGCAACACTAGAGAAAAACATACAAACAGGAAAAGACAAGGCTTTTTTTATCTTTTGGAACTTTGAAAATCTAGTTTTAACAATCCTAAAAAGCCACTGTGAACTGCAGGAGAGTATTTGATCTTGAGAACAAAACAAAAAGTAGAACCTTGGATACGTACCCACAGCTTTACCCATGAGGAGGCTGTTCACACAGTTTTTCAAGGAAGCCACATCTGGTGCATTTGTACTTTGCAGCAGTTATTCAGTAGACTGACATATTTACACAAGTATGAACAACACAAAAACACAGAACACCTTATGGAGGGACATTTCTCTATGCAAAGTGAGTTTATCCTTTTTGTATTTTTAAAATATATGAAATTCTGAGTGTGAAACAGGCATTTCAGATAGACATATCTATGACAGCACGATGGTGGCAAAGAAACAGGAATCCTTGAAGGGATGTGAGCTCATGAATGAAACAGAAGTAGTTAAAAGCTCATGGTTCAAACTTCCACCGGAACCCATGAAGAACGAATACTGAAAATAGTATCCCTCAGACAACTAAAAGACTTCAGTATTTGTGGCTGTTCTTCAATTGTCCGTCCATACCTTTAGTACTGGCACTGTGGCAGTTCAACCATACCTAATTTTAATACTTACTTTTTTATCAATTAGAAGTGATTCATTTTTGTTCATGAAAACTCTTAACTTACGAATAAAATAATTTCTTGAAAAGGGATCACCATTTAAGTAGATGCTCTGTCTTCATATGATTGAACATTTGTATTCATCTCTGCTTCCTGGGGCGCTTCACAGATGCCCAGGTGGAGTGCTGCATTTTTCCAGAAGTTGAATTTGATGTGAGAGAATTACACTACATATTTTTAGTTTGAAAGTATTTATGCATAATTATTTTCTCCCCTGATGTAATGTGTGTGTCATTGACTAACCTTAGTTTTATGAAACATCCCAGAGAGCTTCATGAGTTGAGTCTTCATTTGGTCTGCTCAGTCTTTCTTCATTCTGCTCAAGTATGGGCTACCAGACAGTGATTGATCTCTTATCTGTTTTTGACTTTTTTCCGTTTCCTTATTCAAACTTAGACAAAGTTTTACACCTCTGCCCTCGTACCTGATTGTTTGAACCCCCAAAGACAGCACTCTTGACTTTTATTGTATTATCTGTTGTGCATTCGAGAAGAAACTGAACAAGTAGGAATCCTTTCAAATGATTATTTTTGGATATCCCTAAGAGACTTCAGTGATGCTCTGTAAAAATCAAAAAGAAATAACTGTGTCACTTCAGTAGTAAGTGTTCTATATGTGAGGATCAATAATTGTAACAGTTCTGGAAGATTCACTGTTTTGTTGTTTTCTCTGTAAAAAAAAAAAAGCCCATTAAGGTTAAGGACAATGTTAACTATAAAGATCCAGTCAAAGATGTGGATTGTATTTACAGAGGTAAGTTTATTTTTTCACAAATTAAAGCCTTTTCTCCTTGCCAGCATGGGGTTGTTACTAAAAGCTTTCTGAAATAAAATTTCCTCTGCAGAGTGCTAAGGTAGCACATAACAGAAGAAAAACAATTTACTTTTGTGTTTTTTTTTTCTTTGATTAAAATAAAAAGGAATAAAAATAGACATTTTCTGTTTAGCAAGAAAACAGAGGCATGAGACAGATTAATGTAGGTTAATGCTGTAATGCATTGGCAGGTGTGTATTTTGTGTGAGGCTTTCAGTGATGTCATTTTTTATTTTATGTGGCACCCTATACTTACATCAATCACTTATGCCAACAAAATCCTTTGAGGAAAATCCTGAATAAGGCCACATCACTCTATTAACAAATTGCACTGCATTAGCAATATTTAACTTACACAGTTAGGAAAATAGAATGAAACAAAATCCTAACTAACAAAAACTTGCACTAAAACTTTAAAAACATAAAAAAATGGAAGAATATAACAAAAAACTAAAAGACACATGTTTGCACTGATCAACATAGATTTCCTCTACACCACCTACTTCCTTGTTGATTGTGTTGTTTTTGAGGCTAATTGTTGTCCTTCTTTTTTTTTATTTTTTATTTTTTTGTTTTGCTGCCAAGAAAAAGCACAGAATTTAACCATTGGACACAGGGGTGAGTATATGTAAGCAAACCATAATAGAAAGCTGTGAAATGCTCAGTCATTTTGGTGCTTAGACGTAATTATGGATTTTTTTTCACCATCATGAGTTCTTATCCAAACTCAGGACAAATTTAGGTCCGTACATCGCTGTCAGTGTAAACCATGGTAAATTTAGCTTTTTTTTTAATGTGCTTCATTTGTGACAGGGCAGTCAATGGGCTTAAAAACATTCCAGTGGGAACTATATTGCAATCCAAGTTCAGTTTGCTAAGATGAGTTCCTAAAAGGAGCAGTTGAAAAATCACGTTAAGAAATATATGGACTAAAATGGAGTTTTCTTAAAGTTTTCTATCTGCGCCTTACCCACGTGGATCAACAAAACGAGGAATACCACTATGAACATGAACATGATAAAAATGCTCGGCACCTAAAATGAAGGTGTAACCACCAGGAGAGTCACCCTCTGCTGGTAAAAACAATGCAAGGTAAATAGCTTAAGATATCTGCGGGTTGATGCCAGCACACAAAACCAAAACCTTGAAATGCATCTTGTATTCTATTTTTTTAACTACAAATAAAATATTACATCCCATTTACAAATGCACACACATTTTCATCACAGATTAGGTTTGCATTTAGAATCAAATCTGAATTAATTTATTTTCAAAATCTGAACTCTGTGAAATCTGCCAGTAAAAGAGTTGCATGAACAACCACAGTTTCCAATTCACCTTGGTCTAACATCTAAGACCTTTTGGAAAACATCCAGCCTAACCAACCATGAGTAAACTGCATCGTCCGTCCCCTTTATCCTTCAGTTCTGTGACATGGAAGAGAATCTGTCTATTCTTAGCCAATTTTAATGAATGCATGTCATTATAATGTGCATCATAATGAATGGCCAACCTTAAAACTTTTATTTCAATTATCAGAATTTTTGATAACTAATGAGTATTAAATGTATGAGTTAATCACTTTAGATCCCTCTAGCCCACTATTTTGCAGCTGTTTTGCAATAGAAGTCCAGTTATGAACAGGAGCAGATTTGAAGTTGTTAAAGTACAGGAATGGAAATTGGAGCTAGTTTAGTCAATTTTTCAATACATAAATTTATATAGTTTAACATTCCATAAAGTAAAAAAAGGAAGCGGAACTTTTTTGTCTTATGAAGGATTCACACTGAATAAATCTGATCTCAGAAGCGAAGCAAGTTTTAGCAAGTTAGTCCTTGACTGAAAGATCACTTGGGACTTTACCATGTGGCACCTACCAGATGTTGCAAGTTACTGCAACCACATAAGGTCACTTTCCTGTGTTACTATGTGGTGGTCTGGAGCAGGTAAATGCAAGGGGGTTAGTGCGGAAGGGCATGTGCTGTTTAAACTGATGCAAATTTTAGTGGAATTCATTCATAAAAGGCAGGGATGTCAAATCGCACAAGGGGATAAATATTCAAATATTTATTAAACACTCTAAAACTCTTTTTTTTTACTTTAAAAATGTAACTTTTTAACATAAGTATGAACTAGATATATATCATTACCTGCAGTAATGCTAGTGGGAATGCTCTAAGCTGAATTTGATTATTGAAGATAGTGCTGATAGCTGAAGATGCTGAAATTAAAAGCTGAAAACACTGAAGCGGATAGCCAGCTTAATTATTACTAAATGCCAAATTAGCCTAAAAAATAAACAAACAAACAACAAAAAAACTTAGCCAAAACAGCTAGCATGTAGATGAGAAAATACCTCAACTTCAAAATAGCCTTAAAAAATGAAAAAGCCTATGTTAGCCTAAACAGTCAGCGTGTAAATGTTAACCTAACTCCAAAACAGCCTAAAAACTTTTTTTTAAATCGTGAATATAGCCAAAACAGCTAGCATGTAGCCTAAATATTAGCTAAACTCCTAAACAGCCTAAAAAAAGCCTAAATTAGCCAAAACAGCGAGCATGTAGCTGAAATGTTAGCTAAACTCCAAAGCAGCCTAAAAAAGTCTTAGTAAGTGCCAAAACAGTCTAAAAAGCTAGCAGAATGCCAATTTTTGAAACTTTAAAACCGTTACTTTGAATAATAAAACGGCAGTAGTATTTTTCCAGAATAAATCAATTTAAACCTAAATTAACCTTTTAATATTTTACTCTCAAAAAATATATGTTGTCAAATTTATACCAGTTAGAAATAAGAGCAAGATAAGATCGGGCCATAAATAACAATACAATAAAATGATCTGGAGGGCCAGATTTACCCAGAGGGCCGGATTCGGCCCCCGGGCCTCGACTTTGACACATGTGACGTAAGGTGTAGCCAATGGAAAAACACTTTTGAAAAAGAAAAATTGTTACATGCTAAAATTGTTAAAGCAATCGCCTGCTGTTTATTTTCAGAAGGATTCTTTTTGAAGGTATGTAGACTGTGAGGAACTCAAATAACAGACAATATTTACCAGGATCCAGGTGTGTCATTCAAACTCTATTACTAGAAAACTCCTTTTTTTCTTGCTCATTTGTTTGACTTTTAAAAGCAAAAGCAAAGACAGAAATGCTTTCTGTGCAAAACAAAAGAATACGCAGAGACCCCAGTGTTAAGTGTCTGCTTTCTTTCACCTGCAGTCGGCAGTGAACGCCCGGATCTCAGTATTAGCTGACTGACAGCTTTCACACTGTGACAAATGTCACATTGTTTCGTTCCAGCAAAAAAAAAATAACATTTTAAAGCCCTCAATAACTCTGTCACTACACCGTGAGATGGCACAGAGCCTTAACAGAAGTGAGACAGCAAGTTATAATGTTTTTTTTCTGCAACAGAGCATTTCACACAGCAGGGTGGGGAAAGGATTGCAGACGCCACAAACAGGCTGTGCGAGTGAGACTGTTGTGAAGTCGAGTGTCATTTTTTTATGGGTCTATCAAATCATTAAGAGACTATTGACAGTTTAATTTGATTAGTATGATAGCACAAAAACAAATAACAGCAAACAACCTTTGTTCTTGTAAATATTTCTAGCTTGACAGGTAAAACATAATCAGGTAAGCTCTAAAAGGGCAGAAGAGTCCTATTCTGAAATGAGAGAGTCATCATTTTAGAAATGTCACTCTCTCTCTGAGACAATGACAGGTGACATAAAAAGGTAAACTCATTACATAGTATTGATGAAGATGTGAAATAGAATTATTTACGACCAGGTTATCAATCTTATGCACTCTTCATGGGTTAAATGCATTTTAGGGATTCACCTGCAATATGAGAATTTTTTTTTCTAGATCTCAATACAAATAAAGTTATTTTGCTAAATGGTAACACTGTACAGACGAGGCTTGCGATTGAAGTGCTGCCCAGGATCATTAATCATTTGGTTCTGCATTGTATTATTGTTGGAAATAAGCTTGTAATTTGTGATCTGCTACCATAAAGTTGCAACTTCAAGTCCAGGTACTCACAATCAGACTTATGTGTGACCCACCCACTTTCATAAAACCACTGCGGTCCCTCTTGAGCAAGACCTTTGACCCAAACTGCTGCCACGGAGCGGCTCAGAAGCCCCCGGTGGATCAGAGGTTGTTCTGAGCAGCTCCCTGGTGGAAACGTGAAACTGTGTGAATGTGAACAGGGCGTCCTTGACAGCTCACTTCTCCCATATTTATTTAAGGTAGAAAAAATGAAATGGTGAAGGAATGTTATTTATTATAAGTCAAATTTGAATTAATTACACCAAAACCTTTATTGCAGTTAGAAATATTGCTAACACTTTAGATGAGGAGCTGCAAAACACTTGAAATAGATAGTTAAAACATTTGTTAAACTTGTAAGCAGTTTCTTAATATGGCCTTTGCAGACAAGTTTAGATGGTAATACTTCTAAGTATGTTAACCCTTTAACACCTGAGGCGGTGATGCTTGAGCACAAAATCTTTAACATACTGTAACTTTTCAACTGTTAACTCGAGCAACATAATTCCAGCAGATTCTCAAGATCATGCCGCTTTTCGCCTTCAGAATCTGCTGTAAGTATGTTGATCGTGTAAGCAATTCATATTTTACAGTAAATCAAAGAACAAAAACGCCGGAGCTCCATGGTTAAAGGGTTAATAAACCTTATTCAGCTTATTTTACTAATACATTGTCCTATTATAAACCCATTAATAATGTTTGCTAATGTGTATATAAAGCTTGTTAAGGAATCTTAACCATATTTCAGGCATCAATAATCTAACGTTCTTACGACTACGGCCAAAAGACTTTTTTAAACTCATGCAAATGTTCATGTTCTTGGATTTCTCTCCAGGATCTTATGGATATTTAATGAAAAAAGCCAGAAGTGATTTTTTTTTCTCAAAAAGTTGTGACATTTTTCAATAATTTTTAACAAAAAGCGTGTGAGGAGGAACACATTTTACTAGTTTTTGGGGTGCAATGTTTTTTAACCCCATAAAACAGGCATAGCATTGTTGATACTCTTTAATAAACAGGGATTTACTTTGAAACAAAGCAAACTTTTACATGTTTGTGCAAAGACAACAGTAAAACAGTTTCTTAATAGAAGC
This sequence comes from Oryzias melastigma, assembly GCF_002922805.2. Classification (NCBI taxonomy): domain Eukaryota; kingdom Metazoa; phylum Chordata; class Actinopteri; order Beloniformes; family Adrianichthyidae; genus Oryzias; species Oryzias melastigma. Next base: position 10,453,512 of record NC_050518.1, on the reverse strand, counting down.
ATACATAGAAAACTTTTAAAAAGTAATATTTAGATATGAATGTTAAAATGTGTTTTTTTTTTTCAAATTTAAGATGCTGATGTTTAATTTGTTTTCCTTATTTTTAAATCAAATTTGTGGCTAAAAAAGTTATTCTAAGTTGACTAGGTGTGAGATTAACTCTTAAACACCAGAGCTTCAGTTCCAGTGTTTACATAGTTTCGATTATTGTAACTCTCTTACAGACCCAGGCTTAAGCTCCCTCATGTAGCATTAGTGAAGTGGTTGTGCAATCGATGTAAATCTGCTGACTTTATCACAAAGAAAAGTGTCTTTGTACTGCTGTGGAACACTTGTAATGTGTTGCATAGTGGTGCAAACCCGATGTGAAAAGTCGCTTTTCTCCAAATCAGCTGATTCACATTGATCGCATAAGGAGTTGAAGAGTTACAGTGTGTCAAAAAGAGTGTGTTGATTAGGTGTTACTGGCAAAACCTCTAGTGGTAAAGGGTTAAAAAAACTTGTCCTTTATATCTGATAGAATAAAATGAGCTAATATTTGATCTGAAGAACTTGAACACATCTATGGTAAAATCACAAACATACTTGTATACTTGACACATGACTGGCAGTTATCTGTGTATCTTTTGCACATAAAAATGCTCATCAATCATCGACTCAACGTTACAAGGAGAACAAAACTGTTTACCTGCACTTTTATGTTGCAAAATGGAAAAAAAGGGAGAAAAAAAGACTAAATGTTGAGTGAAACCTTTAGTTGTAACTATTGTTGGTAACTGAGAGACTTTGATACTCTGATTGGCAGGGACAGTTTGAGTAGTGGTACTTGTTCACGAATGAAAACTTTTGCCAAATGCAACAAAGTTGCAGCATCTGGACGAAATTGCTGAGTAAAGAAAAATGTGCAAGAAATAGTTGAATATGAAGGAACAGATGTGACACTAATGATCAAGAAATGTATTATCAAGAAAATGTTTAGTTATCATAGAGTTAATCTAAGTAGGAAAGCAAAGAATTAAAGAAATCAAGAAGATTTTTATAAAAAAAAAAGTCTATTCTGGACATCTATTATCTGCAGCCCTTCAAATGGCATTGCAATAAGAACCATCAATCATTGGGAATCTTTTGGAACTCATTATCAGCAGGTCACATTGAAAAGTTATATTTTTTTTAGGCGTTTTCATATTTTACGAGAAACAATATTTAAAAAAGTTTATGGGAAACTTGATTCAAGGCATCTTTTGCACGGTGTCTTGTTGATTAAGAAGTATGAGGACAGTTGGAGGTTGACAGGTAGAGTGCAATTAGACCAGTTGAGACGTCTTTCCTGTTCTGGGATGTACATTTAATCTAGTTCTCTATGCTTCGAATAAACCACAGAAACAACACAGAGCAGCTGTTTCAATAAAAATCTTCAAATGTGTGATGTATGAGGTACTGGTACTGTAGATGTTTTTACTCCATTTTAGTCAAGCATTCTCTAAACAAGACACACAACTGAGTGCTGAGGTTCCTCTTAAAAAACAAAAGAATAACATTTCTTGATCTTTCTTCTGTGGTATAAATAAATGATTAAACAGCCGTTCAGGAGCCCTGAAGGAACCTTAGAGTCATACATGACCAAGATTTATTTGAACACAGACAGATCTCCAGAGTGGTCTTTTTTTTTGTCTGTAGAATACTGAAAAACAAACAAAAAATAAAGCTAAAAGCATTTCAAAGACTTTTCCTTGTTTTAGGAGCAGACCTTTGCAATGCACTTTCAACCAAGAGGCCCAATAGACTCTTTTCGTGGGTTTTGACCTGCAAAGATGACAGCTGAATGCTGCTTAACACAATTTTATGTAAATGTTTGCAGCAAGGATGCACATTGCTGCACATCCGCACGCATTTTAATTGCGTCAGCTTCGTGGTACAGACCCGTTCTCCTTCTGCAGGAGTCGAAAAGAAAAACTTGCTTGATTCCTGGTGTGGTTTCTGAATTAGTGATTCCTTTTGATAAGAAAAACCCTATCAGTACTCTCTGACAATATTTAATATAGTTTGAATGTACCATTAGCAGTATTTCCAACTACAACTAGCATCAGTGAGCCCAACAGGCTGCTTTACACCACAGCACTGGTAATTCTAATGATGTTTAACAAGTACAAGCCGGAACACCCAAAGCTGTCCCCATGGAGAAATGCTGGAGGCTAAAAACAAGGCTGTATGGTGGTGTCAGCCAACAAATACAACAAACTGTCCACCTCTAAAGTCTTGCAAACTGCTAAGCAAAAACTCACAGCCTTGTTTAGCCACCCAGACATACTCAACGAACCTTGAGGGTTCATAGCTAAACCAGACGTTCTGCCTGAAGTAGAGGGTATTCCTCAATATGGAGACTAAGGGACAGGTGGACACACAGGTCACGGTTACACATCTTACACTATAGTTAATATAAAGCAGATAAATCACTCAATGGTTATGTGTGACAAAATAATGCTTACATTGATGCTTTTCGCAAACTCAATTTATAAACTAAGGGAAGGACAGATAACGTTGGCACTAACAGACAAAATAGCTAACATATATGTGAGCATTATTTTGAAGTTAAGTATGCTCAAGTCAAAATTTTTCCCCCACCCCTCCAATTGTAGTAGCATTTAACGGAGTAAGGGTGTCCAAAATAGTTCTTTTAAAGGCTCACCATCGCAGCAAAGAGATGCAGAGCTGTGGAGGAGAAAGTTTACATTTAAATGTAAGTAAAGACTTTTTGTTTTAGCATGAGCTTTTTAAAGATGTTTTGTTTTTTCAAGCACTAACAGCTCCGCGCTAACGTTTCTGACCGGCGACTATTGATGACATCATAGAGTGGGAGTAGCTTCCAAATTTTAAGACACTATTTTTTCCATAACTCTCCGTTTGGAGGGCTAAATGTAGAGGAAGGGAGAAACCATAGGGGAAGAATTCGGATTTGGCCAAAGCCTACTTTCAATCAAAATCATCTGCTATTGTCACTTAGTCAAAATCAAAATCACTGGTCACTGACATCAAAATTAGACACCAAGTTAAAACAATTTGATTCTGAAAGGATGAGAGAGTAACCTTTTAAAGCAACATCTAAAACTATATTTATATCACAGATTACTTTTTTATAACATCATAAAAAATGGTTGTTTGTATTTTTTTTATTCGTAAATTACTTTACACCTTTGTCTAATGAACAAAACACACCATTAATCAAAGCAGTCATCCATGCCACTGTTGTATGAAGACCTGTGATGGGTGCCTCCTCACATTAAACCATGCAACTATAACATGCATTAACCAGCTGGTGGGCTTTTGGCCCCTTCTGTTCACAGCGGTTTTTTAATTGAAGGTTGTACCAATGGCAAGCTCCAGAAACTTAACAGGAAGGACATTTACAGCCACAACGTCAGGATGAGTATGTTTGACGAGTCGCTGTCAACATCAGCTCTTCAAAAGGATAACATTTTTTTTTCTCAAAAATAACTTCAGCTGCTTCAGAATAAACCCCGGTCCCTGATTCATCTTGGTGTCAGTACACTCACAGCAGTGTGTCTCGACAAATACATAACCTGCTCACGGAAAATTAAATTTTTAAAAGAAATAAAAATGACCTGTCATGTCTTCTTTCTAATATCCTTTATTATTCATGAATATAGCAATAAAGTACCTGAATTTTTCACCATATCGGTGTAAGTATTAAATACTTCTCTGCTCTGAAACATCTGCCTTTGCGTAGCTTGTAGATTTACCATCCATCAAACAGCCCCTCGTGTCTCTACAGCCAAAATAAAAAAGGAACACTTTAGTTAGGATTTACTCGTTGTTCTTGAATCCTGACTTCCCTCTTAATTTGAGAGGAAGCAAAGCATTCCCAACCCGCCACAAGTCATTATTCCAATTTAGACTAATCAGTGGTTTTGATTGGCTTCTCCTGACAATCACAGGTTACTTCAAAATGCACAGACTAATAAGCTTTTGCTCAGGAGAGTCACTGAATTTAACACTCGCTTAAGTAAAGCTGCACACTCCTGTTAGTATGCAGTAAAAAAAATTGCAGTTTGGATTTGGATTGAGGCAAAAATGGGAATAAGAGTGAGTATAAATGCAACAGGTTAGTTATGCTCCAACCCTTTTGGGCGAAAATGAAGTCATTGTCTTAGAATTTTTTTTTTTTTCACCATGTAGCTAATGCCTTATCCGTTCTTCACATTATCCTTGGAAAGTTCCTGCAAACCTCCGGAATATTCAAAGCTTCGAAGACACTCCACCCTCAATCAGCCCCCAACTTCCCCCTATAGCACAATTGATGCTTACCAACAAGGTTGCCTAGCACCAGTTGCTTAGTAACCACCAGGCCATTGCCTTCTACCACAAAACGTCATGCTAATTCTATGTCAGAACTATTTTTAGAAATGCCTTTGATTTATCCCCCTCTCTGGATTGACAGAGGAAGTCTTTCTTGAGTGGTACTCGGTTTTTTAGCTTCAGCTGCTCATCGTGGGTTGAAATTAGAAGCTGGCAGCTGTCATAAACAGGGATGTTCTTACTAAACCAGTTTTCTGATTATAAGAAAAGGGTCATATCTTAAAGTGTTAGTGAACAGAGCCTCTAATTTTTTTTATTGATTTGCAGAGAGTAGCAGCTGCGGTTAGGTCTCAGGCTTAAAAGAAGAAACATTTTTCAAGCTTTTAATATGTCTTTTTTTCTTGTTAAGGAAGTTGAAGCAGAGAGAAAGGGCAAATATAATCAAAGGTGTCAAACTACAATTTTCAGTTAACAATTTTAAAGCTGTATCTATTCAAAGCTGTAATTATTTTCTCAAATATGTAACAAAACTAGAAACCAAAATGTAGGCCTTCTTTTTTAACATAAATTTCCAAAATAAAACAAAAATTAGACATTTTTTTTCCCTTGACGCTTCACTGCAGCTGTCAGTTCCCGCTGGCACCCCGAAGGAGTTAAATGCCAAGTAATAAAACAGTAAATGAAACTGAATATAGCTCTGAGAAAAAATAATAATCAACAATTGCGCACCGCATAATTGTCTCCGGGTTTCCCCTCCGAAAGGGGATACTTGTTAATGTCTGTTTGTATAACGTGTACTTCACTTTCCCTAGCACGGTCCTCTGTATGTTATTGTTTTTGTGCTTTTTTTATTAAGACACAGTAGCCTTCACTTTCTTCTTCTTCAAGCATCCATCAAAATATTAATCACATACAAGTCCAGAGACACAGCTCAGCAATACAAACCACTGTCTCATTTAAAGTCTGGGTATAAATGGATTATTATTAGACCACTGCATTCATCTTAACTCGAAACCAGACTCGTTCTATTTACAGGTAATATAATAAATGATAAATGTGTTTTCCAACATACCCTTATTTACATGTCAAAAAAATATTGAGGCACATCTAGTTTTAATCAAACAAGTTGTCTCCCAAGCTGCACACTTACCACTGACAACAAGGAAGCAAAAGTGCCAATTATCCAGACAACAAACTATTAAAGAGCTCTTTTTGATCCATCTTGTGTTTGATAGAATTTCTTTGAAGACAGACCCAGCTGACCTTAACTTTAACCATCACACAGAAGAGGCACTTCCACTTAATTTGTCATCAGGCTGGACAACTTTAAAGACTCATTCCAATGAAAATGTTGTTTTTGTGGTATTCTTCTCATGATGGAGGACATATATACAGACAATTAAGACTGTTTCGTTAATTAAATCAAATTCAGAGCAGAAGAAAAACTCTTGCTGGAAAAACCTTGTAGTTATTACGCACAAACTACAACTGGTGAGCCACAAGCTCCCTGCTCTGGTCCATTCTAAGGCATCTACTTGGAGACAAATAGATCCATGTATGTCTTTGTTTTCCTCTCTGAGCTGGAATCTGGTTTAAAACTGTCAGCTGGATGGCTCCAATGTTGCTCGCCGTTTTTGTTGCACCGCTAATAATAGGTTTGGGTTGTGAGGGGCTGTAAGCTAGAGGGAGAAAGTGTAAACAAAGGGATGATGGGAAAAGAAGGCAGGCTTACCGACAGAAACAATGACCTAGAAAAATGAAATGTTTTAAAATTTTGGTTATACACAGCATAATCATAGTTTAAAATATCTTGTGTTGTATGTTTTAAAACTGTATTATTCAAACGTCATTATGGAAAATACATCATTTTATAAAAATTGTGTCCCATTCCAACAACCCAAATGAAGCATGAACACCTGTGGCTAAATAGTACGAGATTTATGTCCACATATGCTTAATAACAATTCCTTTAACTTGATCATAACATAGCAATCATTTATCTCAGACTCAACTCAAGGACATTTTACACTGACAAACAACCCGAGACAGCAGTAAAATTGAATAGCCTTGTAAATTGTAAAGTCAAAGGTGTCCATAGTTAACAAATGTTACATCACTGGAAAGGCTGCGGCACCGTGCAGGATTTGAACTGACAGGTCATCAGAATCTCAATCAAGAACATGTGATTGTGCTGCGGCAGCATTAGATCAAGCAGCAAACAGCTTTATTACGTCTGTGATCCTGAGGCGCCCTGACAGTTTTATCTACACATCCTTGTCTTTTCAAGGGAAAATAAATAGCCTAACTGAAGCAGCACAGAACATGTTTTCATTTGTTTAATGACGAGTGGCATTGGATTTACTACCGTATGGTAGCTGGTGGCTGAACCACCAATGTCAGAATTTGATTCACACCCATATATGCTGACAAATCCCAGAAATAGGTGTTTGTCTTTCTGGTCTTTGTTTGGGAAAACAAATAAAAAAAGATATTTTGATCATTCCTTCCAAAGCCTCAACTTTGGAGGCTGACTTTTCTTTCTTTTTTTTTTTAATATTGCACTTGGGTCAAATCAACTTCTTCTATTTATAACTTTTTTCCGTATACGGCTATTTTTTTTTTTTATAACAAGATTACAGGATTATTTATTCTTATTGGTTGTAGTTCCTGAAGGCCAGGCAGAAGAGACACACAGGCAGCACACAATCCAAATCCCAGTGAAAGCTTTGGGGGGGAAAAGGGAAAATTCATTGCAAAAATTCCATAAAATGAAGGAGAAAGACCACAGAGCTGCCACAACCAGCTGATACCATGGCATTGGATGTGCATATATTTTCATGATTAAATTTAAAATTAATTTTAAACATGTGAAGCAATCTGAACACAGAAAAGTTCCTTATCCTTGACAAAGAAAAGAGTGTAAGTTAAAAAAAATTAATGTCCTGTCACAACAAAATTGTGAAATAAAGCTTAATCTGGGTCTGGTTTTTTTAATACCAAGCTAAAATTGAAGTTTTACAATTAAATTAACAATTTAAACAATGTGAAATTACCTGAAATAAAACTGAAATATCTAACTGAGCCTCGTAGGTAACCAACATTTAAAATTGCTGCCGTTTTTCTGCCCTGACTGTGGGCTCCTCTGATCTTTTTCTGTAATGAGACCTTCAGGCTGTCATGCAGTAGAGATCATTGGATATGGCTACACTTGGCTGATTGCTCATCTTCAATGAATCTGACTGTACCCCCTGTATCCCCCGCTGGGATTTCCCAAAAGCTTCACACTTTCCCAATAAAGCTGTGTGTGTGCACACAAAGTACAGGAATGTGTATGTCTTTGTTCTTAAACTGTATATTCCCTCGAAAACCTGTCAGTTACACAAATGTGTTAGCTCCTCAATTTGAAAGAAAAATGTTAATCTCCTAATTTTACATTTATTTACTGCTACATAGTGTTTGAAATTGTATTCTCAGGATGGAGGCTGCAGGGTGGAGTAGTGGTTAGCTCTCTTGTCTCACAGCTAGAAGGCCTTCAGTTCAATCCTGCAGATGGGGGACCTGAATGACCTTGATGGGAGTATTGATCTTAAAATCAATAGCATCGATACCAAGGTGAAGTATTGATACTAGCATGACTAGATCGATACTTTTGTTGCATTTTTTTCTTCAATATGTAAACTGCTTGAATTTACTTACGAGTTCATACAAGTGCAGTATCTGTCTGTCTGCAGTGTTGCCAAATTAGGAAAAAAACAGACCGATTTGAGCAAAAAAATTGCCAAATCTGACCACTTGCTACTGTTGTATTATTCTAATAATATTATGGCATAATTGTTATACATTTTCTATATTTGATGTATGCTTAGTAGATTTCTAATACACATTTTTATTTGCCTAAAGTCTCTGTCCTGTGTTTCATTATATGTTTGAATTAAAAAAAGTGGATTTTCAGAATTATTCTAGAATACAATATTTCAAGAAAAAAGTATCGATATCAATATTGGTGATATTAGTCCTGTAAATACTTAGTATCAGATCGATATCCAAATTCCCAGTATCGTCCCCTCCTAAAATGAACCATTATTTGTTTGCTTTTGTTTGTTTTTGCATATATAAAACACAAACTTACGGAATAGTACGTTTATAACTTTTGCCCTATAGTTGGTCAAGAACTTTGCTGTACAGTACAGGGGTAGCTAATATTCTTTTTAGATCAGTTCAGAATTCATGACAAAGCATTTCTTCAAGAATTATTATTTTTCTAAACCAAAATCCAATTTTTTTATGTTTTAACACCTAAAAAATCCTGCTATAAATGAAATAAAAAATGTATCAAAATCTTAGAACAAAAAACAAAACCTAACTTACCAGTGAGGTAACAACCAAAGAAGTTTAAAAAGAAACTCAATGTACAATCTTCTGCAGAGAAAGTGAAACACATTATCAATGATTTTCTTCATGCTTTTCTAGCAGAAACCCATTTGTAGTTTTTAACCAGCTAAATCCACATGAAGCGCACACACACGGTCGTTATAGTCTATGTTACTGCAGCGGAATGCCCTACAATTAGAGCTCTATGGAGAGAGGGAAAAAGAGCTGGAAGGTGGAAAGGTCTCTGTGGTGGAGTGGTGGGTTGAGAGAGCCTTACAAAGGCTCTGAGCTCCACATGGCACTTCATAGCATGACCTTCGATCACAGCATGACTGTGTCTTTTGTGCTGTGCATTTTCGAGCGCCAGCTAAAAGCTTTTCCTGGCTCCTTTGAGGAAATAGATTTGATCATGGAGAGATGAGAGTGACACAGAATAGCAATCTATACTCTGGCATCTAGAATTTCTCCCTCTTACAGTTTCTTTTATGTTGGTTAAAATGGTGTGAAGAAACACCCCTGTTTAGTCCAGTTCAGTCAATAGAAGGTTTTGTATCTATCATGCGCAGACTTTTTTTCACTTCACGTTTCTATTTTACACATTGGTATTAAGCTGTGCAAGAGTTGTCTGTTTGGATAAATATGTTAAGTAAGTAGTATCTTGTTTATTTGCGTACTTTTCCTGAAACCACAGACTCACGTTTCTTGATTTCTTTGAAAAAGACACCAATTCATGTTTGAATGTTTCCAGTTAATAATAGCTGTGTTTTATTTAAAGCTGAAAATTAAAATAATAATAAAATTTAGTCAAAAGAGAGGCAGATTCACGTGAAACCACAGATATCATAATTTTTCGGAGTATAGTCACGTTTATACCCAGGAGAGACTTAAATGTGATTTTTTTTTCTTTAAAAAAAAAAAAAGATTGTCTCATATATTAGTTATTTTCCAACTAATAACCAACTGCCCTTTAATGGTTGCTTCCCACGAACAATCGCAAGCGAGCACTGTAGGTGTATGAGTATTTGCTACTGACAAAAACGCAAAAGAGAGAGCGCCGGCCCACAACAAAGGATCTGATCATTCTTCTCATTAACTTTACATTTTTTTCTTTTTTTTTTTTGAGAAATTATTAATATTTTTTATTTTATTTTCTTTTTCAGAGTAATGCGAGACAGCAAGTCATCAAATTGGGTTACAAAGATACAGAAGTACTACTGAAAGCGCCGTCATTCATGGATACAATCAATGCTACAACTTGTCAAGTCAAGTTTATGAACATATTTTTAGACAAGCATTAAGCATAGAATATGATGCACATTGAAAAAGAGGTGGTATACAGACAAACACACACCCCCACACACACATATATATATGGAGGTATATGTATTTTTTCTTCTTAATTATGGAGTTTTTTGCCTCTGCGACTTGGATTATTGCATTCAGAATGGATACATTTGTTTTGCATAAAGTGAATCCGGAACAAACTTTCCATTTGAATACCCCAACCACATCCTGGTACGAGCCCACGAATCACTTTTAGACCCATTTTTTAAGGTGGTCTTAATTTGTTTCCAATCGGACTTAATTTCGGTTCGCCCTCAGTTTCGTCAGTCTGAATAGGCTCCGTGCTCTGAGCAGAACTGAACCAAAACAGCCACCGTAGGCATTACAGGATGTAAGCAGAGCAGCGGAGCAACAATGAGACACAGCAACTTATTAAAATTAGGTCAGATGAATGCAAGCTCATTAAACAACTATTTAACAGTTTTCTAGACAATATATATGTCATAAACATTTATCAGCATATCTTCAAAGACATCCTCTCCTAGCATCAAGTAAAAAGTGTTGTAAAGTGTAGTACCTGACCTTGATGTAGATGTTCAAAGTTGGTCAGTGAAATATCAAGTTTGAATAAGTGAACTATCTTGACAAGGACTGCAAAGTGTAAAACTTTAATCATTCTTTCTCTCGTTGCTTTGCCCCGCCCTCGTAATTTCTGACCAATGAGTGAAGACATCATTTGTCATGTGGTTTAGTTACAAGCTTTGGCTTGAAACAGAAATATCCTTTTGACAGCAGTCTGAATATAGACCAAACGCAAGGTTCAGGGCTCGGTCCAGACCAAATTAAGAGAACTCGGTCCGGACCAACTGACTTTTCCAGTCTGAATACGGTAGTTGCAATGACATGGCTAAGCGTTTTTTCCTGACTGTGATTACAGACAGTGGTTTATTCTGGACACGGAGGAACAGTGTGTGCCTTGAGCTGCAAGGAGACTGGTGTTTATATAGCAGCAGCTCTTTTATCCTTTGATCTTATTTATTGACATCCAACATGAACAGATCAGAGGCTGTCTGTTGCAATACTGCGTGCTGAAGATTAAACTTTGCAATACCTCTGCCAGCCTCATGCAGAGATCCTGTAAACACATTGAAATACTCTCTGACTTGCAGCTACTATATTTATTGTCTTCTGTGTTCAGGATGAGAAACAGAGTGGTCTGCAAAGCAGGAGGCAACAATTTGTAATTTTCTCACTGTATGTAACATGCAAAGCTGTGTACGCCTGTTGTGAGATCTCTGGAGTGATGCAGAATATAAAAATAAAAAGAAGCAATGCCGAGAAATGTGGCTCGACTAAAAAGATGTTATGGGAGCACATCTTCTTGAAGAGGGTAATTTGTGGAGCATAATACTACAAGGACATGTAGTGTTTTCTTGAAAAAAACAAAAAAAAAACAAAGGAAATCAATTTGCTTTTTTTTTATTACAATTTTATTCAAATTTGTGTATGCATCAGATGACTATTATTTTGCTTTTTAACAAAACGGTAAAATATCTTGTGTACTAGCAGGAATTTTACATATATTTCACAAATGCATATAAATGAGTAAATATTTGCTTGAGTATTGCATACAATACTCAATAAATTATATATATATTTTTTTAAATTAAACTTTTATATATCCAAGCATGAAAGCTTAAGAGCAACATTCTTCTTAACAACTGTTGCCTGGCAAAAGATTAGACCCTTTGAGAGAAGAAAGAAAAAGGTTACAAGAACAAGAAATAAAATTGAAAAGAATCAGAAAAAAACACACAATCTAAAAATATAAAATCCTAAATCATTGCACTTTGTAACAGCAGCATTTACCGTTAACATGGTCACTAAAATTAGTTTTAAAATCATCTTGTGAAATAAAAAGTATCCAATCAAAGAGTTTTTGTAAGTCATTCCAGTCTCTGGCTGCAGCAGATTGAAAAGACTAAGAATTTAGCAAATAAATATAAAAATGGGCTTGAATTGTCATCTATTGGTATTTCATACATTATTTTATTTTATAATGCAAATACTATTAATACTACTATTTTTTTTTTTTTTTTTTTTTTTTTTTAGCATTTTACAACTATTTTCTCCCATATGCCTAATTTCCACCGAGCGGCATGGTATGGTCCAGTCCTGCATTTTGAACATTTCCATTATAAATTAAACCCATTAAGCCAGACCGAACTCTGCCATTTTTTTAAACTTGTTCGTTGTAGGTCCATAGAAAAACAGAGCGGTCCAGTTAGCAGAGAGCTAGCGTTGAAATTGGTCTTTACACAAAAGAAAGCTCTATTTCCTTGACCTATTCCTCTAATTCCGTTTCTGTGTCGGCAATCGTCTCTCAAACAACATAAAATGCTTTGTATACGAAGAACAAAAACCAAGTAAAAAAAAACAGCTGCAAGATGACCTCCATTGTTGTTGATAGCTTCATCCCGCATACGTTACTCTGAGTGAAAGTGCTCACCTGAATTGCCTGCTCCATTCTAAACCGGAGTGTACTGTACCGTACTGCTCAGTGGAAATAAAGCTAAAGTTGCCTTGTTGTTATTCCAAACAGACCTCTCTGGTCATCTAGATACAGTCTTTTGTCAGAGCAAAAACCAAACGTGAAGAAGCTGCATTCAGCGAAAAATGATATAATTCAAGGTTAAAGACCCACCTGTTCTTCCCTGCATATGATTAATTTCTATTCAAACGTTTACATCTGGACACATACTTTAAATTTGATTCCTTTAAGCTTTCTCTATATCTTTATTTTGATCACATCTTTAATATTTAATTTAGTGTTTTATGTAGAGCACTTTGAGACATTAAATGTGTTTTACAAACAAATTACTTTGCCTAGACATGAATGGAAATCTTACAAGACAAGTTCAATCCATGGTGCCATGTGTCTGCATCTCTTCAATCTTTCATGGAACTTGGGCTCCAGGCCCCTCCCACAGTTGAAACTTCCCTTTTTGTTATTGCTTATTTCATCATTGTTTGTCCTTTTCATTTTGTTATTTTGGTCTGTTTCTATACTGGTTGGCTCTGGCAACTCCTTCCTGTGGGTTTCCATGGAGCTCTCACACAGGTGCCCACATTTGAGTTAAATGGTTCTGTATTCCAGTAGATGTCTTTGGCTCCTCAGTGTCCTCTCATTCTGTGTGTGTCCTTATCTGCTGCTTTCCAGGGCCATCACTAAGGACATTTTGCTTTGTGTGTAAGTTCTTATATTGTTGTCCCACACCTGTGATATTTTTTTGTCAATAAAGTTTTGGTTCACTTATCTCTAATTTGTCTCCTGTTGTTTTCCTTTTGCTATTTGTCTAAACACTTCTCTTAAGACTAAATCATACTAACCCTAACCCTAACCTCACCTTTGCTCACAAGCTTTGGGTCTGGATAACTCAGCTGGCTAAGTGGAGGACTGGCAAATGGGAAATCATGGTTTAATTCCTATGAGCTTCTTCCAGTGCAAGTTGTTGGGCAAGAATCTTTGCACTACTGCACAACATCATATATAGCCACAAGAAGGCCCAAGTCTGGGCCTTCTTGTGCCTGTCTCCAGCCCCGACAAAATCCAGGGTTGTGTCAGCAAATGGTTAAATTGAGTTTCCTCTCCACAGGGTGGTGAGTGCTCCTTGGAGACTAATGTTACATTCAAACTGGACGCGATTCACGCATCAAGGGCATGTGCAGATGAGATCTGAGGCTGTGCCGCGTGATTCGACCAGTGAGCGTGGAGTGTTGGTCCAGCAGCGTTGCGTTTTTAGTGGCACAGTGCGATTTAGACATCAGATGCGAGATCAAAAATATGAACTTTGGTAAGGTTGATGTGTCATGTCAACCAATCAGAGACTCAGCTTTGGGCACATGACATGCTCAGTGATATTCAGCGGGTGGAATACAAATCCAGTATGGCTGAAGGGAGGGTTCTTGTCCTGAGCGTCTATCCATTTTCTTAACCAGCTGGGGCTACGGGGTTGAGCCTGTCGCAGGGCCCATGAAGCTGGAGCAACCCCGCTTGCTTTGGTGGGACTTGGCGTTGGAGCTCACTTGCTTGCTACACTGGACCCCAGTATCGGAGCCCTAGCTGCCCAGGCGGAACACGTAACAGGAATGATTGTGCTCGCTACTCTGGCTTCTGGGTGGCGGAGGTCGAGGTACTGGATCCTGGCAGTGGAGCTCGCTTGACAGAAAGTCATCAAACTCCAGGGAAGTAGCAGCAGAAAATGGCTGTCATTCAGACCCAGTTCCTGCAGCAGGAGTGAAGCTCACCATCCTGGCTGAGACTCTGAATGATCTCATAGACCCAGACATGGACACATGATTACCATGGAGCTTTTTAAATAAATAAATCTGATTTCTTAACATTCTCAGTGTTTTCCATGCATTGTGATGAGATATACACAGACACTGCTCCATGTAGTGAAAACATTTGATGGTAGCTCCTCCCACAGGCGGCTGGGGCGTCAAGCAGCAAATTTGACCGGTGTAAATTCAGCATTTGACTGAACTCTAAGTAAATCCACAGTTCCTTCACGTCCCAAGAAGCAAGTTAAGGTGTTCTGGTGCCTTTTGTGAATGCCTTCTGGATGCTTGCCTAGGGTAGAATTCCAGCCATGTACCACTGAGTGGAGGCCCTGGGGAAGACCCAGGATGTCCTGGAGAGAAAAAGTCTCTTGAATGGCCTGGCAACACCTTGGGGTTCCCTTGGTAGAACTGGAGGAAAGTATCTTTGGGAAGGGAGGTCTGGGCATCTCCACTGAGACCGCTGCCCTCGCAACCCGGCTCAGGATAGGGGGAAAAAAATGGATGGATGTTGAAACTGATTTTTTTGAAGTGGAGCACTGGTGCAGTTCCTTGTAGCCTTTTTATTGCAATGGAGTATAAGGTGTTTCAGTTTTAAATTATTTATTCTTTCTTTTCTCTCACACCTTGGGCTGCTCCAACAGGCAGCACAAAGGTGTCATAGAAGCATAAATAACTCAACAGCCTGGCTTTAGACGTGACCCAGAGACATAAATCAGAGATTGCATCAGAGTACAATAATATCACATCACATTTACAAAGGGAAATAAAACACAGTTGTGCACACAGACTCACGTCCTCACTCAGAAATAGAAGCTATTTTATACAGATAAAAAGCAGGAGTACAGAATAAAAAATGCTTCTATTTGTATTAGATGAATGGCATATTTAAAAGTAATACCCCCTTTTTGACTTTGTGTAGTAGGTCATCAAACTGCATCAATGTATAAGCTGTGTTAGTAATTGTCTACAGTGCATTGTGTCTTTTAAAGCCAATAAAGAAAAGCATGTCCGCTCTTTTCACATGTGGCTTCTGTTTGGCTGCATTATGTGTTCCTTCCATCTCAGCAGTATTGATGAATGTTGGGTCAACTGGAGGGGGCATGTGATCCATGAGGAGTTTGAATCTATCACTACAGTGAAAGGCAGTCAGTGTGATGATGAGAATGATTAACAGCCATTTCCCAGGGCATTTGTCACAAAGCTTTAGTGTTTTTAATTTTGTTTCTAACCAGGAGGATAACTGGAGAATTAGCTGGAAGTGGTATATGGCATTTTCTTTGATGCATTTTTCTTTGTGGAGACTTTTGTTATAATTTGAAGCTTCCTTAGACTGCACACAGAAACTGAAAGATGGGCGAGAGGTGGCAGATAGAGCAAACAGTAAGAATAAATGTGTGGAAAATCATTTATAGCTGCACTCAGAGCCAGCGGTCATAGCCAGAAGTTAGGAAAAAACATGATAAAGTAGAGTTGGCAGTGAGTTTGCCCAGAATACTAGATTATTAATGTTCTTCTTGTGCTCACTGGTTTGGCTAATACAGTCTGTCATTGCTGATTACATATTTTTTTTAACTTATTCCAAATAAAAATATTTTAGATTATAAATTCTTCTTTGTCCTTTAAAGTCCCACTCTGATCATTTTTTATCTTTTGTAAAATTGTTCCCAGCTGTCTTTATAGTTATGATTATGCGATTTTTTTTTTTTTTTTAAACAAATTTTAATCTTCTTGGACATAATTTCTGCAGAGCGGAAGTAGCTTATCAGGAATTTTTCCCTGAGTTGTAGGTGTAGTTATGGACCTGGAGCAACCCCGCCCCAACTTCCAGTCACCTAATGCTGCATTCACATCAGATGGAATTGGCGTGGCATGAGTGGAGTGTCAATTTTCAATGTTATATTAATGTACAGATGAGATCTGAGGTTTTGTGGCAGGATTTGAGCATCAGTTATGGCGTGGCGAGGTTCATGAGGTACGTCAACCAATCAGGGACTCAGCTATGGACATGTGAAGTTTTCAGTCACCTGATGAAAGGGTAGGAAAATAAATCCAATATGGCCGCTCAATGCAGGGATTTTTGTTCTGAACTTTCATCCATTTCCTTGTTGGGTGAAGGCGGGAAACACCCTCGACAGGTCGCCAGCCTGTCACTAAGCCCACAAAGCTGGAACAATCATGGCTGCTATACGCTAGCTTGTCGCCCGGTAAATAGCATAGTGAGCCAGCAAGATTCGCCACCCAGGGTTCGGCAAAGCTAGCGAGGTCTGCTGTCCTCTCTACCTGAATGGACTTATGATGTTTTTCTTATTTTCATTAAGACAATAATTAAAAGATCCTTCAGTTTTATGTTTCCCCTCTCAGGTTAATGCTCAAACTGATCAATGACAGGTAGTAACATTTAAAACTGCCGTCAGGCGTAGCTCTCTCTCTCTGATCTTGTGAACCCAGACACGCCGGCATGCTTGCCTACTCATCTGTAGAGCTCTCCAAAACATATAAACCTAAGCTACTTGCTAAACATCACCCATATTTTCCATGATAAACCAACAAATGATTAAAAGAAAAGTTTAACAGTTGCTCCGCGACTGGAGCGTCAAGGAGTCAAGAAGTAAATTTCAAGCTTTTTTCAAATTATTTA
Source organism: Oryzias melastigma (assembly GCF_002922805.2). Lineage (NCBI taxonomy): Eukaryota > Metazoa > Chordata > Actinopteri > Beloniformes > Adrianichthyidae > Oryzias > Oryzias melastigma. The sequence continues at coordinate 10,436,561 of NC_050518.1, read as the reverse complement.
TTTCAACTTTACTGATTCACAATGATTTGAGTACAGAAATGTAATTTGCATCTTAATTTATGTCCTTCATCATCAGACAAATGCCACAAGAACACATTAAAAACACCAAAAAATAATGTTTTCATCAGAGTTGGTCTTTAAAAAATGGAATACAAAAAAAAAGGAATCCATTTTTTATTCCTGCAAGATGGAGCAACAATGTTGAAATATATGACTGTGTCTTTCTATATGTGCAGTTTAGGTATTCTCGCTTCCAAACTCTCACACATGCTTTCACAAACATTATTGGCTTGGTGAGAAGCTGAAGAACTAAGCTCAGCAGCGATGAGCCATTTCTAATCCTTTGTGTTTGATTCTTTCTGTTTGTTAAGTTAAAGAAGGGAGTAAACAGAATAAGCAGACACCCCATCGGTAAATCCACAAATGGCTTTCACAAGTAACAGAGCCCTAATCCAACAAATATGTTATAGGACCTATTCATTTCTTTACTTAGGGAATCTGAGATTTTAGGTGTGAGAACAAAGTGAGAGGACACACACACAACACAGACACACCACACAGATATCTACTCATACAAAGGGCCGAATGCTTCGACAAAGGTAGCTGTTGGCATCACAGACTTCTGGCTTACAGCACAGACTTTTTTGTTGTCATGGAAGATTGGACAAAAAAAAAAAGTGTCTTTGTGGTGGTGTTCTGAAAAGCACTCCATCACTGATACTGTTGCTTTGTTGACAATGTGAGGCTTTACATGAAATATTACACGTTACATAATACTGAATCGTTGCTTTTAAACCTAATCTCATATCCCTAAGTCACACACTGTCATGTTGCATGTCAGTATTTTGGGTTTTCACCGTTAATATGTCTATAAAAGTTCTTAGACTTCCAAATCTTGTTACCATATATTATGTTCTGTGGGAAACTGGACTTTGAAAAGCTGGTCTTGAAGACATTCTCCCTTTAGTAATCCTATTCTCTGCATCCTGCATGCACCAACTATCTGCATGTGCTCTTTGGCAACATCCATGAACCTCGTCTTCAGTCTTCCTGAAAACAAAGGGGCACAATAGAGTGCTTTATGTGCCAGTTTCATGTCTGGGTTCAAGTGGACTCTGGTCCAGGACCAGGAACCACTCTGACCCATCTTTTGAGGTGGTCTTGGTGTGTTTCCAATCAGACTGAGTTATGATTAGCACTCAGGTTCCTCAGTCTGAAAAAGGCTCAGTGCTCAGAGACACAGCAACTCATTAAAATGTAGTTGGATAAATGCAGGCTAATTAAAACAACTTTTAACTTGATACACATTGCTTTTCACACTGTTCTCCCGATAATCTATATCATAAACACAGATCAGTGTACCTTCTCATTCGTTACCTCCACAAAAAAAAATTATATATCTGACATTGATACAGATGTTCAAAATTGGTCCGTGAAACATTAAGTTTAAATAAGTAGAATATCCGACAAGGATTGCACCTCTGTGATTTCTTTCTTTTTTCGCTTTGCCCCGCCTTCATGATTTCTGGCCAGTGACTGAAGAGATCTTTAGTCACGTGGTTTTGACTACAAGCTTTGGTTCAAAACAGAAATGTCACGTTGAAAGGCATTTTGAATACAGAGCATAAACTAGGTAAAAGACTCGATCTGAACCAAATTAAGCAAACTATGTCCAGACCAATGAACTTTTCCAGTCTGAATACACCCAAAGTCAAGTCTCATGAATCAGTCATAGTGAGTGCAGCATTGTTCCAGAAAGTTAATAAGGTGTTTTTTTTTTTTTTCAAGTTTAAAATAAAGATTGTTCTTGGGTCCAAATCTCTTTGTAAGGCTCCTTGAAATTATTTTTGAATCTAATTTATTTTGGTTTAATTTTAACAAATTCTGGTGTTCATTTGGGGATGTGAATACAAACTTAAACCTTCAAAATTTTGATAATAAATTACTTTAATCAATTCAAGTAATTCTGTAAATTGTATTAACATTTTTATTACTGTAACATTTTTCAGACTACTAAAAGAGAGCTATGTATAAAACGTAAGGATGTGACTTGAAGGTGTCCTGGTGACAAGATCTCCTTTCTGTACAAATTTATTATTTAAAAAAGATACTATTTTATTTCTATGTTCCTGTTCGCAGTCATGAAAAAAAGACAGGAAATTTAAAATAACCAGAAAAAAGGGATCTGTGCATTTGCATAATTTGACTCACTTTTCCCCACAGCAACGTGAACAACATGCCAGAATTAACTTATAGCTATGTCATACATATAAACCTATAATAAAGCTGTTATTACAATTAAAAATACATAGTAATATCATTACAGCAAATTTTGATTTATAGTGTTTGTTAAACAAATTTAGAATAGGTGTTCTTTGGAAGAAAACTGATGGTTTGCTAAGTTTACAGCATGAAAGCAAATTGCAAGTTAGCCACTGATCCTTTGATGCTTCCAAGTTTTTCTGTTTTAATCAAACCCAGCTGCTTATCGCTTCACTTTCATTATTGTGACCACAAAGAATTGTGGGATTTTTTTTTTCTCATTTTAAAAAGGATGGTCTGGTATATCTGCTGCTAAAGAAGAAAATAAAGAACACATAAGACCTCCTTACCTTTTTAATTAACTAATTTATCTGATTTAATTAATTGATTCACTTCCGGGTCATTTTATTTAGTAAAGATCCTCCCTTCATGTGGACGGAGTCACAGGCAAGCAGTGGGAGGAAGGGCTTGGTTTCCATAGATCCGTGCATACTAAGAGTTACATCTAAGCCTTTTTCTGGCATGAAAGGATTAGCGATGAACTGAGATGAGTTTAAAGGTTTAATCAATGCCAGCAGAGGGATTTTCAAAGTGTAAGGTTGGAGTTGTGGTATTATAACCCTATCTCACTCCGAGGGCATCAAAGGAAGACGTTTTTGTCAGAACCCGTGGTGTTTGTGAGAGGAACACAGGAGGTCCTTTTGCATTGATGCGTGTGATATGCTTAAACGTGATAAAACGAAGTGCCGATAACAAATACTTTAATGTTTTTATAGTTGATTCATCACAAGCAGAACATAACTATGCAGAAGATTGGTGACAAAAAAGACTTTGGAGAACTTAGTGGTGGGAACATTTTTGTTTTTCAATTTATTGTATTTTTATTGTATATTTTGTCCCTGTTTCAAACATTATTGTTTGAGGACATAACAGATTTCTGTTTTTTGGGGTAAAGTGATTGTATTAAGTTGGATTTCAGCTATATTTTTAGGCAGGAGTATTAAAATTGTAAACTTTGATTGTAAATGTGCCTTCACACAGGCCATAGGATCATAGTACATGATGTATTTCAAGTCAGTGTGTTTCAGCTTTAAAATAGATTTTCCTGTTTTCTCAACCAGTTTTTACATTTGCAGCACAAATACATGACGACTGGCTGTTCAACATCACCAATGGAAGCTTTTCTGTTTTGCCTTTGTTTTGTAAAGTGTATTTAACTGCAAACTGAAGCATTCCTACGCTCTCATTTTAGTTTAACATAATTGTGATTCATTTTCTTTTTAGTTTAGAAGTATTACAAAGATGACGAAAGGGTAATTTGGTCTAAAACACAGATGAGAGACAGTGTGCTAATTTTTTTCTATTTCTTTTTTTTTACAAGGGGTGGAGACTTGGTGAAGAGGTAGAGCAATCGACTTCTGATTGGTGATTGCAGGTTTGGTTCCCGTCTGTGTCGTAGCATAGACGGCAGACACTCAACCCCACAGTGATCTTGGTGATTGTAGTTGACAGCAGTGTTGGGTGTCAAAAAAAGTTTTTACCTGGATTTTTAACACTGGGAGTTGCACCGACCTCAACTTTCTGTCTCCCACGGCTACTGTTTGATGAGGGTCAGATCATTGACTCTGCAGAAATCCAATTCACACCAAGGCGGTCAGCTTTGGTGGACTTTTTGATGCAAGTATTAATGAGTTGGCAGTGAAATGGGTAAACAAAACAGAATCTTTATGGAAACATGATCACCTTTCACTTTCTTCCTCAGTGCTCAGGCTGTCAATAATACAAGTTTCTAACACTCAGTTTTATTACTTTATGTTTTAAGTCTTTTAAACATCATCTTTGTGACAGTATGTGTGTACCAAAATGGACACCCATCCATAACCTGCTCGGTGCTGCTCCATGAGAAAAACACAGATAAGAGTAAGAACAACGTCAGAAATGTTGGACCGGGAAAAAAAAATACCAAATTTAAAGCTGTTAAAGCCTGAAGAAAAAGTTTTTTATTAAAAAAGATATTCTCCAGGCCACAACTCAAGAGCAGAAAGTGAGGGGAATAAAACGGATGAAATGCTGTTTATAAACCAATATTTATGAAATGTCTTTAAAGCGAGTGAGAGATTTCCAGGTGGTTTGTGTAGATCTTGTGTTGGCGAGTGGAGACAGAGACTGATGGCTGAGGTAAAGCTGGGAGGCAGCAATGACTCAGGGACTCTGCAATAAGTAAAGGCAGTAGTGTAGGTGCACCGGCTGACTACAGGACAATGAAGAGCAGATGTGACAACTGAACCTTCAACACAAACAAGCAGCTCAGTTGCAAACACATCATTGAAAAGCAGTCTAAAATCCCACAGTATTTCTATTTTTTGCTACTTTTTTACTCTGGCGGTTGCAATAAAAGATTGTTGGACAAAAGCAACACAACTTCTCTTAAAAAATAAAAAGATGTCGGATTGTCTATTGTTTTGAAGCATAAAAAGTTTCCTTTAAATGCTGGATTTCACATGAGATTTACTTATAATGCCTGGGGGCTCGACTTTGACGTCTGAAAAATCTGTTTGTGTTTTTGCAGTACATTTTCTTGTCAAGCTAAATAAGTGAGTGCATGAGTGTGCATGTATTAGTGCTTATCGCTGCTCTACTAATAAAAAGAGTCACTCGTCACGCAGACAGTGGCCAGACATCCTAAACCCCCAGGCTCATGTCCAACAAATCAGAAAAAGCTTTCAAAACACGCTAAAGATAGATTGAGAGATTATGAGTCCTCCTCCCTTAGCAGCTTTCACACATTCAAAAAATGCTCGAGGTATTACAGAGCAATTTTAAAAAGTGACCCTTGAAAGCCCCGAGACTTTACTGTTGCATGTGCAGCCAAATCCAACTGTTGTTTTTGCTACTTAAAGTGCACGGCAGCTTAGGATTCTCTGAAAAGAATATAATTGTGCACAGAATGTTCGTTTTTAAGATAAGCGAGTTTATGTTGAGTTTATTTGGTGACTTCTTGGGTAGGAAAAAATAAAAAAGTCGTCTTAATATGATTGGCTCTTAAATTTATCATGGTTTATCAATAGAGTTGTCCTTCAGAAGGAGATTTAAGGCCTTTAAGTCCAATTATTCTTTGATTTACTTTAAAATAGTTCCCAGTGGTCTTTTAATTATGATTATGTCATTTTTAGCCAAAATCTTATAACCTGTGTTGTTTTTGATTGGATAATTCCTGCATAGCGGCAGGAGTTCATCATAAATTCACCTCTGAGCCTGCCCTCATTTCCCATCATTGGCCCCGAACACTCTCAACCTAATTTTACCAGGGGAACAAATTTTATATTGGAGTTATCCAGCTGTAAGAAAATGAAGACTTACATGGATCTATTTATTTGCACGTTGATTAAGGAGCTTGTGGCCCACCAAGTTTGACCTTTTCCCTTTTTTTTGCCTGCTCCTGATTTGCAGTGATCTAAAGAAATAACTCATTTCAATTAATTTTCTTCATACGTGTTCTCCGTGAGAAAAATGCCACAAAAACATAACACCAAAAACACAATTTTCATTAGAATGATTCTTCACCCTCTATAAACATTCATGCACAAGATGTAAAAATTAAACATTTTCTCAGCTATTTAAAATTAAAACCAATATGTCAACACAGTTGACTAAGATTTATTTTACTTGACATTGCTGCTGCAGATCAAAGCCTCTGTGTGATAAAACTATGACATCTATAACTTTCAGATCTAAAAGAAACTATCTTTGAAGTTGATGTCAAACAGGATTTAAGGTCTGCTTCAACTTTTTTAAAACACCCCTTTGAATTGACAAAAAAGAAACAAAATTTATAATATTGTCAAATTCTAAATTCAAGTGCTCAATGTGGAGCATTCACATAGTGGATTAAATGGTTTATACCTTCCTGTAAAAATCTGAACTTTTCCTCGTATTGTGAAGATTATGAAATACTGGAAGCTGTTTGACTGCAACGTCAAAAGTAATCTGGGGCATCTTACACCCACTGTCTGACAGGAGTTGGATCCAGTTCCTTGTTATATTTCATATTTATCGTGTATCACATTTTATATTGTGCTTTATCGATTGTAATACACAATATCCTGATTAAAGGGTTTTAAAACGTTAATATTTAAGATTTTTTTATATAAATAATGTTCAACTTAGCTCCAAAACATATTTTTTATTTTATTTTTATTATTTAATATGAAATATGTGTTTAAATTGGACACATAATGAACAAATAAATACATTTACCAGAATGCTTAGTCAGATACTTCCCTCAGAAGGAATAAGGCAGATGTTTAGAAAAAAATAATCATGATTTACTAAATGTGCTTGTCATAAGACCGTTTCTGTTTGCTGGACACAGTCTGCAAGTTCACATATCTGTCAATCAGATATAGTTGGGCTACTATTAACTCCCTTTTGTAAAACTCCCAGCATGACTCAGCACTTTTGTGCCACTCTTTCTGTAAGACAATTACCAGGGTAGTCAATTAGAGAGCAGTGTAAGAACATGAATTACTAAAAACGCATCAGCACAGAGGGATGAGCCCCAAAATTAAAGTAAGTTATTTCTTATTTTATCAAAGAAAATTATAAAACTATGTTTAAAAAATATAAAAATATACTTCTTATTACCAACTTAAAGGCAGTAGAAAATTCTTTGTTAAAACATCCAGTTTTGAACTATCTATTATGACCCTGCACTGCCCTCTGGTGGCAAGAATATTAAACCTTTTATTTGATTTACACTGAATGAGTAACAAAATATATTTTTTTGGCCATTAATTTCACAAAAAGACTTGAAATAGCTCGTGCTGATGGCTGTGCTTCAAAATTAGTCATCAGCCTCCTCTTCATGCTCCAGTTTTAAATATTTCTTCCTGTTGTCCGGCTGCCATGTTAAAGCAACTCATTCCAGAGTGACTCACTGATAGACTTCCATGTTCAAGAGAGAAAGATACACACAAATAAACACACAATTACTGCTTCAGGAAGGTGACATTCACCACGGCTCTACCCAAATAACCAGAAAACATGCAGGTAAAGGATTAAAATGGATTTCACATGCATCTGTTTGTGAGCGAAACTCCTCTGGGGAAGTGTGAGATTCAATGAGAGTTGAGGTTTGCTGCCCAGACACCCAGGTGTCCCCGTCAATGTCACAAGCTGCCTCTGACACGGCGAGCTGACAGGAGATCAGACATAATTAGCGGGTCAATCTCTTCCTCCCAGACAACATCTGGAGGACATGCTGGTCATCCGGCTGCTGTTAAACACCTCCTTTTGTCCCCTCTGCTCAGAATAGCATCGAAATCCATTTAGTCTCCGCTAGTTTTGTGCCAGTGAGTTGAATGTTGAATTGAGCTGCTCTGTGGTGAGACTCCCAGTAAACTGAGACAACATCTAAAGTATTAGATGGAAGAAATGTGAGATTTTGTGAATGATTAAGTAAATGTCTTCATTTTTTAACATAATTTGTGATAGTTTCATTCATTAATCCCATCATTCTTGGTGTAGTCTTTGATGCAACAGCTATTGCTTGTAGAATGTGGACAGATAGACTGACAGATGATGTCTCAGATTACCCCGACGGAGCCAAAGGCAACTTTCACACTTTGAAGGGGTTGGAATGTCCTTGTTATGTCCTCAAGATGCTATGCCCAAGATTAAAGGAGGAAGAAATATAAAACATGTGAAAACCAGAATTTATACACATCTAGGGACCCGACATTATTCTGTCAAAAGGAGTAAAGACAAAAAAAAGCCTGTTTAACTCAAAATTAACTTTAGAACTGGAGGACATGCAGGAGATTTGTTTCAAACCAAATTCACAGAAAAGAGACAAATATTTGTGCGAGGATTTTCAGATTTTAAGGGCTAGGTCAGTCTGTTGTGTAACGCTGAAGTTTATAGCCTACAGTTCTGGTGGGTAATGCCTTCACTGACATTTTTTTTTTAAACTGGTCAGGGGGCAGAGGAAGAGCCTCTGATCTGAAGGTCTCAGGTTCAGCTTCAGCGAAGTGTCCTTTGGCATGACACTGAACCTCACATTGTTCCTGATGGTTATATGTTGGTGCTAATGTTGTGCATTGAGGCCGGCATGAGTGTGTGAATGTGTGTGTGCTTGGGTGAATGGGTCTGTGACTGTACAGTGTCCTCCAAGAGGGTAGTGAAGCCCAATTGAAGAACATGGCATTTATCATTTAAAGTAAGCTCTCAGTTCACTTTACAGAAACGTAAACAGCTTGCTGACTTATGCTTTGAGGCTTGAGCTTTAGATGGCATATTCTTCACTTTTCCGTGTAGTAGACTCCCGATTGTTATTTACTCAACTTTAAAATAACTAAAGTAACAAACATATATATATGTTTGAACTCAGTATATATCTATGTAATCTGGATTGTTAGCAAAATACTGTCACATGACTTCAGAGTCCAGATTTCACTGACCATAGTCAGGGGTCTGCAACCTAAAGCTCCGGAGCCACATGTGGCTCTTTTATTCCTTTATTGTGGCTCTTTAGCTTTAACGAAAAATGCCAATGATTGAATACATAAGAGATTAGTCATTTAAGCTTTGTCATTTCTGTTTAACATGTCAAACAACTAAGCAAAAAAAGTAGAATTTATTGTCAGAAATTAAACCAGTAAAGTACACAAATTGACATAATGATTCACTACATCCTGCATAGTGTTTGCACATTGACGTCATAAAGACGAAGCAGAACCTTGAATAAGTCTTATTGAAACTCTCATAAAAAAAGGCTGCCAGTGTCCTCAATGTCTATGAATATTATAACTATAAAAATCTGAAGTGTCTACCATCGCAGCACTGCTGTGTGGATTTGTAGATCTAATAATTGTCATTTTGAAACAAGATATTAAAAAGAGAAATAAGGTTGAAAGTGAACGGACGGGAAGAACAAAGTAGACAAAAAGGTTCAATAAAGGGCTTTTACTGAAAAGTGTTAAATATGTCGGCAATCATTTTATTTAAATAACTGCTATATGAGACAGAGTTGGTAAAATGGCAAATAATTGGGTGATAGTATTGAAATGGAATCTTGTATAAGTAAATGTGTATGTGTTTGTGTAGGCGTATATATACACCATATTACCAAAAGTATTTGCTCAGCCCTCCCAATGATCAGATTCATGTGTCCTAATCACTTGGTCACAGGCACTACAGTTAATATGTGAGTCAAGGCAGGTGAGATAATACTTCTGGTAATATATTGTACATTTTTTATTTGCATTTTTGTGGCATATTTTTCAGCTAAATGTTAAGTTTTGTTATTATTGTTTAACAAACTATAACATAAAATAAATCAAATATAAATTATAAAGATAAATACACATTAATGTTTTAATATTTAGTTTCATGGCAAAGCTACTTCAATCAGGATTTTATTGATTATCCCATTGATTAAAAAAACGTTGCTGCTCAGGGATCTGTGCACACACAATTGCAATACTCCCGTTTGGCCAATAGGGGGAGCTGAAACATCAGAATATAAACAGCTCCAGTCTGAGGTTCTTACTGACACACAGGCTATAATCAAGTCTCTTCTGTCTTATTCTATTTCTTTATTGACAAAAAAACAGCTTTTCTTTCAACCTGTATATGAAACAGTTTGCTCAATATTTGCAAGCCACCTAACATACAAAATAGGGGACATATTTGGAATAATCACCAAACGCTACAGCGGTGGGCAATTATCCAGCGTTGGACGTCCGAAACAAAGGGGTTTATCCGGCAGACGTGGGAACGCCCGTGTCCCCGCCCCCCCGCAGACAACCCCGTCGGCCATTGGTCAATTCGTCGCACTCCGCCCCTTTGATTGGCCGCCTGGCTCGTCACTGAGCGTCTGTTGTTCACGCTCGCCTGAGAGTAGGAGCGCCTGTAACAGTGGACTGCTTTGATACATGTTGTTGTGGAGTCACATTTTTGGGTTTGGACAACAATTAATGAGAGGAGACCGGAGCGCATGAAGGTATGTCCCCATGGTGACCTAAAATAAAGTAGTTACAGCTTCAAAATACTAGTTTTAGTTTTAGGTGGAAAAGCATAATGCTAAAAAAATGGTTCAAAGCTGACATTTTTGCACAATTTTCTACTCTTTGTAAAAAATAAATAAATAATAAAACAGGAAGCATTATTTTTCAAAAAAGTGCTCATTGCATTTCTAGGACAAGCAAACATTGTGGACTTATTTTGAGTTCACCATCAGGTTAATTGGTGTTCAGTATTGATTTTGCTATTATCAATACAGCAGGGCCACAAATGATCATCAATGTGATTTATGTGGAATCAGTGACAGGAAGTAATGAAAGTGAATGCTGCTAAGTTGGAAACATCCCCATGTGTCAGACAAAGGCCCAGGGTGGGTGGCAGGTGGATCCTTTGCTGTTCCTCTGCATGCACAGCTACCATCAACAGCTAGTGCTGTAAACAGGAGCAGGCCTCTTCATAATGCTATACTTTTATATTACTGCAAGGAAGAAATAATGTTAGACATTAAAATTAATCATTAAGTGAATGATATTTTGCATGTAGGTGTAATAACTAATGTTGAATTGCTTGAATAAGTTGCACATGTATGCAATATTACTGGCTCTATGTTCAATATTTATAATATGAAGCTGCTACTTTAAGGCATTTAGAGTTCAAAGTGGGTTTTAGCAGTTAACTCCTGAGTGATGATCTTCATGGTTTTGGTATCAGTGGAATGCTGGAGTGACTTTCCGTGGTAGCTGATTTATAGACCTTGATACTGGGTGACAGATGGGGAGTGTGGCCAACTCCTAAAATTCTCACTGTTGTCTGTCTGTACGCAAACATGTGTTTGGACGAAAAAAAGAAATCAGCTTTTATAATACGTGACAAGTTAGCAGCTTGTGATTAACTGCTGGTTCACACTCTGTCACTTCACTGTGAATGTGCGGTGAGCCACAGAATGCACCCAGGAATTCTGCAGATGGAAAATAGTCCAGGACATTTTTCTGACAAAGTACGTAGGCTCAGTGGAAGTTTGGAGGAGAAGATTTGCTTTTAGAAACTCAAGATTAGGACTTTATTTTTTGATGCATACAAATAAATCTAAACAAAACAATGGATCTAGTTGTCTACAAGTGGATTCATCAGAATGGAGCTGAGCAGAGAGCTTGTGTTGTAGGTCCTTTTTTTTCAACAGCATTTTTTTCGTCTGCTTCAGCGATTTGTAAAACAAAAATATTGAAAAGTTGTTTCAAGCTTAATTTACTTGATATATGCCCTCCATCATGAGAAAATGCTTCAAGAACACGGTAAAACACGATGATCATCGAGGTGGGTCTTTAATGGGTTTACCGAGGTGTTTGCTACCAAAAGATATTTCCTGCTTAGTCAAATTTTGTTAAACACACTATTAATACTCAGAAGATCACTCATGTTCCAAGGAGCAGAATGCAGACAGACTTCTTGGAAGTTCTTTAAGGGGAAACTTTGAGTTGAGCATCTTCCTCACACAGTCATGGATGATGTCAGCGTTTCTTCTCAAAGGTCCTGGACTCAGATGAATCATAGGATACAGTGGATTAAGTGCAGACAGGCTAGTAGGCTTAAAAAAAGGTAAAAGATTTGCCCATGAGTCTTGTAGTTTGGAACATTAAAAAAAAGGTTGGTTGTAGACATTTAATACTAGATAAAGCAGCAAAATGATCCCCAATCCCCCGGTAAACCTGATGTCTAGATACACTAATAGCTTCCTGTTTATAGGTCTGAGCACAATTCGGCCACAGATGGGGCCCAGAGTCCAACAATATCACTTCTGTACCAGACACAAAGAGAAGCCACATGTTATATGCTACTAATAAATCCTTTTATAGTACTCAAACATATATAAATGAACTCAGTTTACAAGATAATAATAAGTTGAAGCTACAGCTTTTAAAACGTATCCCATCTGTTCTTCTCTCTCCAGGTGGAAACCATGAATGTGGATGCTCTGAGCAGAGTGGAGCTGCTGACTCTCCTCAGTATCATGGAGGGCGAGCTTGAGGCTCAGGAAGCAGTCATCCACGCTCTGAGGGTGAGTTTAAAACACTCACCAATGCACTCTCCCATTCATACCAGAACACACATTTAGGGAGTGTTTCTACATTTTGTTCTGGAAGAACATTTTACACAGCTGGAAGGAGAAAAAAAAACACTCATCTCGATGGTTTTAGGATTGTGTATACTTTAACTTTTAGGATAAAAGAAACAACACATGAGATATGACACTATTATTTACCTGGAAAAGGTAGAAAAACTTAAAAAAGTTGGATGTGGGAAAATAAGTCCACATATTGAATAGTTTGTAGAACAATTTTCAGTGGCAGTAAAGTCTGTATGACATGTGGATAATTAAGAAAGTTCTCTTTTTATTAAGGTATTTTTGTATTATTGAAGTTTATAAATATTGTTCTGCCTTTAACATCTCTACTAGACTATATTTGAGTAGAGGAACTACCTTCAGTTATCTCATAACAATAGTATTTCATTGTAAGATTCTGTGTATACTTGGATTGTACACAGTTTATTCAGTTAATATGACACAGGTCCTGCAGATAAAATCAAGCCCAAATCTTAAACTGGTGGTGTAGCAATATATGTTTGTGCTTATTTGATTTCAACAAACCACTAAGTTACAATATTACACCTTCACTTTGGTCTAATTTTTTGTAAACATGATGTTATTACCTACCATGGTCATTGTTTGCATCTTTGTTCTTTAGCTTTGTGTTAACACAAACCCTAATGTACCAAAACACAGTTTTCACAAAAGGTCTGTTCACCTGCTTCAGGCCAAAAGCCCAAAAAGTGAAAAAAAGCGTTCTATTCCATACCGCTGTCTTAGTTTTTGCTTTTATGCAAGGTGATGTGTCTTTTTTTGGGTAGTCTTTTGCAATAATCTTACTATATTTTTAAACCTGGTCAAAAGCGCATATCTTTCTTTCCTGCATGCTTTCATTTAGTAGATAACAAAAAATAACACTACAGGAAACGCTTTTTACTGCTTTTAGCACTAAGATGATCTGGTTTCAGCATTGCGTAGCAAAAAAGAATGTGAGCTCACTGGGAGGGGATATGTAAACAGGAACCTGAGGAAACACAGCTTGAGAGGACAATAGCACAGGGGCCATTCTGCGATTCAAAGCCTTTTATTTCAGCAGAGCAGCAGCGATACTGCTGGTTAGACCAGTCCACAGTGTGTGAGCGCTGAATCCAGATTCACTGCAGTTCATGACGGGGTCATTTGAAGTAAGGCTTCAGTGATGAGTTGTACCCCACCTTAATTTTAATCCATGTGATTTAAATTAAAATGTTGTAATAACTAAATATGTGACTTTTTAGCTTTTATGGATTCTTGTTGGGAAGTAATTTGTAATCCTTAAAAGTCTTTGAAATCCGGATTTCCACGTCTAATATGTAAGTACATCAAAAAGTCACAAAAATACCACCACTTTAACTCAACTCTGAAGTTCACATTGTGTAATAAACCTCAGACATTACTCAACAACAGCCTCAAAGATGACTACTGTTGGAGTGGAGTTTCTCCCATGCTTGTTCCTTAAATCCCTTTTTGTTCTGTGTGACTCATTCACTTATATCCAGTGAAAGACTGAAGCTTTGGTTCAGCAACAATGCTCTGCAGTGTGTGTGTATGTGTGTGTGTCTCGTCCAAACAGCTCTCCATGCCACTGCTGCTTTTCCCATTCATGACTACAACAGCTGTCCTAAGTTTGGATTAAACTTCTCAGACCCTGAAAGCTTGGCTTGCTGTCTGAAATTTGGATTATGAGTCTGTGATGAGGAAAAGTGCAAGTCACAATTGTTCTATTGTAATAAATAAGCCTTCATGAGGCTGAAATGTTTTTCTTTTTTAAAAAAAAAAAAGTTAACAAGATGTGATTAAAAGGTAATTTGAAGTTCTCTGGTCTTAGAGACGGAAAGGAACTCAACCAGTTAAAATCTAAGGAATGTAATTTTGATTTTAAAGTGCTCCACACACCCAACCAGTCCCTTTGGAAAATATATGCTTGGCTTGTTTTTTCTGTTTTTTTTTCTGTTTTTTAAGCATGGTCACATTATGGGGGGTCTTTCATGCTTTACCGTGACCAATGTTGCTGAACTCTCCCACCCACTAAAATAAGGAAAAAGAAAAACCCACACACACATTTTGGTGGTCTGTGGATCAACTCAAAGACTGTAGTGTTTACTTAGGAGAGGATGTTCAGCGCTGTAGGCCGAAATCACTGACTTCCCCTTTTCCCATTTAGGGCCTTTACATCAAATTATCTCTTGGTAAAAGCTGGTGCAGACTGTAGAGAGTAAAGACCTGATAGTCAACTACTTTGACCAGTGTTGAACTTCTTCTTTGTGCACCAATTTGGCATTCGTGAAATCAGTGCTTCTCTTTTTCTTACAGTTTAATCAGTAACACGGTTTGTCTTTAACTGGTACTTGATACCAGAGAGAGGTTTTCCCTGCTGAAGATGGCCAGAAGGCAAGTAAAAAAGAGGCTTTCAAATGCTTCCCACTGTTTCCCGCTTTAAATGTGTTTCCTCTCACAGCAGCCTCATGGATGCTTGAAGATTACTCAGGGCAACCACGCTAAGTAGCTTTAACCCATGCTTTCCCCAAAAGAACTGACTGACTTTTGATCCGTTTTAGCTTGCACTGCACTCGAAATGAGATGCTGTCACTTTTGGGACAAGTCTCTGCAGATAGCGTTGCGCCGTTTCTATTTGTCATCACTAAGAAAGCAGAGCCACGGTTTAACTGGAGGGAACATTCCTGAGAACTAACACCAGACAGTTCCTGCATTCCAAGAGGTGTGGCACATCTTTTTGAGCTGACAACTGCTTTTATCTATAGGGAGCTAATTCTATCATTGTTTGTGTCTGAAAATCTAGAACCACTGAGGGTTTTATCATAAAGAAATAGTTGGTATTTGCATAATAAATGAATAAATTTCTGTTTCCCTTTGCAATGATTTATTATCAAATAATCAAAATTGCAGTTTTATAACTAGGGTTTTTCCCATTTGTGCATCACAGCTTTTGCAGTTTAATATGCTCGGCTGAATCTCTGCATGGTGTTTGTATGTAGTCATATCCTCTAATCCTAAAAGGCTTTGTCTGTTTTTGTAGGCTGACGCATTTTCCTGATTCTTTAAACAATGGCGACTGGCAAGGGTGTGTTTGTAAGATAAGAGTGGGGACTGTTACGACTCAGGCCACTGCCCATATCTGACGTGCTGTCAAGCAAATAAATTAAAAAAAATAAAAAGGCAGCAGTAAAAAAGGTTACTCTCTAAGGCAAAATATTGCCTTTAAAATGCTTTCAAGCACTAGTGACAAGATTTGATGTTTCTTTCTGCTAATACGAACACACAAAGATCAAATGAAACCTTTGAAGTAGTTGACATCTTTGCAACCAAACCTAGTTCTCTCTATTAAACAGGAGATTGCTTTGATGCCACAAATAAAAGCAATAAAGTACACCCGGCCAAACCAAGACAACAATCAGTCTGAGCTCATAAAAACTGCAATTCGATGCCCTTGCCCCAAAACCACCCAATCCCTTTCCAGTTCAATTATTGGCCCATTCTTACACTAAACCACTTCCTCGTTCAAATGAGTCTCCCTGTTTGTCATGTCTGAACACAGACAGAGAACATGTTTCATCACTAACCACTCATGATAGCATTTGAGGTCATAAAAGATTACAATGGGGTGTTTGTTAGGTGTCCTTATAGTTATCTCCATGCCTGTCTGTTGTTAATGTGTAGGTAAAAGGATAAGTATTAAATACAAACCTTATTGCATGCTCTAAAGTAAAAGTTTTGCAGCTTGTTTTTATTCTTTGTCTTTTATTTATTTTAGAGGATAAAAATCCAAAGTTTCCTCCACACCTTCAATGAAGATCTGCAGAGTTAAAAAATGTACATATAACTTAATTCATGCAAAAGTTACATTTGGTAACTTTTTTTAACATAGCAAGAAAGTTATAGTTGATTTTTTTTTAAAGCTTTGTGATTTTCCTTCATTATCTGCAGTATCAGAATAATTACATTCGTTTTTATTGTGAACCTACTAAGCAATTCTGTGATGTGTGTAGAAGAAAACCACCACAGTAGCACTTCACCACAAGTATTTCCTCTATCAGCCCACTTGAAAGGAATGTGTAGTCAGTGATTAGAAAGTTGCACACCCAAACACACCTGTGCTTTACAGATTAAATCAAGGACTGCCTTTCTGCTAGCTTTATGCTGGGTGCATGAACCGGTACTCCCAAGTGTCAAAGTTGGAAATGAACGTGAAAACACTTCATTCCTAACATGCAGGTGCAAACAGATTACTCAAAGTCCCATTTATTCTGGAGATATTCAACCGAGTTAAAGAGAAGTTTTGACATAACTTGCGTTTGGTCTTAGAATCAAGTACAACAATTTGATTAAACCTGGAATTAATTAGATTAAATTAGTGTGCAATTTTTGATCAGTTTCATCAAAAAAATAACCAAAACTATTGTGTTTGAGAGAAAAATTCTTCCCGCAAAAATGACTTCAGGGTCAGAAATATTAAAGAATGTATAATATTCAATTGAATTACAACCATACATATGCTTTTAATGACTATTTCCTAGCAGTAAATCTATGGTGGGCCCTGGAAATGGATTCTAAGTATTATTTGAGTAAATGGTTCCAGGAAGTGATTATCAGTGGTAGATTACATATTGACCTCTCCAAGATGATATTTTAATCTGCTCTGTGTAGGGCAGTGGATGTAACCAGTGGTTATTTTTGTTGCTTTTTCCAGCTCCATATTTATAACAAACTCTGCTTTTACTGCTAAACCACACAAACTCCAAGTATAGAACGGATGACGTCAGTTGAATGTTTTCAATTTTTAGCTTTTTTTAAATGTATTTATTTATAAAATAGTCTTTTGCTAGAATAAATTGATGTTCAGTTGTAGCTTTGTGACTGCTGCGGTTCATTGTGTGACAGCCATTCCTGGGGAAAGGCTTTGCGGCTCATTTCAGCTCCCAGAGACCATGTATGTGCCTTCAGGCTGTATACAACTGACTGACAAAGAGGGTTTTCAGGTGAAAGGCATCAGGTTGTCCCTCACACCTAGTCGCAGCAGCTGGAATGCATTACAGAACAACATGCTTCAGCGTATCCATTTCAGCAGCAACTGCATTCAAAATTGAATCGTGTGCATTTGTTCCCACGACTTTTCTATAAAAGGTATTTGTCGTAAGTCGTTTGGCAGGAATGAGGACTTTGCAGCCAGTGGGGTTTTTGCCTCTTGTGCCCTCTCATGAAGGGGAAGTACACTCTGTCATTATGATCAGAACTGTCCTGACAAAAACCAAGAGACCAAATCCACTGATTTGACACACATACACACACACATACACAGCAGCCAGCCCTTAATAGCCAGCTTAAAGAGCTGTTTCACTGAGCAAAAAAGGAGTTTTGTCTGAAGCTAAATGAAGAAGCATTTGCTTTACACACACACAACATACATATACTCACATGCTTTCAAAGCTAATTCAAAACGCCTGGACATTCACGTCCCAAACAGTAGCACCCTTAAGGCTTGCTTAGTCTCAAACATTGTATGAGACTGACGGCGCTCAGACAGAATTATTGTACAAGTCTTGTTATCTGTTCAGCACAGACTCACAACCTTTGTTCAGTCTGAAAAAGCCCCAAACTCAGCGTCCCTGCTGAAGCCCTCTGGGTGTGTTTCTGTAGGAAAACATGATGAGGATCCAGCAGGAGAACACAGTTCTGTGACGGTTCGTCAGTGACAAAGACTCACATCCTAAAGGCAAACTAAATGTTGCAGATATTTACATCCCAGTTGGCCCTAAATGTCTCCAGATTTAAAATCTACTGTTTTGTTGCTAATGAGACCCCCTATGGCCCCGTGACACAAAGTGAGGTCAGGAAGGTCGCATTCTATTTCATTCAAAGCAGCTTCAACAATTATGGAAAAAAAGTGCTTTTAGCCTTGATTTCTTGCCACTGATCCAACAATATATTTTAGTCAAATATTGCTTTAGGATTAGTCAAATCTGTTTCCTTCATAGACATTTCACGTTTCCGTCTAAAAGAAGTTTAATGACAGTCCTTCACCCCAGCATCCCCGGGGAGGAGTTAACATCTGCCCCTTGTGGGGGTTGGACAGCAGTGCTTCACCTCTTTGTGTTTGGGTTGACAGGAACGACCATCTGCTTGCACTCATGCTGACAATAAAAACAGCACAGATTTCCTGCACACTCACAGAAACGCACACTTTTGATGTGTATGTTCAGAACTATCATTTACAGGTACTTGTTATTATTTTTTACAGTAAGAATCTTTATAATTTTATTTGCTCACGTAGCATTGCTTCATGTAATTTTCTGTCGACACTACCCAAACAGACACTACCCAATAAACACACAGGTCTCTACACAGTAAGGATTTACTGTACACACAAATGGGTTGAACACAAGCTTGGCCAAACAGTCTTAACTAAATGCATGTGTTGTGTGTTCTTCTTAGGCCCAGCAAAGAGACACTTTTGTCCAGGAGCGCTACGGACAGTATGATCTAAGTGATCCCTTCCTGGCCCTGCAGCGGGACAACAAAGCTGCAGAGCACCAGCAGACACTCTCCCAACCTCACGCACATCTGCAGGGCCGGGCGGTGGGTCCAAACCCTCTGGCTGTGCTGAAACTGGTAATGACACACTGCAGGAGGATGCAGGAGAGGATGATGGGACAACTGGCCGCTGCCGAGAGCAGACATAGGAGGGTAAATGGCAAATCACACCCACATGTACCCACACAAATTCATGTCAGGTTGGGTAGTGTTGACAGCAGTAACTATACAAGTGTGGCACTCCAGCTCACTGTGTGTGCAGAATGTGTATGTCCAAATGTGTCAGCAGTTGACTTGGTTTCTATTATGTAGGCAGAAATGAAGCATAGAAAAATCAGATAAATTAACATCCTCTGTAAAACACCCTCTACCATATGGGTTGTGTCCAAATTCCTTCACTACTTAGTGAACTACAGTATATAGCCATTTTGTAGAGCTGTCCAAATTTACAATGTGAAAAATCAAATGCTCTAGAAATTTAACAGAAGTCTCAACACACTCACTCCTACCTCTTCATGTATCAACGTATGGTTCAAGCTCCCTCTGGATCACTTTTTGGCGTTTTGGGTCTCCCCAACTTGTCGTTTTTTGCCGTTCTTCCCATTAAATCAGGGGTCCCGAACCTCCGGGCCGTGAACCAGTACCGGTTCAAGGGCTGCTTGGTACCAGGTCACAGATGCTAATCAGGGGCCCCCAACCTTCAAAACGTGTACCGATTCCAATACTGGGATGTGGAACGGACTGAACCATACATCCATATGAAAACAAGTTGGGGGTGAGAATGTGTAGGAAGTCTGCTGAAGAGCAGTGAGCATCAATGTTCACTAGATTTATGTATATAGACTACAATGCATTGCATTTGAACAAATTTTCAAATGGAAAAAAAGTATTTTAATTGAATTTTTAATAAACAATCAAAGTTTTCACTTCAGACGCAGTGAATTCATAAATAGTCCTCGTAAAATTTTCATCTTTATTAGGTTTTTAATTTTGAAAACCATTGAGGTCATATTTAAAACAAAAAAAAAGTGAGCATCATGTCCAATTTTATTTTAAAATCCAGGGCACTAGATAGTCCTGCACTATTTATTTCATTAGTAGTTTGGGAGCAGGGAGGGAATTCCGACTTAAGCACAGACATAATAAAGTGGAATCCAGTTTGCCTTGTTTCCTCCACATTTAAAGCAATATAAAGTTATTTCCCTGGGCGATATTTTTACATATTTGGAGTTGCTGAATTCTGACTAGGTCTGCATTTCATTATTTTTCTTCCTCTACAGGTGATAGCTGATCTTGAGGAGGAGAGGAAGTGCTACGCCCGAGAGTCTGCGCGGCGTGCTGACTTTGCTTTAATGTTGCAGACAGAGCGAGATAAACTCCTGCAGCAGGTGTGGCTTGAATGTAAAACATGGAACACACATACATTTTGTTCTTTCAACGTAGGTAAAAGGAAAAAAAAAGAAAAAAAAAGAGCACCCATAAATATAGCTCGGTTTGGACATCTGGTTGGAATGTCAACCAGAGACCTTCCAAGTGAAGTGATACAGGCTCAGTCAGGATGAGGCCCCAAAGCAGACCCTGGACACGCTGGAGAGATTATATCTTAGCTTGCCTGGGAACTCCTCAGTATCTTTCCTGAGAAGCTGGAAGAGGTGGACAGGGACAGGAAGTGTGTGGCTCCCTAATAGATCTGCAATAGGAACCCTGTTTTTAAGTAAAAGATGGATGAAAAAAAACTAGTCTTATTTTTTGTTGACAGATGAGGATTCTGTATTCTTATGTTGCTTTTTTTAAGGCCCGAGGCTCAGTTCCATCTCAGGAGGGTGGAGAGGGATGGATTTTTGTCAAAAGTAGACAGTGAAACAGAGGCACTTTTCCCGTACGTACAAGCAGAAAATTGTTCCAGGGGAAACAGATGAGCAGGAGGCCATTGTTTTGCTGTCCAGCAGCCAAGGGACTTTATGGTTTCAGGAAACGACAGATAATAGATGTTCTATTCTAATGTGAGATCAGCCGTGCATGCAGCGTATGCTCAGAACGCAGACTCAACAGAGGACTTATGTAAGAAAAATTTCCTGAGCGTCTTCCTCAGGTTTTCCTGCCTTTGGTGTTTTGTTGGACATAAAACCAAACAGAGAGGGCACATGATTGTGTTTTATTGCCCCTCATTTCCTGTTTTAGACTCATCAAAGTTTTCAAGAAGTCGCCGTCAAACAACCCTGCTGCGAAATAACCTTTCCATAAACATGCCAGGCAATCATTGACGCGTTGAAACACAAACTGCCGCCTGTTTGTGTATCTGTGATGTGAAACATCCTCCATACTGATCCTCTTCAGTACTTTAGAATAATGCCAGAAATGTAGAAAAGCAAGTATGGATTTTGTCTGCAAAGGACATTAAACTTTAGCAAATTCCATTTTTAAACTTCAATTTATAAACTTAAGATGAAATTTTAGTCAATGCAAAGTTAACTCACTTAAATAAATTTTATCTATATATCAAAAAGCTGCAACAGACCTAAAAAGCAGGAAACTGAAATTGCTTTATTTTTAAAAAGCCATAAGGATAATGGTATTTTGCCCCCTTGTGGCCAAATGTGGAACAACCGGTTTGACACAATGCATTTCTTTGTTTCCTCTTTTTAGTTGGAGGTGGAGTGTTCAACAGTGCAAAGGTTAGAAAAGGAGCGAGCCCAGGTGGTAAGCAAAGTGGAGGAGTCCCTGTCCCAACAGCAGCAGCTCTCCTCAAACCTAACACTGGAGCTGCAGAAAGCGAGCAAGCAAGCTCAGGAAGAGGCTCAGAAGGTGTCCCAACTTCAGAAGCTGCTACAAGAAGAGACGAGCGCGTCAGAGGAGCTTCGAGCTGCTGTCGAGGAGGAGAAAAGCAGGTCGGCCCAGCTGGAGGCCAAATGTGAGAGGCTGCAGGCTGAGTTTCATGCGGAACAAGAGCAGTTAAAAGTCAGGCTCAAAGCAGAGGAGGAGAGAAGAAGGGAGCTGGAGAAGCAAGTGCAAGAACTCAATCGGAGGTTGGCTGAACCTCAGAGTTGTAGAGCAGTAAAGGAGGCCGTGGAGGAAGTAAAAGAGTCCAAGCCGGCGATGGTGTCGACTTCTGTTCAGACGGAGCACAATGGAAAGATGAATGTCACTCCTAAATCGTCCCCACTGCCAAAGACCAACGGCCTTCACCCTCTTAAAGAGATAGATGTGTCCCAGGAGGATAAAGGAACAGAAAATGGAATGGAGAATGGAGGTGGAACATCTTTGCATTTCCCTCTTCACCCTGTGTCCCACCCTCATCCTCAGTCTCCATCCAGCACTGCCTCTTCTTCTCTCTCCTCTTCCCCCATCTCTTCTCCGATTCTTGCTAAGCGGCTGGGCAGTCCAGGCTTCCATCAGTCCTTCTTCCATGCCGGGGTAAACCAGCGCTTCCAGGCTGCCAGGAACAAGTTTCAGAGCCAGGCTGAGCTGGAGCAGCAGCAGCATGGTGGCCCCCTCTCCCCCAGAGACCTCTCCCCCACCACAGCCTGCACTTCTCCTCCACCAGAGCACAGTCCAGCGAAGCAGCTAGCTCGCAACACCGTCACTCAGGTTCTGTCTCGTTTCACCAGCCAGCAGGCCGGAGTAAAGCTGGCACCGATCAGTAGTTCTCCGTTTGGGACGGACTATCGCAATCTAGCTGCCTCTCCTACTGGAGGGAGATCACCGTCCTCGGGGCCTCTGTCTCCTGGCATCCGTTCCCCCCTCACTCCTCGCTCAGAGAAGATGCACCCTTCACCAGTGCCACTAAAAAGACCAGGTATCAGTCCTACACCCGGCTCACCGAGTCACTCGTTGAGAACAGCCCTTTTTCCAGAGCTGACTGGGAACTGCGGACACAGCAGCAGTGAGCAGGAGGGAGTGAAGGGATCAGACCTGGTCTTATCTTCTACCGGTTCCTGACAGCCTCATGCAAACACTACTTCCAAAATGAATCAGGAATAAAAAGATCTTTTTTTTTTCTCAATAATATCCCTGTCTGCTGTTCCATGCAAAATGTCTTAGTTGCAATCCTTAACTTCACAGTTTAAGTGTGACTCTATCAAGTCAGGAAGCAGCTCACATCCAAACTGATGATGTGACAGGTTTAGTGTGGGTTTCCAGAATCCAAAGTGTGGCAGAGACATGAAATGGAAAGTCTGCATGAAAGGCAAAAAATGTTTCAACAAAAACAGTTTTAAGATAAAGCACAAAGAATGAAAGGCAAAAGGAAAAATAGTTGTATCTCAATTTTTAATTTTTTTTTATTTTACAAAGATTTTGAAGAAACAATATTTTCATTTCACTATTCGTTTACATTTCTAATAAAAGCCTAATCAACTAGAAAAGAATTTAAGCATCATGCTGATTGTTTTACTTAAAATCAAGTTTGGTAATAAATTGGTTTAGAAATAAACTGCCTAACAAAATGTAGATATACTTTTTTTTAAAGAACATCTGCTCTTCCAAGCAACTGGAAAACCACTAGAACAAAACTTATGGATGCTTGAATAAAGATGTAAATTTAAGTATTCTTTCAATTTGTGCTTTTAAAGTTCTTTAAAGCGTAACAAATAAGTACTCTATACTTTTTAACTTTTTTAACAGATATTATTGTTCAACTGCACTTCTCCAATTAACAATTCATTTAATTTTTGATTTATTTCCAACACTAACTAAAAGCAAAACTACTTAGAAGATGTTTTCCAAGTGCTGACGCATTCTAGAAATTGTAAACTATGCTGTAAATATCTTTTTAAAAAGAACAAACTTTGCTGCTGTAAAACAAATATCACATGCATGTATTCTATTCTATTGTCTTCTTCCTTAAAAACACTGAGCTTTGTATTTGAAAGAAAGCACACTTTGCACTGTTTTGCTACAACAGGTTTTAGACTAAATCCAGTTTTTTCAGGGATGATGGTGCAACATTTTTTTTTGTAAACTTATCACTGTTATATTAGAATCTAATAATTTGTCTCTCCTGTAGTCAAAAAATGAATTGCATCAGTTAAGTCTTGTAAGGTTTTTTTTTCCTTGTCTTGTCTTATTTTCATCAGTAAATGTATTGTAAACACTGCTTAAACCAACTTTATTTTAAATAAATGGTCCCTGTTTCAAAGTTTCCTCTACTCAGTTTCACTTTAACCAACTTTGAGTTGTAAGTACACAATCATAAGCAAAAAAAGGACTAAAATTCAACATGTTTATTCCATTTGTTTAAACAGAATTGGGCAGTACAGTTTTGTGCTGTAAAGCGGAAGTATAATCTTAGGGTTGAACACAACACATAGTTCAGTTGACAAGTGATGAGGCGGCCGGCTCAGAGGTCATGTAATGCATGAATCCTACTACAGTACATCATTTCGCCATACAGTTACTGTTTTGCACTGATCTGGAATTGGTAACTATAGTTTGTTACAGTTTCAGGTGTGATACTTTAAGACTTTCAACAAAATCCAGCATATTAAAATAGAAATATGCATACATGAATAGGATGAATTCTTTACCATAGGAAAGAGAATTTGTCCAAAAAAATAAAATAAAAAATCGTGTCTATATGAGCATGTTTCCCTTTTACAAAGGAATGCTGTACAGCAATGTAGAGGTTTTTCAACAACAAAAAAAAGAACAGAGAATGCATGATGGATCCAGCAGTGCAGAGACCGCTTTTTTACTATATTCCTTCATCAGAGCTTAAATGAGTGGAGAATCCATTCATCAGTGGAGCATAACAAACAAAATGTTAACATTCTATCAGAACAGTTTCAGTGGCAGAGCTTTGCCAAGAATTGTGCTAAATTGGAATTTTATTGATTTAACCTGCATGTCAGTATACAAACTGTTGGTTAAAATAAGCTTATTTTAGCTAATATGTAAAATTAGTATTAATAAATGTCAAGATTCTTCCAGATTGCACTTGTACTTAAGTTTCAGGACNAAAAAAAAAAAAAAAAAAAAAAACTTTTCTGAATTGATGCTATACAAAAGTTCACCCCTGTTGTGATGCTTTATTGTAACACTAGCCTTTCTCTATAGTGTTGCAAACAGAAACGTGTTCCTAGCTGTGAGTCTCTCCTAAATGTCAAAGGGAGTTTTGCTCTCTAAACACCAATATTGCGCACAGCTCTGCACACGGTTCTTAGCAGTAGACACTCCAAACAATTTGTCCAAAATTTTTAACTGCACCCTCTTCACCCCAATGAGTAAATATTTAGTTTGACCCTTTTTTGAGAATTCCTTGCCCACATCGATACAATAATGCTTTGGTTAGTTCTTGAGCATATATAGATGGTTTGTTGCATCGTCCAGGTCAGTGCACGATCCCAGTTTAGGCGTTGTGCATCTCTTTGCCAATTTTGTAACTCAGGATTTTATTCCAGTCGATCTTGGTGCGTGTAACAGGCAGCTGGCGACGCAGCGCCTTAAAGGTTGTGTCAGACATTGTTTGGTAGTTCTCGTTGATTGCAGTCTAGGGGCAAAAAAAGAAAAATACAGATATTAGAGATGCATACAATCCGTCAAAGTGTTTGGTGTGAAATATTTCCAATACAGAGCAAATACTGATTTTAAATCTTAAACAACTTTTTCTTACTTACTTGGTAGTCATTTTCAGCATTCTCAATAATGTCAACAAATTCTTTTGCAGTTTGGCTTTCACTCTGTTAAAAAAATTAAATAAAAAAATCAGTAAGTCAAAACATGTCAACACTGAATGACATGGTAAAATTAGACAGTAGTATCAATAATTTATATTGAAATGATCAGGCCAAATATTTATACTTACAGTCACAGGTATTGACTCTTCTATCTCCTTATGACTAACCAGCTGCACATTCCCATCCTCATAATAGTGCACCTACAGGCAGTCACAAACATTAGTAAGTGACTCAAGATTTGAACATATATATATATATATATATATATATATATATATATATATATATATATATATATATATATATTAAGATTAACTTATGAGGTACAGTAAATAAAGAGTTATTACTTTTATTAAATAATAACACATTGAAGTGTTCGTAATATTGCCAAAAGTAGATTTATGCTTCCAAAAAACAAAGATCCAGTAAGACATGGGATTCTTCAGACATGGTCTTTTGCCAACACTGATAAGAAGTTGGTCTATTTATTTATTTTCTAGAAAAGTTAAACATCTTGCCTTTAAAAAGCAGACTGACCTGAATTTTTAATACTCCAACAACATGAGCAGTAGACTGACCAATAGTCAGCTTCCACTCCGACCTACAGCGACCGTTCCTTTGTTGAAAAAAGAAAGAGAAGCTTTGGATCACAATCGAAAAGAAAAAAAAAAGGCAAAAGGGTTCATTTCTAATGTATTTAAAACATCACTGTAGTGCAAATCACAGAAAAAAGCAGACCATTCTATCAAACGCTCAAATTCTAACATATGCATTAAATTGCTCAGGAGAGATTGGCTACCAAAAATTCTTTGGCTGAAATTGATGGCCCTCAATGCAGGCTATAACCGTTTGCTGACCATCAACTGTTTTTCCATATACCTGCAACACACAGATTTTGGATATGATTAAACCGCAACCAGTATTGCACATAATTCTAAATCCTTTCTACTTTATGTTTTCATAGCTCACCGTACAAACTCCAGTGGGATAGTGCTCCTTGACATAGGCACTGAGGGCAGTATCACACGCATCTCTCCAACTTCTTAGAGCTGTTTCTCCTTCGTGAGGCTCCACATCGCTGACCTCTTTTCTTAGATGGTCAAAGTGAAACGATAAATGGTTGCGAGGGTCCAAGAATCGCCCCTGACCCAAGTCCCCATGTTCTGTGATCAGGACCTAAAGAGAAATTACATATCAGCCTGAAGAGTCTTGCCTAGCACCCTAACTTTTCTAAGGTGAGGTTGTAGTGAATAAAGTGTCCAGCTATGTGCTTTAAAGGGATACATACGGCAAATGAGTCAGGAAGACAAAATAATGTTTCTAAAAGAAGGATTCGTACCGGCTCTTCATATCCTTCTAGCTTGGCAGGAGTGAACTGATCCATGTTGTACTGAGCAAAGGAGCTAAAACACAACAAAACAGTCAAGATTACTTCAAATATTAAAAAAAGGGGTTTTGTTATTTTATCAAATATTGAGATGCTGCATTAATTAATGTCTACAAACTGAAACAATGAATGAGACCACAATTATATGTTCCGGTGAGTAACGCTTTATACATTTTTTATAGTTATTCCTTGGGTAAGATAAATGTCACTTACTGTGAGGCCCCCTCTCTAAGGAGGCTGTCATTATTAAGAAGAAGCCGTACATCTAGAAAGACAAAGCATTGTCATTTTTAAATCAATACAGTTAGTATATTTACTAATCTATCAACTCTAATAACAATTATGACATATATCCCACACCGTTGAAGACCTCGTTGAACTCTCCAGGAGGGGCATGAGTCACAAAGTTGGCCGCAATGCGGACCTAGAAGAACAAAAAAGGAAGTTATAGAAAGGTAAATTCACTTTTTGGTATTTGTTTTATGTCAGGATAGTTTGTACAATCTGGATATCATGTAGGGTGGGATTATATAAATTCACTCTTCCCACTCCTTTTCAAGCAATCAAACTCTACTTGACTTTAGCTAATTATTACCATATTTAATTAATCAAATGGGACATACATGTGTCTGTTTTTTAAATTATCTAATCAACCCATTTCATTATTTCTGCAATAAATTTGAAAAATCTGTATTTTTCATCATGTATTGTCCATAATTTCTGCTTCAAATAGACAACAGCAATCAATCAATCATGACTTTCAGTTACTAACAAAACTAGCTAAAAAAAAAACAGCGGTAATTTGTGGTTAAAGATAATAATTCAGGGATAACTGAGAAACTATTACAATTATAAATACTCTATAATAATAATCAGTATGCAAGATTTTTTCTCCTCTTTTTTTGGATTAAACTATGCCCCATTACTGCAATACTGGGGATATCTTTAGGAGAAAAAAGACATGCCATCCCTCCTTTCATCTCTAAATTAAGTTGGAGGAAAAACAGTGTCCAATGATAAAGAAAGTAATAATAATATCAGGATTAAGTCATGTAACCTTTTAATGAACTTTGCCTTCCAGAGACACTGACTTTTCACTGGGACTTTGTTTAAACTACAGGCATCAAGATTGATCTCAAATCAAGGTTGTTAAATATCTGAGCAATTTAATCTGTTTAAACTAGAAATACAGGAAACAACTAACGTTAGCTGTAAATGTTAGCTGCAAATGTAAACGTAGCACCCGCTTTCAATATTGTAACACAGCCATGTTCTTAATAAAATGTTTACCGTACGTATATAAGTTTACACTAAAACCACTAAGTTCCCAATTCCAGTGTTTAAATCCAAGAAAAATACGGGATATTTCCGTTTTTTAAACTGTATGCATTGATTAGCACGGTCTAGTTAGCAAAATACCTTAAACGCATAAAAAATAATTTTCAAAAGGCGAATAAAATTCATAATTTTGCTAACTACACAATAAATTATAATTGACACCAAGATTACGAGAACAGAAAATAACAAAGGAGCAAATTTTAGATCTTCAAACCTTCTCCTCATCTGACAGCGGCTCCTCAAAGTCAGCCATCTTGGCTTTATGACTCCACCCACCCTCGGTTAAGAGTCAATGCCCGATACGTGAGTAAACCTACTTTCACTTGAGCTTAACCGAGGCGTCATAAATATTTTCCCCAAATCAAAAATTGTATCAATTAGAATTTTCATAAATTTGCCCTAAAACTGAATTAATTGCTTTTAAAATCTAAATTCAAAGTAGTGGAAACTCAGGAGGGCGTTGACAAATGGCTAGCAATATTTGTCAACCAGCAACTTCCTGTTTTAGTTTTTCTTCGAAATAAAACGTTTCCCTAATAGTTGAAGATAGTGTTTGAAATAGACTGAAAGTTGACAACCAGCAGAAAATTGATTATAAAATGGATCCAATATTGGTCAATTAAACGTTAAGTT
The DNA here is from genome assembly GCF_002922805.2 of Oryzias melastigma. NCBI lineage: Eukaryota > Metazoa > Chordata > Actinopteri > Beloniformes > Adrianichthyidae > Oryzias > Oryzias melastigma. Next base: position 10,407,571 of record NC_050518.1, on the reverse strand, counting down.
GAATAAGCAGGGGTTATTTAAGATCATTTTGGCTCTTATTTTTTCGAAACAGGAAACAGTAACAGATTTTAGGTTAGCATCCTGGCTTGTTTTCATTGTGGCGTCTAAGGAATATTCCTTCCGAGTACAAACAAGGATTTCTCCTGTCATGGAGTCACAGGTATGATTTAAAGAAATAATTCAAAAAAACAGACTTTCGAATTTTAAATACAATCCTTAATTTTTTTGGTAGATTTGAAAACACAGAGTGTATTGAATCGGCTCGTTCCTAAGTCAAGCTCGCAGACAGATTTTATGGTTTGTTTTCTATCAGTTCCAGCACGGAAGTTAGTGGTGAATGGACCTAAATGCCTGATAGAAATACACTGACTACTTCAATCGTTTTCTTTCTTCAACAAGCACCTAATACTTAAGCTTGAATACCAAACTCTGCTTATTGTTTTTTCATGATTTTAAAACCTGTTTTTACAGTGTCAACTTTGTTAGCTAGCTTCCTAGCTAACCAAGAATGAATAGGGCATTGTTCGCCGTTAGGAAGTTGGTTTCTCTCAGACGCACATATTCTATGGGTCATCAGGTGGTGACCAACCCGGAGGAGATAGCCAAACTGTACAGGGAGCTCAGTCTCTATCCCAGTCTGAGCAGAGCAGACGTGGGACCCGTCATTACCTCTCAGTATGGGGGCAAATACAGCAACATCTACACAGGTACATGGACTCTGAGGGGCACACCTTTGGATTTTTTTTTCCTTTTTTAAAATTATGGTTCTTTTAAAAGCCTGTGTTATTGCTTTAAAAGCTTGTGTTGTTGATTTTATGAGCAGAGTGGAGCCAGCGCGATCTGGAGAGGAATGAGAATGTCAAGTTTTGTAGGCAGTACATTGTATTCCACGATGACAAGTCAGTGGTCTACTCTGGAGCATCAGGAAACTGCACTGAGATCAAAGGAGAGTATGTATAATTCTAACAATCATGTTTTCTTTTCTATTTTTATAAAATTTTTGCATTTTTCTTATTCAAATTAATGGGAAACAACACCCTCAGACATGTAAAAAAATAATTTGATTTCTTTGAAAAAAGATTAAGCTCTGTGATTTTTTTAAATTATGGAAACTGAACTTTACTTTTGATACCAGGGTGCTAAGTAAGGATTCTCCTTCCGGAGAAATGAAGGCAGTTGTCCGAGAATGCACAGTCAAGGGAGAGGAAAAGCAGTTTCTGGAGGTGTGAAGCTGCTTATTTATCTTAAAAAATGAGTTATTCATTTAATATTTATTTAATTTAATCAATTTAATATGTTTTTTCCCCGTTTTTTTGTTGTCTTACAGATCTGGGCCAAAAACATCAAGATGAAGAGCATCAATCTGACAGCCTTGAAAAAGCATGGGAAAGTCTATGGAGATGGTGAGTCCTTTGTCTTTTGGAAATGATTCCACCATGGCACATCTGCCAGTTTTCATCACGTTGTGTTTTCAATCTTCAGAGCAGTTTGGCTGCCTGGTCTGGTCACACTCAGAGACGCACCTCTTGTATGTGGCGGAGAAAAAGAGACCTGAGGCTGAATCGTTCTTCCAGGTCAGTTTTTTTAACATGTCTGTTCTTAATCTCACTAAGCAAATACACAGATTTCTCATCTCATTGTGGGAAACTAGTTTTCCCCAAAACATTGAAGGTATTAAATAATTTACTCTTGATGTTTCATCAAAAAAGTGAAACTGCTGGAGCTATATGTTGGATCGGGTCTGTTTCTTCATGTTTAGATTGAATTATATAGGAAAACTTAAATGAGTTTGACATAGACGTTGGGATTACACAACAATACCTCAGTCTGAAAAATGCTTTGCCTGAATCAAAACACGAAAAAAGAGTTTTTGTTTACATTTTTTAGTAAACGGTTGGAATTTGGCTCACCTTTCAGAAACAATATACCATACTAACACTTAGTTTCAGCTCCGATTAAGTGTTTCTCTTCAAGCATTAATGTCAAAGTCAAAGATTGGGGACTTGTGAATTTTTTTTTTTTTTTTAGATAGTCTCTCCAGAGTTATCCTCTACTGTAGATGAGGAGGAGACCACAAGGTTGGAGAAGAAACAGACTGTAAAGGTATTCCTGCTCGAGTGTTTCTCTTTCTCAAAAAACTATAACTTTGTGGTTAATGTTTTATTTGCTATATTGTGAAATCATAATGTCTTTTCATCTCAATCCTGCAGGGGGAGCAGTTTGCCTTCTATGAGGACTGGGGGGAAGACTTGGTCAACAAAAGCTGCCCCGTGCTTTGCGTGTTGGACATAGAAGGTGACAACGTGTCTGTGCTGGAAGGAGTGCCTGATGATATTTCACCTGGACAGGTCTGAATGCTTTATTGATCCCCAAGAGGATATTATTGAGTCTTTGAAATAATTCATTCATTTGCTGTTTTTTCTGCAGGCATTTTGGGCTCCAGGTGATACCGGTGTGGTTTTTGTCGGCTGGTGGCACGAGCCTTTCAGACTCGGCCTAAAGTACTGTCCGAACAGAAGGTACTTCCAAATTTCACTACTGAGGTAGCTCAAAGTATTTGCCCAAAGGGGCCTCTTTCTGTGCAATGCTTTGTGTTTGATTTTTTTTTTTTTTTTGTCTGCAGGTCATCTTTGTTCTACGTTGATCTCACTGGTGGCAAGTGTGGTGAGTAATAATAAAATAATCGACATAGATGAATCAGTTAATAGTTAAATAAACCTAGAGGTTTGTAAAATGTGTTTAAACAGCTTACAGGATCATCTTTATGTCCCTTTTCTTGTTTAATTTCCAATACAGAGCAGCTTTCATCAGGCTCCAGTGCAGTGTGCTCTCCAAGGCTGAGTCCGGACCAGTGCAGAATCGTCTACCTGGAATGTTCTGTCTATGGACCTCACATGCAGTGCAGCAAGCTTTGCATGGTAAGACAGAATGAACCCTTCATTCAACAGAGTACTTTTATTTTGATAGTTTACCTATGCAAACCTAACTCGTTTTTTTCTGACATTCTTTGTTTACAGTACGACTGGTACACTAAAAAGACCTCTGTGGTGGTTGATGTGGTGAAGCGATCTAAAGAAGGTTAGGAATTATTTGGGGATGAATTCTACAAAGTGATTCTTTTTTTATTATATATAAAACATGATGCCTCCATTTACACAGATTCCTCTTTGTGTGTGTTTTTTAACCCTCACAGATGGCTTTGCTGGCATTTATTGTTCTCAGTTGTCACCCAAGTGCTGGTCAGCTGACAGTCAGCGGGTTCTCATCTCCTGTCCTCAACGCAGCCTCAAGGTGCATTTAACATCAGTGACATATTTTGAGAAATCTGAAGGTTTAAGAGAACGCTCTTTAATGTTTTTTAATCAACATTTTTGTGAATTCTAAGCTGAAAAATTGATATAACCCTGTACCTATGACATGCAGGGTCTTCTAGCGGTTGATATCAGCACAGGGAGTGTCACCTCTCTCACTGCAGGTGGGTTCTAGACTTACTAATATGGTTACACAATTAGTGTAAACAGAAACTAATGAAGTATTTTGTTGTGTTATAGACTCTGATATTGGTAACTGGTGTCTGCTGAATATAGAGAGAGATCTCATGGTGGTCAGCTGCTCCTCCCCCAACTGTCCTCCATATCTGGTACTGATTTCATTAACATCCTAAACATTTTCGATACACGTTATATCCTATTAATGAAGTAATCTATGATTTTAGGCTTTACTGCTCTAAAACTGAAGATTGTGTGTAATCTGTCTTCTTCGAGAGGGTGGGCTTTCTTCCCAGCAGGGATTCTCAGGAGAAAGTGGCCTGGGTTACTTTGGAAGAATCCCAAATGTTGCCAGATATTGGCTGGCAAATCCTGACCTTGACTCCGCCACCAGAACAAGACAACAGCCAATATCGTAAGATTTCATATGATAAACGATGCCGACTTGTGCTGAGATGAGAGTTAGGAATACCTGGAAAAGAATTTATGAAGTGAATAATAAAACTGATGTTATCCGTGTTCCAGCTGGTCTTGATTTTGAAGCCTTGTTGATCAAACCAAAGGAAGTAAATGTGGAAGTGAAGCTGCCGCTTGTCGTCATCCCACACGGTTCGTCTCCGATTGTTTGCTCGACAGTGTAAATGACATACTATGTTTGTGTAAAAACATTTTCTTTTGTGTAACATTGGCTGATATGGATCCCAAAATAGCTTTGTATTTGAAAGTAATAAACCTTTGGTATTAATCCACATAGGATTTATTTTTAGGATTGACCTCATGTTTGGATTTTACTAGTTCATCTAGAGCTACAGCCGATAAGACTGGCATTGGAGAAGGTGGTTGCTATGACAATTGTGCTCTTTGTGAAAACCTTTTGAAACAGATCTTTAAGTCCTGCTGATATTGTAATATTTTGTAAATAAATCCAATTTTTTTTTACATTTATGTCATACAAAAGTTGGGAGCAATAGCTTTTACATGCAACAAAATTTGTCTTTTTGAAAAGGTGGTCCTCATTCTGTGACCGTAGCTGAATGGATTCTGTCCTCCTCTGTGTTGTGCAGAATGGGCTTGGCTGTCTTACTAGGTAAGTCTGTATGACAAAGTAGTAGAACACATACAGATGACATTTGGTTTCAAGGCAATATTTTCTGCCTTTATTCTATACATTTTCATTCAATTGTAAATTGTTTTAATGCATTTTGATTACTTTATAATCTATCTGACTGATTGATGTCATGGGTTGAGTTCCAGGAATATGCTTTAAATTGAAGTAATTTATTCTTCTTGCTATCATTACCCCAGTGCATCTTTTCTCCATTTCATTTGGTTCATCTTTTGCAATCTTTGATCTTTGTTCCAGGATAAAAAATAATAGCCATCTACTGTTCCAATAACTGTTTAGCTTATGATATTTAAATAAAAAAGCATTTTTAACACCAAAGTGATTTATTTTAACTTTTGTCTCAGTTTTAAGATGGTCTCAAGGGAAAATTTTCAGAATAGGGTTCAACATAAGATTTTTTTTTTCTTTTTTTAAACTCAATAAGCTTAGATTGTAGCAGCTGGTAAATACATAGTCATGGGATCTGCCTGTCAAATGGTAATCTCTCAGTTTCTATAGTTCATTGTCTCGTGTCTTCCTTAAAACACTCGGTCCTGTTTCACCAGCAAAAAAAAAATCACTTCTTGTTTTTGTTCCTTTTTGCAAAATGGTATTTTTAGTAATATATCTTTTTATTGCGATGCATTTTTTTTTTTTACTTTATTTGCCGTTAGTGTGGTAGATTGTTTGAATGTTTATGCCTCACCTCCTACATTTTTTGGGGTACACATGAAGATTATCTTTGTGAAAAAAGGTGTTTTGGACGACTTCATTTAACTTCCCTGTCTATGCGAACAGACACGCTTGTATCAGTAAAGAAAGAAACATTAGTTCTCAAAGAAGTATGTGCATCTGTTCACATTTTAAAATCCCCAAAAATCATCTGCTCTCAAACAGCAGAGCTATTTTAGACAACCACATCTATTTAATCCAGAGTAACGAGATCCAGAAAATTCTTTGCATTAAGGCCATGAAAGCCACTGATCATTTCAATGTGACTTAAGGAATCCTTTACATTCTTCAAATTGCAAGAAGTGATCTTTGACCAAACAGCTCAGGAATGCTATGCGGACTGTTTTACTATTCATTGTTTCACGCTTGAGTGTTTGTGTTGTCCTTTTAGTGAACTATCGAGGGTCTCTTGGCTTCGGTCAGGACAACATCCTCTCATTGTTGGGTAATGTCGGCTCCCAAGATGTAAAAGATGTTCAGGTGAGAACAAAAGAAATGACAGTGACCCATGAACAGGCTAAAAGCCAATACAGATCAGCATTTCAAACTTCTGCTGCTCTTGTTTCAAAAGCAATTTTCAGCCGTGTGTCGGGATCAGGATAATCTAGTTTACTGGCTTATATTTTTAGTGGTTTCTAGTTGCCATGGTTCCTCTTTAAATCATGGCTCATAATAGCAAGAGTTATAATAAGCTTGACCTTTTTTTTTTTAATATCCTTCTCTCTGCTCTTATCTTCATGTGTCTCACAGATGTTTTACCGTTTTTCGTGTTTGCTTCTCACCAGTTTGCAGTTGAAAGCATCTTAAAAAGTGGCGAGTTTGACGAGAAGAAACTTGCAGTTTCTGGGGGTTCCCATGGTGGTTTTCTGGCCTGTCATCTGATCGGCCAGTATCCAGGTTTCTACAAGGCCTGTGTGGCACGCAACCCTGTCACCAACTTGGCCTCTATGCTTTGCAGCACGGACATCCCAGACTGGTGGGTGTGCACGTTTGCATATTCTTTTCTTACATTCAGATTTATAAAAGTATACGCTGTGCAAAGTTAATAGTTGATTTTTAAAAGATCTTTTTACCTAAATGTTAAATTACATGAGAATCTACTGAATTTATTAGTTAAAACAAACATTTTCAAGTTTTTAGATCATTAAAATGTGATTTAGACATGATCCTTTCCATAAACTGGATATCTGTAGTTAAGTGCTTCTATTTTTCAATTTTACTCGTGTTGCTTTTTCAAAATAGCTGTCAAGAATTTTAATTAACTAATATTTCTAGAAAGGTTTATATATCCTTAGCCATGATATTTAGTTAGATGATTGTCTAACTGGTTTTGGCAGGTGTGTGGTTGAGGCTGGTTATGACTACAGTCCCGACAGCTTACCTGACCCTTCCGTTTGGGAACAAATGCTAAACAAGTCCCCCATCAAACACGTCACACAGGTACTTATGAAGAAACCGATCTGTTACCCATCAAAGACTTTACTGCTTTACTTCCATATTCCTGTAATTTATGCCATTTTGCATTTAGGTGCAGACACCGGTGCTGCTTACATTAGGGGAAGACGACAAGCGTGTACCCAACAAGCAGGGAATTGAATACTACAAAGCCTTAAAAGCAAAGCAGATCCCTGTTCGGTAAGCAAGAAAAACCCTGCATGCAGAGAAACTCATTACTGTGGTTAATTTGGTAATGTTCTGATGTTTATTGCTCAGGCTGCTGTGGTACCCAGGCAACAACCATTCACTCTCCAAGGTGGATGCAGAATCAGACGGCTTTATGAACATTGCTCTGTGGATACTTCAACACTTGAGTCTGTGATGCTGAGATCCAAAGCATTGCAGCTTCTCCTCACTAGTGCAAAAACCTTTTAAATCGCTCTCTTATTTTATTTAATTATTTTCAGCAGCAATGGGTACTTGAATAGGGAATCACTTTCAACAGCAGTTGAAGACAAGCTGTTTTGATTCTACAGCAATATGATTTTGCAAAAATAAAGGGCTTTTTGTGTGCTAGCTTTGATATTAAAGAAATAAATTCTTTATAATTACATTTTTCATATTGTGCTAAGGTAATTATTTCAAGTCAAATTAATGTTCTTGTTGGATTTAGTGCACTTAATAAAGTGATTTTGAAAATGCTCAGAGTGTGGGATGAGTCTGTGTGTGTGTGTGAAAAAGGGTTATCTGTGCTGAAGTGATATATTCACCATCTGTGGAATGACTGGTGTTGTTTTCGTTCCGAGTGAACGTCAGTGTCATTGCGGGTAAACGATTAATTATAGAGGGAGCTACCAAAACGGCAGCTTTGAGTACTTCTGCAGGTGTTTTTTCTACTCTCAGTCCAGACAGATAACACAAGTATCATCTGAGCTAAATGTAATCATGAAACTTGGAAATGAGTGCTTGCAATCAGCCTAAAAAGAGCTTGAAGATGGTTTTGGTTCATCAATGGATCAAAACCACTTTGATTTCAAAGCTTTTAGTATTTCTTACAAAGTGGTTCAAGATTTAATGGGGCTTTCAAGGTTGATTGCCAGTGGTTGATTCTCCTTCTGTCACTCTTCTCTGCCTTTGTACAGTGACAGAGGAAAATCATAAAATTAAAAAAAAAGATTTAATTATGCAGGGGAGACCATATTTTACCAAAGACATCTTTTGTTTTTGCTTATAAATACATTTTGATTTAAAAATCTGCCTAGAAAATTGTTACACTTGATTTGCCTCATTAATCTGAGTTTGGTCACATGGTTTGCATCAGACTTCTGCATATGTAGCCATTAACTTTCACTTCTGCTTAAATAGAACCTGTTGTTTGTCACTGCACAGACTAAGACATGCTCTTTTCGAACTGTACCGTCACTGTTTGGATTGCTATATGAAGCTTTTGCAGCAAATTTTAAACTAAATTTACAACCCTTATGGTAAGTAGCACATCTTTTATTTTCTGTACTTTGAAAATATTTATTTTTTTTAGACAGGAATGTAAGAAATGGCTTCCTCTATGACAATAGAAATACAGCAAAGTTTTAACTTTTCTTAAAATTTTTAATGTATTTTTGTTTATGCTGATATTTACAATTTAAACCGTATGCTTGAATTATGTAAAAAAGCCATTGGCAGTACATTCATTTGTATTTGGTCTCCTTTATTTTAGGCATTGGTGACAACTTCTTTCATCCTTTTCCACCTTTTTACTTTTGGAAACACAATAAATACCAAATTTTTACCATGTGATGCTAACATGAATTCTACCTCCGTGGACTGCTCCTTCAGACCTCTCAAGATTACACCTTTGTTTCAAGCTTCCTCTGTTTTGGAAATCAATTTGAGCTACACCAAGATCAGTTACGTGGGGCGTCATGCATTTGCTGGTGTTCCAAACCTTAGCACTTTAAAACTAATGGGTAATTGTCCCCCTGAAAGACTGAGAGCGTTGGAGAGCAAAAAATGCAGAGTCGAGATTCACCGAGACGCTTTCAAAAGCCTTAAAAATCTCACGTCTCTTTATCTGTCAGACAACAGCATGAGCTCCATTCCTTTGTTACCTGCAACTCTCCAGTTTCTCGATCTTCAGCTCAATTGCATTGTTAACATTATCCACCCTTTAAACACTCCAAATCTTCAAACACTCCTACTTACCAAGAACTGTTTTTATGCAAACCCCTGCAACCAGTCCTTTTACATTAGTGAGAAAGTTTTCAAAGAACTCCCTAATTTGAAAAGTCTGTCATTGGGGTACAATAATTTGACATCTGTCCCCAAAGGACTACCACCGTCTCTGACAAGTTTGGATCTGAGAGAGAACACGATCACGGAAGTCTTAAAAGGAGCTTTTTCCCATTTGACTTACCTCAAAACTTTGATTTTGGAGTGGAACTGTCAACGCTGTGATCATGCTGCACGGCCCTGTTTCCCCTGTCCAAACAACCTCCCTCTTCATCTGCATCCAGAGGCATTTTATTCCGAGAACAGCTCCATTTCCTTTTTAAGCTTGAGGGGAAATTCTCTAAAAACAATTCCTCCTGGCCTTTTCAAGCATTTGAAAAGATTAAAAGGACTGGATCTTTCTGACAACCTTTTAGCATATGAAATCCGAAATGGGACTTTCTTTAGAGAGCTCACAGGTCTCACTTGGATTAGCCTGATCTATAACTACGAACCACTAAAGACGTTTTCAGAACTGATCCTGTCCCCTCACATTAGCAAGATATCTGGTCTTCATAGTCTCCTGCTGAGCGGCAACTTTTTCCTCAGACTTTCAAAAGACAGTTTCAAAGTTCTATCTAAACTACAGAATCTGTCAAAACTGGAACTGAGAATGAACTTCATTAGTGCATGTAACCTGACCTCCCTGAGCCAGCTGCCATCTCTCACAGAAGTGGACCTCTCCCAAAACATGCTCAATTTCCTCCCATGCTATTCAGAGTCCTCATCTGGGACTCTCCTGACAACACAGGAGAGCTGTCAAAACCCAAACTTGTACACAGATTATGTTCACGACCAACTTCCCATTGTGGTGGATCGAGAAAAGACTTCAAGAGTGTGGAAACCCAACCAGCCACATTTGCCCGAAATGGAGGAAAATAATGAATTTAAAATGCAACAACCATGGGATTTCAAAAAAAAACTTTGCCATCAAAAGCTATCGTTTGATCTGTCCCAGAATGACCTTTTGTCACTAAACAAAAGGGTTTTTATGGGACTGGAGAATGTTGGTTGTCTAGATCTTTCTTTTAATTATATGAGCCAGACATTGAGAGGTGGGATGTTTGATGGCATGAAAAAGTTGGTGTTTCTTAACATGTCCTTTAATAGACTTGATCTTTATGATGCTCATGCTTTCAGTGAACTCAAGTCCACTCTGAAGCTATTAGATGTTAGCAACAATGACTTTCATTTCAAAATGAGGGGCATGGGCCATCGTTTCTGGTTTCTTAAAAACCTAACAAACTTGGAAGTGCTGAGTCTGGCAAACAATGGTATTGGGATGCGAATAGATCAAAGGCTGCTCAGCAACTCTTTGAAGTACCTGTACTTTAGTGGAAACCATCTTGACATCATGTGGGGCTCTGAAAACAAGTATACCCATTTTTTTCAAAACCTGACAAAGCTCACTTACTTGGACATATCAAACAATGGTCTGAAGTCAGTCTCACCACAAGAACTGATCAACCTTCCAATAAGCATCAAGGGGCTCAGCATCAGCAACAATTTACTTAAATATTTTCCCTGGCAAAACATCTCAACACTTAGCAATTTATGCCACTTATACCTGAATAGAAACTTTCTGACCTATTTGCCACCAAATGGAACACATTTTGGACCTCATTTTTCCCTTCTGGACCTCAGTCACAATCGTTTTACTTTTATTCCTGAGGATTTCTTCAGCAAGGCCACGTCCTTGAAGTATCTATATCTCAATCACAATCAGATCAAGGCGTTGAGCAGTCAGCATCTTCCTGCCCTCTTCAAAAATGGGAGCTCTCTTGATGAACTCGCCCTCCACGATAACCCCTTCAAATGTGATTGTGACACATCTTGGCTTGCAGATTTCTTGCGCACCACCTCCATTCAGATTCCCCATCTGACCACTCATGTACGCTGTGAATTCCCAGAGTCCCAGCAGGGAAAGCATCTACTGTCCATGGACCAGCGCTCCTGTCAAGACATTTATGGCAGCTTGGCCTTCGTGGTCTGTTCATTATTCACTGTGATGCTTACTGTTGTTCCTCTGCTGAAGCATCTGTATGGCTGGGATGTGTGGTACTGCTTACAGGTGCTGTGGGCTGGACACAAAGGATACTCTCAACTGCCTGGAAAAGATTCCTGTCATCACTATGATGCTTTTGTTGTGTTTGACACCAGGAATGGGGCAGTAAGGGACTGGGTCTACAATGAACTGACTGTTAATCTGGAGAGATCTGGAAACAGAAGATTTTCCCTTTGTTTGGAGGAAAGAGATTGGATTCCTGGAATTTCATGTATCGACAACCTACATATGGCTGTCAAGAACAGTGGGAAGACGGTTTTTGTGCTAGCCAGAGGTGCACATGGAGCTGAGATGATAAATGGTGTGATGCAGCAGGCTTTCTTCATGGTTCAACAAAGGCTTCTGGATGAGAAGGTAACAGTTTGATGTTTCTCTTGGTATTAGTCCCACTTCTTATAACCTTGCTTCTGTCTTTTTAACCCTTACTTTTTCTCAAAACTCCTTTTTGAAGATGGATACAGCCGTGCTGGTTCTATTGGATGAGATGTTTCCGAAACTCAAGTACCTTCAACTGCGAAAGAGACTGTGCAGAAAATCTGTGCTGTCCTGGCCAAGAAATCCCAAGGCTCAACCTCTTTTCTGGAATCAAATGAGGATTGCACTGGCTTTAGATAACCTGAAACTGTATGATAGGAACATGAGTGAAAGCTTTATGTAATGTTAAAACTGATTACATCCATGCTGCTATTTTACTATGTGTATGTTTTTTTGTTTGTTTTTTTAATTGTTCATTGTCACTCTCTTTAGACTTTTTTTGTTGTACTGTCTGAAATATTCATTAGTAGTGGTCTTGCAACAAGAAAACAGTTCTGACTCTTTAGTTCCAGTCTTTGTTATAATTATTATTTATAATTACCTAGTTTGCTACACAAGAGTAAATATTGCTTGTTTTTAAATAAATCACTGCTTTATTCAAAATGTTCAGTATATTTCAGTGATTCTAACTTTCAGGATGCGGAAGGATTTCTGCAAGTTTTCCCTCTTTCTTTTGAGATCAAAGAAGGTATTAGTTTCATGTCACTTACACGATTTAGAAGCAATGGAAACAAGATGTAGACTATTTATGGATAAAAAGGAGGATGCATAAGCTGAAATATAAGCAAAAGAACTTTCAATTGCACATTCAACTGACAAAATCATCCCTACCCTTCATATGAAAATTTCACTTCTCTCTGGTTAGATACTGCAAGGAAATGAAACTGTTTCTTACAAGTTACGCATCAAAATTAAGTTGTTCAATAAAATTCTGATTAAATAAAGACTAAGTGAAATTCTAAACTTGTAGATTTTATGTTATTAGCTGAAGGCAACCGAAAAATTTCAACCTGAAAATAACAAATATTCAGCTAAATTGTAGCCTGCAGCTGCAGTTTCATGTAAACCTGTCTAGAAAAAAAAATAACCTGATTTTTTTTTTAACCATTTACTGTGTGCTTGACCAAATAGTAGCACACCTGAAAAAAGACCCACTCTGAGGAAAATTGTATTTAGGTGTTTTTTATGATCAAGTTTCATAGCATGTTTCTGATCCCAGGGGACATATATACAGAAGATGAATCTTAAAACTGATTTTATGAGTATTTCTTTATTCAAACGGCTATGAATCAGAAGCTGACAATAAATGTTGTAGGTGTGACATAGAAGCTAAAATGGCAACCCATGAGCTCCCTGCTCTACTTCATGCATTCACTTGTAGATGACTAGATCTGTGTAAGTCTCTGTTTTCTTGGCCTGAGCTGGCATCTGGCTAAAACTGTACGGCTGGAGAACTCCAAAATTGCTCGCTCTCCGTGCTGTTGGTCCAGCCTACAACTAAGAGGTGAATTACTAATGAACTGTTGCCATCCTGCTCTCACCACTGTTTGTAAACCCTTCATTTCATTCTTGCTGGCACTCTTGTCTCAAATCCCAGCTGAAACCTCCTTTGGCCTTTTCCAAGCTGCTTGCAGGTGCCTCTTTACCTCTTTCCCACACTTTCCATAGTTCTGAACTGTTGCCTTAGTACTTTAAGACCTCACCCTTCTTCACTTCTGCTCCCTGTAACCTCACTGATCCACTTGAGTGCCTTTCATTTACACACAGATAATCTGTCTGCTGAGGCTATAACCTTCCTTCCTCTTTTCAAAGCAAACCTACACCTCCCTAGAAGTTCCTCCACCTGTTCCCTGCTTTCACCATAGATCGCAATGTCATCTGCAAACATCGTGGTCCACAGAGATTCCTGTAAAATCTCATCTGTTGGTCTGTACATCCCCACAGCAAAGAATGATTCTTGATGCAGTCCCATCTCCACCTTAAACTCTTCTTTCACACCTGCAGCACATCTCATCACTGCCTTAAAGCTCTCTAGACTTCCTCATTTAAAATCACAACCTTTTCGTTTTTTGTTTTTTTGTCACAGGCTTTCTCTAGATCCATAAAGACACAAAGCAGCTCTTCCTACATTCTATTTGGGTTTATCAAAAGCATCCTTAAAGCAAATATTGCATCTTTTTTCTTGACATGAAACTGTAACATTACTCACAAACTCACAATTGCTCACATCTAACCTTAGCCTACCTACTATTACGCTTCCTCATCAATTTGTGGTGTGCCTT